>NW_026623257.1:4054071-4074381 GCF_030028575.1 Malurus melanocephalus | reverse complement strand
TTTTTTTTTTTTTTTTTTTTTTTTTTTATATCACCAGTTTGATTCCACTTTTATCTATCAGGCCACTGCATCTCACTAACTCCCTTAAGCCTTTCAGAGGTCACTCTGCTCTTCTTTTTCCCTTCCAACACCTGTGCACATCACATTGGAGAAATACATTAATTTGCCTGATCTTTAACCTATAATTCATGTAAAGCTGCAAAGCAAGTACTTAAGAAGTAAAAACCTAAGGAAGTTTCGTTTCTGTTAAAGAGCCTCAGAGTATCCTACACATCACTCTGAAGTCCCCTCTGCTTATGTATCAGAAAGCCAAGTCCTTCACACGGCTGGTTCTGTGATCCCAGCAGTAAAACTTGCAGGCTTTAGTACTCCCCTGATTTTTCAGTTTTGTGAATGATTCTATGGTGGTAACTCAACTCTGATAAAATCCTTTTTCCTGAAACTGAATCTCCTTGCATGGTTGTATTATGTGAGTTTCTTGTGTCTGCAGTATTTCAGTGTTCAACAAAATTAAGGTGTTTTGTATTTACCAGTAACTTCCTTAGTCCTATTAACACTAAACAGCCTTGCAGAAAGGGTCATTTCCTTCTCTGGATCATAAAGGAATCCTTCTGAATAAGCTCATGTGTACTTTTTCTCAGAATAAAATACAAGCAGCCATATATCATCAGGCATAAAATATCAGACAACAACAAGGGCAGTCTGCTTCTGGGAGGGAGAAGGATCTGGGAGCTGAGCATGGCAAGGCAGGCAGAGGCAGCTGTCTCRCAGACAATTTATGATTTTTCAGCTAATGAAAAACAAAGGCCTGAAGCAACTATTTCAATTTCTTTGCTTGCAAATTGCACTTCTGTGTGATATTGGGTTTTAGAATATATTAAGGAAAGGAGGCAGAATTTCAGTTCACAGAAGGATGGAGTGATTAAAAATGTAAAACACAACACTTTCATGCAGAAGTAGGTTTAAAGCTTTCCCTTCAACGAAATCAACACATTTTTGTCTTATGGTACAACCCACACATACTCTTTTTAGGACAAATTTACATAAAATAAAATACTGTATGTGAGATTCATATGCTGAATGAAGCTACTGTTTTGTCTTATATTCTAAGATAAAAAGCACAGTTGATGCTGTTTTGTTCACATAGAGATGAGCAGTACTGTTATTATGTGGTCTGATTCCTTTTTCTAGCACAATCTATGCTTGCATGCATCCCTTTTACTCACTTGCCTATCAAGTGTATTTCTATTGTTTTCCATCTCATTTTCCATCTCAGACAATATGTCTTTGGGCTGCTGTTTTGTTTTGTTTGGGTTTTTTTTGTCTCGACTCAGGTAAAAAAAAACCCTTTCAAAAGGCTCTCCCCGATCCTGCATTCTGTCTAGAGGAGGACAAGATGAAGTGTGAACTAGAATTTTAGATCTAAGACTGTATTGAAATTCTGTCTGTTGTTCCCTAGACATATGCATATATGCATTGACACTACGGCAAAAGAAAACATTCTGAATCAATCTCCCAAATTAATTCATTGCATTGTCCTTATGCATGCACCGTGTACCTCCAAGTTCCTAGCAGAAGATTCCATTAGAAGAGAAGCATGTTGTTAATCAAATACACTCTAGCCAAATACATGAGCACCCGTGGCCAATCCTACACACTCACTTGCTACTCTTTTCTGCTAGTTAAACAGTTTTTATCTATGACATTCCACTCCCCCACCCTTCACTGGTGATTTAATGATGGAGGTGTTCTCACAGTCTGATGCACTACCTGTATGATAAGTCACAGTCTGATATGTTAACTAAACGTGCATTTTTAATCTCATTCTGCTGGCATAAGCCAGAACATGGGGTGACGAGATCACTGGCTTTACCCAGTAGAATTTTTATTCATACATAAATTTTATTCATAGGCATATATACACACACATGCAGGTACTCGTATGTTTTATGAATTTCTTACTTCAAGAAAGTCACAAAAATCGTTTGTGTCATTTCACATCAAGATATTCTTGTGCCTTCTTGTATTAATTCCTCCCTGTATTCTATGTAAATGTTTTACACAGACTAAGGGTTCATTCTTTCAGAGGACACTGAGGGGAGACCTCATCATTCTCACAGCTTCCTCATGTGAGGAAGCAGAGGGGCGAGTGTTGTTCTCTCTGATGACCTGTAGCAGGAATGGCATGAAACTGTTAGGGGAGATTTAGGTTAGGTATTAGGAAAAAGTTCTTCACCAAAACAGTGGTGTTTGGTGAATTTGGATAATGCTCTCAGGGACATGGTATGATTCTTGGGTAGGTGCAGAGCCAGAACTTAGACTCAATGATCCTTGTGGGTCCTTCCAAATCAGGATACTATATGATTTGATTATTTTTACTCTTTTCATGGCATTAATATATTAATGACCTAGACTTAGTAGGTAGTATACAAGAACCCAGATATTTTCCTCCTTAATAAATGCTTCAAGGTCCCAGTCTGCAGTCACTACTATTGTTATTCCTAAGTACTATAATGCTCAATGTTATGCCACTTGTACTATCATAATCATTCAGGCTCTTTAGGTCTTCCTAGTTGATATTACTATCTCCCTGCTTCCTTAAAACTTCTCACCTTTGTGCCTGCAGGTACCTTTAGACCACTTCTCTTTTTCCTACTATGAAGATTTTAAACAGAAAATACACTTCCCAAGGAGTAAGTTTTTTAAACACATTCAGTAAGAAGCTTCCCCYGCTATTTTCCATTTAGGTGCAAACTCTTCTTGGCTCATATAGCCAGTTCTTCAAACTGGGACTCAAACAACAGTTGAATAAGAATTACTTCCTCATTTTAATCCAGTATTTTTCATTTTGCGCTATACCAGATGTTCTACAAATTATGAGATTACATCTGCTTAATGTAACTTGGTCAAAACCAGAAGAAACAGTAAGAGGGGAATCTGACATATTTCTGGTATGCTCAATTTGTACCATTTCCTTCCATATCCATTAAGATTTGAGGTTGAATTTATGTCCAGCCAATCCAACAAGATGCAAACAGTATGGAATTATGGTATAAAATCCATAATTCCCTATCCTACTTCAGTACAAATGCATTCTTGATTTTACATTAAACACTAGATTAAAAAACACCTTAAAGCATTAATCCCCCTTTCTATTGGAAAAAGAAATAAATATTTTCTACTTTAGCTGATCCAAGCTTTTAAGATTGTCCTTTGTAGGAGTTTATCTTTTGATGCCTTCTTCCTTTTAGTATCTTCTCAGTGTTTTGTAATTGACCAAAGGGAGCATCAAAGTGAGTCACTTCACTGGCGGAAATAATTTCTGCAGATAACACAGTTCAATCTCTTTCCTGGCTATCATTATTGTCAGTATTAATCTATGCCAGCAAAATGCATAAGATTCATTTTCTTATTTTCACTTCAGGAGGCAGTGAAAAGATATTGAACATTTAGAATTTAACCTTTTATGTCATGCATTGCAGCTTAATGCATCAACAAACAAAACTGATATTGATCCACCTAATCATTGCCAGTGCTATTTTTACCTAGTTGTTCATGTACTAACTCAACTTGTTGAAAAAAACACTCGTTGATTCTTACAGAATTCTCTCTTTTCATCAAGAGCAGTTCTACAGTCACAAACAAATGTAAGAAAAAGGGTGAAGTTTTATGGGGGTAACTTTGAGTTGAAGATGAAGTGAAAAGTTCAAAAACTATCTTACCTTTATAAGCTCTTTATTTTACTTAGTGGAAGTCTAAGTGTACTTAGAATGCCCAAAATACTTCATCCATTTTCTCTGAAAAAAATCCACATCACTCATACCTTCACATTTCTGTAAAAGCTATTAGTCCTGAAAGAAAACATAGAGAAAGCAAATTGCCTTTTGGCCTCCATCTACTCTGTTTTACATTATGGACTGAGTAAGGGCACAGGATAGCTTTTAGTCTACTATCCCTGATGCTCAGTAATAACTGAATAATTTTCTGAATAATTTTGTGGACCTTACAATGAAAATAATTTTATAGACCTGACAATATACAGGCACTTAATGCTAAAGAAATTCCTCTTTTTTTTTCCCCACCCTTTCAAATAAACTTACTACACCTCTACCTTTTGTGAATCTACACATTTTTTACTTATTCTGCCTCTCATCCCATAGGCCATAAACCTAGAGGAGCAACAGAATCCATAAATAACAATCTTTAAGACTGGTATTGACTAACTCAATTTCTTTAGCTGTATTTTCTGCACTGATACAAACTATCCTTCTCATAGCACATGATGTACAATATATATGTAATTTCTCAGGAATTTTTTACTTCATTTTATTCTACTCTTTTCACTTGTTCTTGCATGCTGCCAACATGAAAGGTTTTAGATTTTGAAATATTTTTATTCTTTTCTTGCTCCTTTACAGACATTTGATGGATGTTATTCTGCAGTCTGCTCATCTTTTTTAATACTTCCTGTGAGTGTTTATGACAGCTTACACCAGGATCAAAATCATTATTTGAACAAATGTGTTCGGTAAAACTACTGCCAGTGCTCACATTTGCAGAAGACAGCTTGACATGGCTAATAATAATTCTCCAGATTCTTTCTTCTGGTAAACTTTTGACCAAAGACTCTTTCCTAAAATTAATACTCATTTTTTTATGGTTTAGATTAGGGCCAAGTGATACTTTAATGACTCTTCAATAAAATATATTCAGTAAAATATAAGACTACATTCTCCTCTCTCTCTCAGATCTATTTCTGAAAACTTTTCCAAAAATTTTCAGAGACTTTGACAAGATTTGTTCTTTCTAAACTCATGCTGGCAGCTGATGATCTCATTCTCAAATCTTCTTCAAACATCTGGTCTTAATATCACTGTGGATTATAAGCCCTCTTATATTATATTGATATTGAAGTTCTCAGCCCATAATTAAGAAGAAAAACCTTTTGCATTTTACCGCTTTGTTTTTCCCAAATAGAACTTCTGGTAGGTTAAAAAAAAAAAAAAAAAAAAAAAAAAAAAAAAAAAAAAAAAAAAAAAAAAAAAAAAAAAAAAAAAAAAAAAAGAACCCAACAAAAATAGCTGTATGGTTCATTACATTAAAACCTTCAATAACTAAACAACACACTCAAAATGTTGCATGCATATTAAAGTTAAAAATGCCAACATATTAATTAGAACTTAAATTTCAGTGAGTGGGACCCATTCACATGGGAGGATGCGGTGGAAGCCATGGGTGATCCCAACTCACCAGCCAGGACACAAGAGCACACCATCTGACAGCTGTGGGCAGAGCAAGGTGAGGGTTACAGGCTGCATGGTCTGTCCCAGACACATTGAAGGACTCAAGCAGATCCAGGGTCCCCCCAGTGAATCAGGCAGGAGGTGGGACCACAAACATGATTGGAAACAACACTACAGTGTAGGACAATGGCTCATCCAGAGACAGAACTTGAGAATGCACACCTCTAGCATGGCCCTGACAAGGAGGGAGCATCTGGCCTATCCTGGAATGGGGTCCTGGACCCTCATGCAGAATATGACGGTTGGATCCAAGGGAGGATCTGTTATTTAGGACAGTTAGTATGGCATGGTACACTCTGAGGCCTGACACTTAACTAAGAGATTTTTTCAAGTTTCTGTATCTATTCTGGTATTGTAACTAAATGTTCTACCATTCTTAGTTCAGTTAAGATTTGCATTAAGGAAAATCTTAAACATAATAAATCTTGGACATCAGAACCAAATTTTGAAAACATGAATGCAAAAAGAAATAAAATATATACAAGCAAGTACAAGGGCTTCTCTTGATCTAATTCACCAGTTTTCTGAACCAGAAGTTTTCATATAGCCTTTTAAAACATTCTCTTCTGCTGAAATACTTAACAARCAAATAGAATATAATTACATTTATCTATGCCATTATCAAACTGAGCATTTCTAATCCCATTTTGATTGTCTTTATAACTCAATCATTTTTTTTTTCTTTACTGGAAATCTCTTCCTTCATCTTATGACTAAAATTTCTTTTTTTGTTAATTTCTTTACATTCATCAAAGAATTATCCAAAACTTTATTCAAATAATGCAACAATCAATCTGACTGCTTTTTGTTGTCTTAGCTTTTCATTTTTTCCAATACTTTCATCTTATCAGTTCTGCATCACTGGGAACTTTGCATGCAGCTTAGAAAGCCATTATAAGGAAATATGTTTTTTTGTTTCTTTTGTTATATCATGTTTTGCTCGCCCCTCCCACTGTCCCTCCTCTGCCCCCTAGAAAAACCACATACTTTTGTATAAAGAAAATAATTTGACAGAGTTTTAGAAGTTAAACTTTTGAAAATATCTACAAGTGGTACTTCCTTAATTTATTTGACTGTGGTTTTATTTTTAGAGCTGTTCATTTATATTTTTTCCCTGGTATTTATCCACATAAAAATTTCTCAATAGAAACAGTGCAGGAATTATTCTGATTGCCAACTCTTCAAATTAGTCTAGATATCAGGAAGTAAGGATTAGAGGATCAAGTCATTGTGCAATAGTTGGATATTAAAAAAAAAAGTTCTTTACAGAAAGAGTGATAAAGCATTAGAATGGGCTGCCCAGGGAGGTGGTGGAGTCATCATCCCTGGATGTGTTTAAAAAGAGATTGGATGTGGCACCTGGTGCTGTGTTTTAGTTGAAGTGCAAGGGCATGGGTTGGGCTCGAAGATCTTGAAGGTCTCTTCCAACCCTAGTGATTTTGTGATTCTGTGATTCTGTGATTGATTCAGTGATTCTGTGATTCCATGATCTGTATCCAAGTACAGAAAATGCAGACTTGTGATAAACTACRGCCTCAACATATTTAGGATTATTACAAATTAAAATCAGTTGAATCCCCAACAATTCTAATAATTTAGAACTATTGTTATGTAACACTCCCTGGGGAAGAGAGAAATCCAATACATTCACACTACTTTCCAGTTCCTCCTAAGAGCCTTCTGCAGATTTGGAGATCATCTCATTTGAAAAGAAATCTAAATGCAGAAAATTTAACAGGCACAGGTCATTCTACACACATAGAAATATTGTGAAGTTAACAGAGGTAGCAAAACTCAATGTAAGATTCTACAGGAGGGGAAGGTGAGATTGTTTTAACCCAAAGCAGTTTTATTCACTCACACTTACGGTCTCACACCACCATTAACCACCAAAACTTGAGTCCAAGTAGTTTGACCAACAGCAGCAAGACACATATCCTGTGATCTAGTAAAGATTAGCAATGACAGTGATAACAAGTGACAAGAGCTATCTAGTTCTGTTATCCAGGTACTATCAAAATCCAGACATTCTTGAAATGTCCATCTGGTGGTTGCAAAACTAGACATACCCCTTCTTTCTCAATTCATATCAATTTAAAAAAATTCTCTTTCTCGTCTATTAAAAATCTCTACTTAAAACACTGGCAACAGGTATTTTTAAGTTATGGTATTCTTCACGGGACCCTAGCTACCATGACATGAAATCCACATTATTCTAACAATTGCATGGTCTCAACAGCATAGATGTTCCCAGAATTTTGTATTCTGTGCAGCTGATGGCCTGACCTGTTGCATCTCTATCACTAACAATTTTAAAATATTATTTTGTTTTATGATAGTTTTAGAATATCCGTAATTACAAAAAGCTCATGCTTATGAAAGGCAGTTCTAAGCATTGTCATTACAAGATTAAATGCAATTAGACTGTGATGTAATTCATAATGGGACCATAAAAATACACAATCAAAAGAGGGTAATAGTGCCAGTCAGATTATATAGACTGACATATAAATTAAACAAACTCTGTCATCATTTGAGCTCAAAAGAGTATTTGATGGTTATACTTCTACACAGAATTTATTAAAATTAAGTGACTGCACTTATGCCAAAACAAACTACATGCGCATTATGAAACAAGGAGTGTACTGAAGCTAACCATGGTGTAAATGGTTTCTAAAGCCTTCTTGGATGCATCCTGATACATGTATGATTTGAAGATCATAAAAATGAGAGGAAAAATAACCTCCCAACAGAAATAACTACATGAATTTTACTGCCATGGGCCGATGACATTACTGACATGAACATCAGCAGTGATGCAGCCGAACTTTTAAGAAACCAGTGAAAATATAAATACATTTACATATTTCCTCTGGGATTTTTAAAGTTATCAGAGGGATCTGTGTGAGCATAGTGTGGTTATATGAACACAAAAGGAGCCTCCAAATGCAAGTGACTCAAAATGCCAAGCCCTACAATTCTGTTCAGAGCCAATCCTTATACCTGGAACAGATGCAGCCTTTGGTGTCTTGCTAGCATTCATGCATTATGGCATTAGTTCTGTAAACCAGGGTTCAGTAGTACAAGGTTCCTGAGAATTTTTGCTTTGAACAATTCTTGTACAGAAATAAAAAAGGAAGCCTTTTGAGGTAATAAATGGTTATACTAATTTCTGCATTTGTTAGCAGCATGAGCACTCATCTCCAGTAGGCTAAACGGTTCTGCTGCTTGAATGGATTCTAATGAAACAGAAAGTTGTAAATCTCTTGCTGTAACATGTTACTGTACACATTTCAAGATGTTTGATTCCTCCCTAAAGATTGCAGGCTGAATGATGAAGCAACTACAGCTCAGGTAGGTAGTGCATTACAGCAAATGTCAAAGCAGAATCATGAACAGAGCTATTAAATGCAGTATTGTTGGAATGTAGCCTRGCTAGGACTCATTATGTATTCTGCATGAACTGCAGAAATGCACATATTATGATATACAAATTGCTCTGAATAAATGCAATCCATTAACAGTGTCTCCAAGAGGGTTTCTTATAAGCATTTTCTTTAAAAAATATTAATTTAAAAACATTCATTAGATTCTTGTTAACTTTTGACTATGTTACTGTTGATAACCTTCACTTTTGAGTAAGAAGATCGGTTATTTCCATTACCATTTCCATTCTTTTGTAATTTAATTCAAAGCATGGTCACGTAGGATCCTAGAAATGTTGTATAGCTCTTGATCTTTCCTGAATATTTTATAAAATTGCAGAGCCAGAAAAAAAACTATATTTTGAAATAGTTTCATTAAACCTTTCTGCCTAGGTGTGGAAACAGGTCCTTCCAGGCTCTACACTTGTAACTGCTATGGTTGTCTCTCAGCAAGTATTAGCCACTGGTGAGTACTGCATTACATTGCACATTGTAAGAACCTTATATATTTCACCTGCCAGCTCAAAGAGATTCTGTTTGGACAGAAAAAAAATTGAGTATTATAAAAGGGTATATCCTTAACCTCCTTCTGCATTGTGCTCCTAGTTTAAACTTCATGAACAGATTTGTAAGTTCACTCCTTCCTCTCCCAAGACAATTATCTTCCTTTCATATTTTTTTTTTCTATTTTTCAATTAGGGAAAGTTGCACAATAGAAATTATGAAGTTGTCTAGAAAGTGTAAATCACCTACAGCGAGCTGTTTTTTGGGACAAAACCTAGTTCACACAGACTTGAGCTGCAAATGAAATGATTGAAGCTCTGTGACCAAAGCTCTGTGACAGACAGAATTCTTGCTTTAATGATCTAATTGAGCAGAAGAGACATGAACTAGCCAGCAAGCTCCAGTGGACATCTGCAATTGTTTTAAATGATTTTTGTCTTGGTTTCAACTGGGACAGAATTAATTTTCTTCTTAGTGGCTGGTGCAGTGCTGTGCTTTGGATTTACTGTGTAAGCAGTGTTGATAACGCACTGAAGCTTTTGTTGTTGCTGAGCACTCTTTACCTTCACTCAAGGAATTCTCGGTATCTCAGGCTCTGCCAGTGAGCAGGGGCACCAGAAGCCTGGAGGGAGCATGGCCAGGACAGCTGACTCCAGCTGGCCAAAGGGATATTCCATACCACAGAACATCACATCCAGTATGTAAACTGGGGAGAGTTTGGCCAGAACCTGCTGATTTCTCCTTGGGGATGGGCTGGGCATTGATCAACAGGTAGTGAGAAATTGTACTGTGCATTGCTTATTTGGGGTTTATTTCTCTGTCTCTTTCAATTTCATTATAATTATTATTTTTCTCATTATTATTTCTGCTGTTGTTGTTTTTATTATAATATTTTATTTAGTTTCATTTATTAAACTAGTTTATCTCAACCCATGACATTTACTTTTTTTCTACTATCCTCCTTCTCATTGGAGTGGGAGTTAGGAGAACCAAAAACTGTAAGTTAAAATCATATTTAAAATCTCACACATTTTAAAAATTCAAACATTTTCAAACTGAAATAGCTTCTTTTTGTGTTAACAGGAAGTAACTTTTGACATTTAATAGGAGAAGAAGTATTATTATCTAAAGTGCTAATAAGCAGAAACGACATATTGAGTTTCTAAAAGGCTACTTTTGAATCAAAGAAACATGACCATAACTATGGTATTAACTTTCCATTAGAGAAAATCTAAAAGCGCCTGTATATTACAAACCATGACCTACTTCAGTTTTCAGAATAGGTCTTCAGTTATTTCAGTGTTCCATAACTCTCATGCAGAAAACTGTGACAAATATAACATCAAATTTATTTAGGTTGTATATTTCCACAGGAGGAATATTGCCCTCCATTCAATGGATTTGCTCTCTCCCCTACCCCACATCTAAGGTAACAGACAGTAATTCAGTCACAGTAAGATGCTAAGAGAGATGAAAAATTCCCCTACAGCTTTTTTTCACCACAAAATTGCAGTAAATGTTCTCTTATTCTAACAGAGAGAGGTTTGGTCATAAAACCACTTTGATGACAAAGGGAGAAAATGTGTTTTTCAGCTTTTAGCATTTCTTATAACACCAAGGAAGTCATTCATCTCTGCTAAGATAGCCGAGTTTAGCCATGTGTCACGATGCATGTGATATACTATAACTGAAAGCAATGCAGAAAATAAAACCTCTAGATACTCACTTTTTAATACAATGTTCAGCCTGTAGATTGCCCAAGAGATGAAAAGTGTATTGCAATGTGAAGATGGATCCTTCTCCAGGATACCCAGAGGTCTAAGGAACGTAAAAACTAAATGAGGATAGTTTGAATATATAAGTATAGAAATACAAACTGGAAAAGATTATAAGAGCCTGTTTGCCCCTTCAATGTTGTTCAAAGCCAAAGTGGTGTATTAGGTGAAGTTGACTTCTGGGAATATGATGAGAAAATTGCACTGACATTAGAAATGAAAATGCCCACCACAATTGTCAAATAAAGGAATTTAAATCAAAGTTACTTAAACACACATATGCAAGTATACGTTATCTGCAGTCTTAAAATTTTTCATAGACCTCGGGTTTTTTTGTTTCAGTCCCTTGTAATTTTTAATGATGCCAAACTATACCCAAGAAATATGCAGGATGTTAGTGTCACTGCATGAACTCTGCTTTCCAGTAGTTTAATTAGTCTCTTTACAATGCTCACTAAGCCACTGCGTTTCTGTCTGTAGATGAAAAAATATTCTGTAAATGTATTTATTTTTTTCTGAGCAAGTACACAGTAGACAGCAAAGTAAATGTTGTATATATGACAGCAAAGTAAATTTTGTATATATGACAACGGTAAATTCAGAAATGCAGTTTAGTTTCAGATTAGGTAGCTTTCAAGTAATACTCAACATTACCACATACAGGTAAATGACTATTTTTTGAAAACAAGTTCACTGTATCACCTTCAGTAAAACACTATTACAGTCTCACCTGATAACTAAAAAAATATTGACTATGTAAATCAGTTATTTAATTTGAAATACATGGTTTTAACTCCTCTTTGTCACTTAAACATCTACACAGATCATTTGTATAAAGACACTTGCATTTGACCTAAATCTGCTGGCCTCAGGAAGACTTGTAGTGAGCATCTGATTTTTCAATGTTCTCACTCATAGATTTTAAAGTTGCCAACCAAGACTTATGTTACATTTACAATACTTTAATTTTGATTTGCATTCATTTGCAAAGATTAATACCTGAAATCTGCTATTTGCCAAAGGCAGCTAAGAAGGCAACATAAACTGAAACTCTTCCTAGACTGTTTAAACAAAGCTCTCTTATCTGAAGCAGTCTCATTTTCACAGTGAGCAGGAACCAAGAGTGTGAGCCACGTCCCATTGCTACACATCAAGTTAGGCCTTTGAGGTATAATGAAACACTCAACTGGAAATTAATATACTGTGAGGTTTCATTTTCATGGAATGAATAAATAGATACAAAAAATAGTAAGAAAACCTCATTCCAATTCACTTGATCTTGCTTCTTTTCCAATGAACTTCGAAAATTTTTGCGATTTCACTAATATCCTGAAAAAGTAGTTACTACAGAAAAGAACTTCAAACACCTGTGAGCTTTTTGGCATATTTTATTATATATAATGGGGGGGGGGAATCAGCTGTTTTTCTGATGTAATCTATCAAAACCTCAAAAGTCCACTCTTCAAAATAGTTATTAAGAAGAAATCAGTAAATTAACATTACCCAGGAAAGGGACTGGATTCTAGCAGTAGATTCTAGCAGTAAGACAGTGGTTCAGTTCCCATTCTTTTGAAACTAAACAAGCTAATACTGAGAAGACATTTTACTGTGACTTAACCTTTTCAAAGTATAATTTGGTATAATTAAGTTTGTACATTTTCACACCTTCTCTTTATTTAACTTTCTGACCCTATCTGCACACCTCATTCCTTTTTACTTTGGTTAAGCCTTCCATTTATGTTTTGATTCCTCTCATTTCTTACTTCTACATTGAAAAGAATCACTATTATATTTGATTTCTTATTCAAACATTACCTTTCCTGTTTCCATCAGGTCTTTCACTCATTCCCTGTATTCAGCTAGTCTTAGAACTCCCCTCTGAAGTCCCACTCATCATCCTTCTCTAACTCACTTGCACACACTATTGTCCCCAGGCATATAGGTGGTCTCACAATGTCAGAATTTGAGATGAAATTAAATCCGTTTACATGGGAAATACACATGGCAAAGAAACAGGACTGATTAACTCATTGTTTTACATCACAACTGTCCCTTCTCATATTAGTATTGTCAGATATAGAACAGCAAACTACAGATTCAGTACATACTCAGAAACTTATTTGATATATCAGTCACATCGTATACAGCATATTTATTTCCCCTTTATTTCCATGGTATCAGGCCACTTTATGAGGATTATTAGCAAGTGCTATTTTTAGCAATACTGTTTATTTTTCTAAGTTGCTCAGTTACACTCCAACTTCCAACATGATATTGCTTTGCCTACAGATAGTAAGGCAGATTTGTGAAGGCAAATATCCTTCTTTGCTACAAGACATCTTGGGGTAGACTGCAGCAAGAGCTCTTCTACCTCTCTTACGAGCCTTATGTAAACTCAAGGACCTGACATATTTTAAAAATGCAACCTATAAATCCTTTTGAAACGCACCAAAATGGTAAGGCTACCTACTTATTTTATATATATATATATATATATATATATATATATGTTTTTATAGCTGATGCTTCACGTTTCTGTGAAGAAATGTGTCTGAAAGACTACAGACAAAAGCCAGGGAGTAATAGAACATTGTCACAGCATAAGCACCAAAACAGAGAGTGATGCAAATAGGAAAAGAAAACAAAAGGGTAAGACAAAAGAAGAAAAGTACTTTTTGGGCATTTGAAATGAGCCATTTTTCAGGCAGAAAAGCGTACTGGTGAGTCCCTTTCACTAAGCGTGACAACAAATATTTAATCTTGTTAAAAAATGTGCCCATGGTATTACACATTGGCATTGATGAAGGAGAACTTCAGTAGATATTGACTGACATGTGGACCCATACTAAATAAAAAAAAAAGAATAAGCTTGTTCACAAAAAGTACAGTTTAAGGCTTGAAAATGTAACAATAGCAGTTTTAAATAATCAGTGAATCAAGAAATGCACAAGAGCATGCCCACATATTATTCTCACAGGATCAGGGCACAGAGGGAACTGGTCTGCATGACAGAGAGCTCTCATTTGGATAATTAGGCAATCAGAAATGCAGAGCACATCACAGAGAGCACCTGCTTTGAAATTCATACTTAGCCCTTCTAAGAAGAGAACCCATGGAGTCAYTATTTTGACAGTTTCCTCATCTGAGAGATCTTTTCTTGTATCATTTCTCAGCAGAACCAGTAAATTGACATGGCAACAATAGAAAGCACTGGACAAATTTCAGGGGTTATACCAACCTGTGTAAGGAATATACATTCTGTGCTCTCTAATCTATATCTGTGTCTGGTTTTTGATCTATGCAATAGAGCGGTGTGGTGATGTGCCCAATCAAACTAGTGTGTCTTGGATGACCAGGAGCCTTGCTTTGCAGTGCTTTTCATCAAAGGCACAACATTACTTACCAGTTTGCCATGGACAGATTCCTTCACATTTCATTATCTCCTGTAGCCTTCAAATCACTGAACAGTATATTTAATACTGTCACTTAAGGAAATGTATCTTCAAACTTTCCTCCTTGATACAACCTTGTTTCTATGCCGTGGCATCCTGTAAGCCTCTAGCAGACTGAGTGTCTGAACCTCAGGTGAAGTCTTCTGCCAACTAAGARCACTCCTCTTCTGTTGTTTTGTAGGCCTCAAACAAAACTTTTCTGGGTGTCCTTTTTAAAAGAATGAGTAATTTAAAGGACAAAACTTAAACCCTTGAAATCTCATGTGATATACACAGTGATAGCAAACTATGACAAAGTTGTAGACAAGGACTTTTTGGCCCCAAAGTCCATATGYCACGGAAGATACACTTTCAAGAGAAGAATAAAAACGAGAAAGATAAACCCTGTACATATTGAGGTTCCAGATCCGTGCAGAATTTCTGAGAAGCTATAAGTACAAAAGTCTTTAAATGAGGGACTACCCAAAATCATAGAATCATAGAAAGGCTTTGGTTGGAAGGGACCTTAAAGATGAACTTGTTCCAAACCACTTACCAAAGGGCGGGACAGCTTTCACTACACCAGGCTGCTCAAAGACCCTCCAGCCCGACTTCGGACATTTCCCGGATTGGGGCATCCATAATTTCTCTGGGCAACATGTTCTAGTGTCACCACCCTCACAGGAAAGAATTTGTTACTAATACCTACTTCAAGCCATTTCCTCTTGTCCTGACACTACATGCTCTTGCAAAATATCCCTCTTCACCTTTCTTGTAGATTTCTTGGAAGAAAATTAAGCTCAAACGTGGCAATATTGTACTAGAACGCTGTTTGTTAATAAAGAAAGGTAAGTGCTCCTATCTAAGGGGGATAGGAAAGAGAAGAGGGGGAAAATGAGAGACGGAGAGAGAAACAGAACACCGGGACAGCATTTACGCTGTTCCCCGCGGTGCCCCCGCGGTGTGTGCGGCACACGGAGCGGGTGCGCTGAGAGCAGCGCGGAGCCTGCGCGGCTGCGGGACCGAACGGGCGCGATTTGCGGGCGGCAGCAGCGGCAGCAAAGTGTCTGCGGCATCGGCGAACCACGGCTGCGGGCCGGGACGGCTCCGTGGGACAAACAGTGGAGCACGAGGTTGTCACGGCGACGGAGCGGCCTCGGGGAAGCGGCGAAGCGGAGCAGGGCAGGGACGGGCAGGGAACAGCCAGGGAAGGAGCAGGAGCGCAGGGAGGAAAAGGCGAGGGGGCAAAGCTGACCCTGGGGACGAGCCCCGCCGCTCCCTACAAGAAACCCAAAGAAAAATGTCCCCTTTGTGTCGCAGTTCATTGCTTTTATGTGCTAGAGGTCCTCCCATAGCCCGATTTCCCGGACTTTTTTTTTTTTTTTTTTTTCCCGGGCATTCGGGGATTTGCCCCACCGGCTTTAATCCTGACCTACCAGTTTTTGTCTGGCTCATCACCAGTTCCCAGGCAGAGCCCCATGCTTATCCTCGCACAAACAGCAACCGAAGGTATTTCAATTTCTGTGAAAGCAGCGCACACATACGCAAATATACATAACACAAATACATCCACATTGTTCTCAAAAAAAATACAATAATTAATTTATGCTCTTAACCTTCAATAGATAAAAAGTTTAGAACGTAACCCAGGAACTGATGGTTTTGCATCGTACATACTCCCATAATTAATTATTCCTGAAGTGAACCAATAAAGTGTTTCACTGAATGTTTATAWAAAAAAAGAGTAAATACAAGTCACAGTCTCATTGTTCTAGCCAACAGTGAACATAATTCTAAAAATAATTTCAATGGCTTCCAAACTACTGCACAAATGGCTCTACGCTGAGAGCCTTTGTAATATCTGTAGCAGGTAGAACAACTATTCTTTCTGCACCATGAAACACTATTCAAAGCTAGTTTGCCTGCTTTGCTGGTTTTGACAAGTGGGCCATGAAACTGATTTGCAAGACAATACATGAAATCAGGGAACTGCAGAGTTATTTCAGTATCCCTAATTACAGTGCAGAGTTTAAAAAGGCAGGGACTGTCGATGCTTTTCTTCACAGAACTCAACTATCTATCAGTTGAAAAAAAAGCATTATTATAGCAAAAGTCAACTGGATAATTACAAGTGCCTCCAACACGGATGAATAGTAAAATACCTCATGTATATTTCATATGAAAAATATACCTGATTATATTATTAGTTCGAGTTAACCTACACAAGAAAACACGGTTTAAATTTCGAATGAAAGGACTGATCTAAAGCAGGAAAACACACTGAAACTGATACAATATATGGGAATTGGTGACGTCTAATGAGCAGACCATGCATTGAAAGCAGTTTGGCACGTATTCTTAAAGGAAAAAAAACTAGAAGGTTGTTCAGCTGTACTGCCTTAACAGCCAGACATACTCCTATTGTGCTTGCTCACAACAGCATTATCACAATCTTTTATGTTTAGCTGTTGCCCCAAATAGGTCTGTAAACATCCCAAGAGAGGGTACATTCTTCCTGGCTTTTGATAGCAGACAGCTGTGAACTTCTTTCTCTACAGCATTATCATTGCACAACTCTGGGTGGGTGGCTGAATTGGGGTTATGCTGGAGCAAATCTACTGACTATTTGTAAGTTCCATTTTTGCTGGCTAGTCCTTTGCCATGAATTTGGGAAAGCAGCAATTGTAAGTTTCAAAGCAAAATGGTCGAACAAAAGTGAGAAAAATGGTACAGTAAAGTTTTAGAGTCATGTAGAGAAACAGAATTACAGTGATCTTAAAATGAGTGACAGCCTTCAGACAGGCTGAAATGCACATATACATTTGCAATTGAAAAGAAACATTTTTTTTCTTTTTGTTCCTTCAAATTTGGTTTGAAGAACCTCTATTTAAATACCCTGACTCAAGAGAGGTGGGCCAAGGTATGGTGAGAAAGCACAGGTTGTCCAGTATTCATTGCTGCTGGCTTATGCACACCACAGCACCAATTCTACTTCATTCTAGATGCTAAAGCTGCAGTGATGTTGTATTTGAATGGCCTGTAGCAGGATTCAGACCCTCAGCAGCAGTCAGCTGTACTGACAGAACTATTCCTTGCTTTAGAAAACTAATATGCTACAGTGATCTGGCTAATWTTTTTTTTTTTTTTTTAATTGATCTATATATTAAAAGTATACTCCTTTTGTTGAGCTTTACCTGCTGTAGAGAAGAAAAGTTTAAACTCCCTCCAGTTAATCAAGGTACCATCCCTTGTACCAGCATTTCATTGCTATTTTCTATAATGGTCAGTTTTGTGAAGTAAGACAATTTTTTTTTTTTTTAATTACCCAGGGCTCAGTACTGGGAACTGTTTTATATCTTTATCAATTTTATGAATGAGAGCATTAAGTACACCCTCAGTAAGACAAACATGAACAGCTAAAAAATAGAAGTGTTTACAGCTACCTTATTTTAAAAAATTCATGTAAATATTTACCTTCTGAAATAGCTGAAAATAACCCTTTGGACAGAACTGAAAGTGTTAGACTGTATCATTTTATGTATTACATAATTTTCATCATARTTATCTTAAGCTAAATGCAAGTATAATTTAAATGGGTACAGAAGGACACTTACAAGCTGAATTACAGAACAGAACACACATCAATTAAGAATTCTACTTGWAATCATTCTGCTAAAATAGCATGTACTGTGAACCATTAACACTTGAGACCAGATTATTTTGCCTTTTTACTAAAAAATAAAAGTATGTATATTCACGTCTGTTAGTAGCCTAAGGAAAGTTTTTTTTTTATTTTTCTCTCTGTTTCTTGAGTCTGTAATAGAAGAACAAGATATAAGAGAAAAGAGTGAAACCTGTAAAAACAGATTATATAAAATAGTGCTGAATAAAATGTACATTTGCTTAACAGAAAAGCCTTCTTTCAGAAAATTCTTTAAGAAAATCACCAGATGTTTACTCTTACTAAATGTCCATTTATGACTGAAGAGCAAAGTTACATATGAAACCAAATTTTACTGGAACAAGATAATGACATCTATACAATTGTCATGGCTTATCCCCAACCAGTGAACAAGTCCCATACAGCTGTTCACTCATTCCCCATCGGCTGTGTAGGGGAAAGAATTGGAAGGGTAAAGATGAGAAAGYTAACGGGTTGACATAAAAACAGTTCAAAAAGTAAAGCAAAAGCTCCACATTCAAGCATAGCAAAATAAGGAATGAATTCACCACTTCCCATGAACAGACCAGTGTTCAGCCATCTCCAGGAAAACAGGGCCCCATCTCATACAGCTGTGACTCGGGAAGGCAAACACCATCACTCCATACATCCCCAGACAGATCTGGAATAACTGACAGAAYTGAACCCTTGGTCAGTTGGGGTCAACTGTCCTGGCTGTGTCCCCTTCCAAATTCTTCACATTGAACCTCCTCACCGGCAGCAAAAATTCAAAACACGTCCCTCTCCTAGCTACCATGAAGAAAACTAACTATTTCCTAGCCAAAACCAGCACAACAATGAAAAGTGTTATGCTAATATTGCCTTTTTATCGTTTTTGAGTCATACAATCATAGAATGGTTTGGGTTGGAAGGAACCTTATAGATCATCTTGTTCTAAAGTCCCTGCCATGGGCAGGGATACCTTACACTAGACCAGGTTACTCAGAGTCCTATTTTACCTAGACTTGGAATTTCAGGGATGGAGCATCCACCACTTCTCTAGACAGTGTGTCAACTTCTATTGCTTTTGGTACAATGGACTATTTTAAAATACTTAGGTACAATTATACTTATTCATATGTGGTGATCAGGTCATAGAAATGAACTTTTTCCATTCAAGCCATTACTCAAGGGATAGATCATGAAATATAATAGAAATTTCAAAGCCTAATAAGCTTTATTACCTTTAAACATATTAACAGATATCATTTCAGAGACCTCTCTAGAAATTAAAACACACAGTACTGTTTGAATAAGAATATTGATTTTTTTCACCATTGTAAAGATCACTAACCTTCATTGAAGTAACTATTCATTCTTTGCAACTCTCTRCATACAAAACAGTAGGGAAACATTAAGACTCACTCTTTCAAAACTGAAGAGCTGTGAACAATGTTGAGCTTTCTCCCAACTCTCATGTTGTCCAGCTGCTTATTTACATTGTATGATTTTTAGGGGTGTAATAAATATGTGTTACTGTGAGAGATCAAGGAAAAGAGTAATTCTCTTACTGTAAAGGTATAGTAAAATATATTAACATTGCTTTCTCCTGCATTCAGATCTTTAAGAATAAAAAACACTGCAGCTTGCTCTTGTCTGAAATGCTGCAATAGCATCTTAATAATTTCAACCAAGATTATATGGATACAGGCTTTCTTTACATTTTGACAATATCGCATCCATTAGTTGGAGACCTTAATTCAAATTAAACACATGCAGTGCAAATGTTGCAGTAAGGGAACACATTTGTTCCTGGAATTTATGTGCAGCTTCCTTAATCTGTGACACTTAAGACAAAATACATTGTTTCGCAAGGGGTTTCTATACAAATTTTAATTATACAGTTCTCAAATTTTAAATTAAAGAAGAAATTTGACAGAAGACTTTTGTGTAGCTGCCATTTTTGATCCATGTCTCAGAAGGAGCAAACTCCCATGAACATTCTTAAGGAATCATTCTCTTCAGTTGCAAAGAAATATTTGAACATCAATGATAAAGCCAAGTCTGTCACTTCAGCTGAGAACAAAGCTTCAGAACTGCCACAGGCAGACACTTCTTTTGAGGAGTAAATCCAAAGTGGCACTCAAGATTTTATGTCTCCTGTGGAACAGTACTGATTTCTTTGCCCTTTTTTCCTCTTCTTTTTTTTCC
>NW_026623257.1:4052762-4053984 GCF_030028575.1 Malurus melanocephalus | reverse complement strand
TTTCATTGGAAATCGGAAATCATGGGCATTCTTTTTGTCTTCCCTCTCCCTCCCCACAAATTCAAGCTTGCTCACACAGTTTTTTTGGTTTTTTTTTTTGTGTTTGTGTTTGAAAAGATTTTTATGTCGAACTGATACCCTTGGGCAGAATGATAGTTTTTTTCATAAGTAAAGGCAACAAGTTATTTTATCTGTTTAAAGAACAGGATTGTGTAGAGAGTGAGTAGCAATGTCACAAGAGTAAGAATGCAGGGTATACTTTCACCCAGAAAAAAACACATTAGAATATCCAAACACTGAGATTAAAGATGCTCTTTAGCTGTATGGCAAGTCACAGCATTCAACAGGGAAAAAATAGTGACATTGTGGGTGAATTTAATCTCTTACATGATTCTTTTGGCTTCAGTCATGTTATAGCAGAATAAATTCATCTGTCTACTKGGCAATCACCAATATCTCTAATATAAATTCATTTTGACTTCCTTTAAAGATTAACTAGGAAATAAAGTCAGACAGAATTTTTGCATGCAAGATGCACAATAATTTCACACTTAATCTTGATGGAAAGAATAACTGTAATAATTTAAAATATAGATATATTTTGAGAGGTTGCTTTACAGGTTGCTTGTTCAAACATAACAGAATTCTGACTGCATCTCAGGGGTTCCAAATCCCATCCTTGGCAACTACTCCACCAAATTCAGCAGAACTTTTCTGCTTCATATTTGTCAGACATCTCTCTTTTCACTTATTTCTCCACATTTTCTGCTACCTTTAATTAAAAGCAAGTGGAAAAGGACTATTTTGCCAGTCATTAATTTTACAGTAAGAAGAATGTTGAGCTTCAGGTGATTATCAGAAGGAATGAGTCAGAGTTGACATGCAACACTTTTAAATATAACAGCAGTTGTGAACGTGCATAATCACAAAAATGAAACCAAACCCAGTGTTTTCTATTGAGGCTTGAAAGTTGCAAAAAGGTATGAAACAAATCCTTTTTATAATTCCCCCTATTCACATTGTCCTAATCATGCAACTGCAACATATAAGTTCTCCATTTGTATGCAAGATAAATGCAAATGTATTCTTGGCTGCTCATGCTCTCAACGGCAAAAAAAATCACACCACCTAACAAATAAAAAAAGAAAGAAGGAAGGAAGGAAGGAAGGAAGGAAGGAAGGAAGGAAGGAAGGAAGGAAGGAAGGAAGGAAGGAAGGAAGGA
>NW_026623257.1:4036786-4052627 GCF_030028575.1 Malurus melanocephalus | reverse complement strand
GAAAGAAAGAAAGAAAAGAAAAGAAAAAAAGTAAAAAAAAAGAAAAAAAACAGTTATCACAGTAAGTTGCTTAACATTTAAGCCTATCAATGCTTTTGAAACTGATGCTGAAATATTTTTGAAGACCCTCCATTCTAAATCTTCTAATAATCTCATAATTTATTGTATGTTTTCCATCCCAGAGTGGTTGTCATTTCTTAAACTTATTTCTGACACACATGAACAATGCAGAGAAACTCAATAAAAGTGACAGAGGTACCCTAAATGTACACCAAGTGTCATACTTCTCAGGTTCTTTTTTTTGGAGGACTAGGGCCCTGGGAATGGATCAATTACATTTTCAACACATTTCAATGGATTTTCTTTCAACATCTTTCTTTCAAGTTTTATCCCCTTCTTGCTGCTGGACATTCTGTCTCTGTCCAAGCTTACATTGGCCTGCAGACTTCTATCCAGACTGTTCAGCACTTACAGTTTCTTTTCCCTTTTCTCTCCCAAGTTGCAGCTCCTGTAAGAGGATCATCTCCACCCAGGCCCCCATTTGGRTGCATCTAAGAGCACATGACACCTTTTTCCTTCAATAGCTCCATGAGTTGCCAGATTTGGAGCTTTTCTATTTTGGCCTGGGAAATGACTGGCCAAACAAGGAGCTTCTCTGTGGCTAGACTCTGCTCAAAAGTGAGTGACAAGAAAAACAAGGAGACATTTAGGATTTCTATCCTGAAATAGCATAACTGGAATATTTCATGTAGTTGTTGCTGTGTAGCCAGTGATGATGCAGCACATATGCTAGAGCACTCAAGCCTTAGTAGAATTAAATTATGCTCCAGGCTGGGTTTGCATGGCAGGGTGTTGGTAAAAGAAGGGGCTGCAGAGGCAGCCTTTGTGATGCATTTTATGTATCTGAATCCTCGGAGCTGCAAAGTCAGTCTAAGGTTCTCCTTTTTCACAAAAGCAGCACATTCCAGTACTTTATTCTGCATTATTGCTGACTTTGTGGATACAATCAACCTTATAGTTTGACTACACTTGGCAAGCTGGAATRCTGCAGCTTTTTGATTAATTTATTCAGGGAAGAAAGAGTCCCTAAACAATCTGTCCTTACTCTGTACAGTCATCGATTTAACTTGTAATCTCCTTAAGATGTCTCTCTATTCAGCTACTCATACTTAATTCTCTACAGATTCTGTTGACAGAYACTCAACCTTGCTCATCAAGTTCATGAGCCCTCTTAATCTGCACGTATGTTTAATATGAACTTTGAGATGTTTTATATGCTTGGGGTTATTCATTATTGAAGCATGGAGTTAATTGGGCAAATCTTCTCAAATGCCCTGGAGACAGGAGGGATTACAATTGCAAAACTGAGTGTTACACTTCTTAGTGATACTTTTGTTCTCTACTTTTGTTCTCTTCCTTCCACAGATAACAAAGGATCTCATTTATCATGTGTGTTTCCTGAGATTTCTACAGTTCTAAATTAGCAGTGTAATTCACCGCATTTTGCAGAAATTCTTACCTTCTCTACAGTGACATTTTCCTCTGTTACTAACGTACTCAAAAGTACCACTAAGATCAGTTTGCAAAAGAATGACATCTTAATATACCATGATGTTGCAGATGTGGAGATTTTAATAGTCCTCCCTCTCTATTTGAATCCACCTGAATTGGAAAGAAACACACATTCTGTGAAAGACATTTCTCAGAAGCATCTCTTGTTTAGAATTCATTCTTGAACTTTTACTTTTTTTGCTTTGCACTTTCCCCATGAGGAAGCTCTCTCATGATTAATCTTGCAGATAGAAGTTGGAAGCAATGAAATACTATAGATCTATTTAATAATGTAAAGTAAATTTTAAGCTGCTATAAATAAAAATAGGTTCAGTATCAAAACAAAAATATTTATACTAAGTTGCCAGTCTATTTAATTAACTGCCTTTTCTAAGTCAGGATATTACCATTAAATTAATTATGCCCTCAACCAAAAGGAAACATTATAAGATATAGATTGTTAAAAATTTTTCTTTCTGTATTCTCTGCAAGTTAGCTCCTCCAAAGAGTAAAAATTCATTTCTCAAAATAAAAATATCAAAGACAAATTCTCGAGGAGGCTGTTTGAAATCAAACTTAAACCGTAGGAGTCAGGGATTAAAAGGTCAGCTGCCTTGTCTATTTTTAAATGTCTCAAGCAACAAGGATTCATTGTTATTCCTTAGGAGATAAGTACATTGTCATTCAAACCTTTTCCTATTAACTCTAACTGTAATCTTATTTCATAATCCTTTAATTATAAAACTTACAGTCAACAAGGCAATGCCATGCATGTATAACATCCTTCTAAAGACATTAGGGATCAATATTCCTTAATCCAGTGGCACCCCAGAGTGATTAATTATAACCATGTCTGTGTTCTGTCAAGAGCTAGTGGTAGGTACACATATTTATCCCATTTATAAACTAAGTAAACTTACCAGACTGATACAGACTGAAAGGCTTCATGCAAGTTTAGGACACATTTCCCACTGAGAGGTAATACCCCAGTGGGAAAGAAGAAAGGCTTTTCAGGACAGAAGCTCAGTGTTAGCCAAATAAATTGAGCAACTGACTCCTTTTGTAACAAAGATGAATCTGCATGCTTAAGAGAAACAATTTAAAATAACCAGGCTGTCTCTTACAGTAGGACAGAAAAGATTAAACTTCAGAAGGAAATGWTCTCTTGAAGTTCTGAAAGAATTCACAGGGGGACTGATAGTATGAACTAGCCTGTTTCATTAAACAAGAATAATCTGACCCAATCCTAGAAATCAGAAAAGTTAACTGAGGGCAAATTGCAAGGATTATCTGGTGGAAAGAGAGTCTTCTAGAAAAAAAAGACTGAGGCTTCCAAGTAAGCTGTCTTCAAAAAATGGGAACTAAGATTTAAGGTTTGCATGCAGACTAGACTATGTTTTGCTTAAGAATCTGCTCCATAAAAGCATGACATATTTCTAATTTGGTAAATATCAGTCATTATTGGAATGCATTCAAACAACAAGTTAAAATCAGGAATCTACTGCAGTTAAGTAGAGATCATTGTCAAAATGCACCTGATCAGAAGAACAATAAACAGCAGATGTGAAAGTGTGGCATTAATCCCAGGCTGATGTCTCAGTTTACATGAATCAAAGTAACAGTGCAGTGACTATGAGAGGACTGACATTAAAATTCTGCCATACTCAGGCTTTCCATGAGTGTGTGCAGAGCAAGTGGTAGGATGGAGGGGCAGTGAAATAAACTCTTCTGTCTCATATATCCAATTCAACAGTTTTATGAAACCTTCTAAAAAATCAGGTCAGAACTCATTTTGAAAAAGTCAAAATCTATTGACTTTTTCACTAAAATTGTGGCCAGTCTTATTTATAACAAATATCTTTCTTCAAACACAAACTAGTCAATCCACTTGACAAAGGCCATAAAAGTTACCTAGAGACTGAGATGTTCACACACATTATATCGTACTATTTCTAACACTGCAAGTGTCCTGGTACACATACTCTATGCTCTCATTTKAATATCAGTTTATTACACTTCTTGTTATACTAGAAAATATCTGAGGAGCAGGAACCATCTCTTTTSATATCACAGAGCAGTGCAAACAGATTCTCAGTGGGTTCCTTTAAGCACAAATGTAATACAAGCAAGAGCATCAGGGGATTTATACACTATTAATAACCATTCACATAAGCAATTCTCCACCTGAAACAAAACCAATCATTTAGACTAAAAAAGAAAAAAAAGAAAATTGTGAAACTGCATTTGAAAATATCACTTTCAGTAAGAAAACCCAAACTTCAAACAATTTTCCTTTTAACCTCTCTTCCCTGAATCTTCAATCTGGAAATKAATGACCAACTCAAAATAGTAGTGTGTTCACAATGGTAAAGGCTGAAATGATACTATTGCCTAAGTCAAAATAATTTGAGAATAATCACTACACACTTTTCCTCCTCTCTTGGCAGCTGCTCAAGACCACTCTAATAAAAGTTGCATGAGAATGCGGCTTGACACTGTAAGGCCATTTGAAGATTCTGGTTAGTTCCTTTATCTAATTGGGAAATTGGGATGTATTATAAAAATTATTAAACCACAAAATCATTGGCATTTCAAAAATTATTTTTTGACTTGTAAGGTCAATATGAATGAAAGACTGAAGGAGCTTTGACTGCCAATATGCATATACAATCGAGCTGTAATAAGCTCAGTTTCTTCCTTAAGCAAGACAGGAATTTATTTAAAGATATTTTAGTGATTTGATTTACCAATGTAAGACTGTCCATTCAAATTTCAGCCTGATGTGTCTTATATATGTATGTCTAAATAAATACACCAAATGACAAAACCTCTTATGAAGAGAATTAAAGAGGATACACCATCCTTCATCAGCTGAGAAATTAAATATGCTAATTTTATCACTAAGTTTTACATGTACATGACAGAAGTTGCAATTTGTCAGCTGGGAGCAATTTAGGGACTGACACTGACTTCTCATTACTAAGAGACATGATGATTAAAACAGGAGGTTTTAGCAAGCAAATGGACAAGTTAAAACTCAGCAACCAGCTTCCAGTCACACTAAGACTCAGACACAAAACTACAGCTGGCTCCCCCCCATCTTTGAAACTGAACCATGGTCATCTGACTGAGGAAAATGGACTGCACAACATAAAGACAGGGTACTGAAATTCAGCTGTAATAAGACTGAATTCTGACAGGCCAAACTCCTTTTTTGTTTTGCACATCATGTATGTTCTTGTATTATAAACTGAATTATTGCTTATGAATTGTACACAAAGCCACGTAAATGCATGTTTGCTCCTCCATTCCCTTGCTGGTAACAATTATGCCTTTCTACCATGTCATACTCCTCTCTCCCTTCYTTTATATAACCTGCAGTGGAAGCTCTGGATAGTTATGCTGCAGGAACCTCTGTGCCAGAAGCGCAGCCTCAAGGTTTTGGTTCCCAATGTGTAATCCGTTAACTCAGCTCAACCTTGAGAGCCCATTTAGCAGCAGAACAGACATCCTTCCCTGCTGTTTTTAACTTCCTTATCTTCCCTACAGTTGTACCTGGCCTTCTGCCCTTTCACAGAAAAACCTGCCAAAGAGACCAAAGAGCTGGACTCTCAGAAAGGTCACAAAACAGAACTGGAAACAGAGATCTCTGATCTCCTCAGACTATGACCAGAGACTGAAACTTTATTGCAGCAACCCCGGGACTTTCCCATGGTTCCCGTTTCTTCTCAATTGACTGCAGGGCTGCCACTTGTCTCTCTTCAGATTTGTTTTTGAACACTGTCAGCACCTTTGCTGACTCTTCTCCATACCAGTGTTTGCCCAGTTGGACTTGCCTTCTGACAGCGAGACCAAAGCAGAAGCTGTATCTGCTCTTCCTCAGGTTTTCAATAAACCACATACACAAACACCTACACATAAATAAACCAACCAAATTAAAGCAAAACAAAGCAAAGCAAASCAAACCAAATCAAACCTTGGCAGGAGCGACAAAACCAAAAAAGCTTCATTAACCACACATTAATATAGGAATCAAATCCATATCAAATCCATTCTACCCCTTCCCACACATCCATCCCCTCCTAGCCTTTACCTTTTGACTTCAGGTTACGCCCAGCCTTCCAGGGCTTGTTCATATGCAGATATGCATGTGGGGAGAGTAAGTAGGAGGAGTTATAGCAAACTTGGCATCTTGAGCCCCTCACAACAAGAGTGCAGTATTTGTAAAGGGTATTTCTTCTTCCTTATCCTTGCTGGGAAAGGAATGATCTTGAAGTTGTCTCCCTCCTTTGTCCTGGATACTATCTAGCTTTCTTCCCCCAACATTCCTCAGTGTGGTCCAGRCCCTCTTTGACCATCAGCACAATGGGACTTACCTTATACTATTAATCTGCTGGTTTTGCAGATTTACTGACCTCTAATATATCTTTTCTATAGTGGAAAAAAARKTWWWWTTTTTTTTWYYTTYYYMKTYCMWTYTTTTATTYACACCTTATGGCAYAGTTAAATTCGGTTTTAYACATTTATGTACAAAGACTTTTCAAACCAATCATTGTCTTCTCAGTTCCAAACTCATCATTCACAGGAAAAAATAATTCTGTTAATATTCTGGGASTGAAGAAGGACTAGAGAATGAGGTATAGAAGACTTGTTTTCAGAACAAGGGTATTTGAAGCACATATTTTTATTTTTTTTAAATCATATTGGAGCTTTTAACACTCCTGTTTCTGCATACAATGACATCCATTGTATGGTTGTACATGTAAGTGATCCTCTTAATTTTCAACTGGAACCCAACAAAAATATAGTTAAATGAAGCAAATAAATTCTAGTAAAGTGATATAAATTACTACTTATAATTTACAACYTGTATGCAGTCAACAAGGAAAATTAATACTTATTTATCAAATTTGATTAGATGTCTCATATCTGTAATTAAAGGTAAGTGTTTTGGATTTTAAATTTATGCTCTCATTAAGTTTAAGGCCCTTCTATCAAGGAGGAGATAAGTTGGCCTGTGAACTTTGAATATTCTCCAGGGTTTTCACAGAGATAGGAACCTTTTRCTTGAGACTGTAGATCACATCACCTCCCCCATCCATCTGCTTCACARTAAATRGACAYGCATTCTTAATTTGGGTGTTAAACCATTATAATTCCTTGTGGATTAAGCCCAGCCCGCAGCACAGCCCCCACAGCCACTCAYTCATTCTTCCACAGTGGGATTGGAGAGAAGGGGAAGTGTGGCAATTGAAAAACTTCTGGATTGAGACAAAGTTTATTAGAGAAAGCAAAAGCTATGCACAAATAAAGCAAAATGAGACATTCATTCACCACTTCCCACTGGCAGGTAGGTGTTCAGCTGTCCTCAAAACATCGGGCTTCATTAGGTTTAGCAGTTTCTCAGGAAGACTAACACAATCCCTCAGAGTGTCCCCCTAGCTCCATGTGCTGACCATGATGCTCTATAGTATGGAATATCCCTTGGGTCRRTTGGGGTCAGMTGTCMCAGCTGTGTCCCCTTCTAATTCCTTGYGCACCCACAGCCTACTTGCTGGTGGTTTGGAGGGAGAAGGAGAAAAGCACTTCAACGATGCCTAAAACTTTCCTRTGTAACCACAACTGTTGTGGTCACAAATCCAAAACACAGTGCCATATGATCTGCTATGAAAAACATTATTTCTTATCACAGTCAAAAATCAGCAGAGCATTTAACCAAGTTATTTTGCCTACTGTTTTAACAGACCTGTAGCAGAYCTAGGTTCTTTTTGAACAGTTCCCAGAACATATCTGGATACCTTTGGCATCTCATATGATGCCAAGTGTCTGTAACTAGGCAATAAATATATTGCAGTCCCTTAAAAATTACAGTTTACAGCACAACACTCTGCCCAGCTCACGTTTGATTCTTAAGAACCACTGAATAGATGCCTAGGATGCTTAGGAAAACCATGAGTCTTACCCTTGAAATGGAATAGCACTTTGCTAAACTGGAAGTGTAACTTCAACACTTTCAACTTTCAAGAAAAMATTTCAGGCACTTTACTCCTTGTTTCAAAGGGTATTAACATTTTTGCAAGTGCTTTGAATTATGAGATTTTTGTAAACAGAGACTTTAAAAATGTAATGTGAAATTTGCCCAGCTTGATGAAAGCAGTTTAAAAAATCCCTTATAGCAGTCAACAACTTTGATTTTTAATTGCATAGAAAGCTTCTTTTCTACAGACATAATTATACAGAGCTATTTTGACAAATACTAATATGATTGAAAACCARCTTCACATATACAACCAGATTTTTGCAGTGTTCTGATCTAAGTCACGCCACTATAAAGCTCTGAACAGAATTAGCAGCCTTACTCTTTCATGCTTAGCTCATCACATCTGTACAATGGGAAATTGATATTGTCAACACAATGRCAATTAAATGTCGATACTCATGTTAGAAACTAAAGCAATGGAGTTACCTTAGAACAGCACTGAAAATCCAGACTACTGAGAAGAAATCTTTAGCCATGCCAACATGTTTGTACTGTTTCTGGAATTTAATGTAACTTCCTAATTTTGCCTTGAGCTCTATAGATGAAGCAACACACTGAACACTACTTCAGACATTTCCATGCCATATCCAATTCCTCAGGTAACAAGCCCAGGTTACCAAAACAGTGTTGATCAGCACAGCTTGGTTAGGTGGAAATAATGACTGATTAAATGAAAATTAGAGCAGATGTTACAAAATGGTTATTGTTTAGAGTGACACACCCTTTTGTATAAGAATGTATGTCTGTATGTGTAAATGTACATATAGCTAAGCTACAGATCAAAGCACAAATGTTCCAGGAACAACACCCACAGCCATGATCATAACAGCTGCTCATGAGAAGTTACGTTGAGCTCAGTTCAGAATTTTTGCAAATTTTGTTGAACTAACTACCATGGAAACAGGAAGTTTCAGAGTGTAACAGCATTGGTCCCCATACAGAGATGTGATTTACTGTCCTGCCCTGGAGCACACCAGCTGTRAACCAGGGTTTGATATCATGCACAAAGTTGATAAAGGTGCATTCTCTTGCCTTGTCCATTGATGAAAACATGGGACAGGATAGCCCTCAAGATAAAACTCAGAGGAACTGCACTTGCAACAGACCTCCAGGTACACACACTGTTAACCCCTTTCCTTCCGATTCAACCATCCAGCCAGCTCCCTATGAGCTACTAATGCACCCATCTATGCTGTAGCATGCCACTGTGATTACAGTGATGCTCTGATGCTCTGGAATGCAGGACTAAAAGCTTTCACAGTCCTGGAAGAAAATACCCATGACTCTCCCTACATCCATAAACCCAGCTGCAAATGCTAAACTTGTAATAAAGGACAGCCAGGTTAGTCAAGTTTGATTTACCCTTGGTAAACTTGTGCTATTACCCACCACCTTCACATGGCCAGTATGTGTTTTATTCATGCCATGATATTGCCAGAGCTAATGTAGTTGATCAGCCTCTACCTCCACTGGCATTCCCACTTACCCTTTTAGACGAGTGCAAGGTCTGTTCTGTTTCCASTCATCAAGGACCTCTCCTGGCCTCCATGACCAGCCACAGAGGATAATAAATAGTCTTATAATAACATGATTTCTCTCTGTGCCTCTCACATTAATAATTATTGGCTTCAGGCCCTCTGCAGTCTCTCTGCCATACCAAAAATACAGGCAAGCAGTAAACCTTCTGTGATGGCATRTCTGCTCAGTAGTTACAGGCTTCCATTCCCATCAAAAGGAGATCTCCATCTTGGTGTCAATGATCTGTTAAGGTCCAGCTCCCTCATAGATCCTCCCTATGAGAGCTTGTTCTTCCGTATGGCTGTTAGGGCACGGTACCCACATCTCTAAGATCAAATCTTACATCAGAGAAACCTTTCCCTTACTCCAGAAAAGCTTTAAGGCTGTCTCATCTTGCAGGTCTCCATCCGTGAGYCACTCAAACATAGCATCTCTGTATATGTCTTTTCTTCTCTGTGAAGAGAAGATCTTCCCCATGAGAGAAGAACTCAGGCTCTTCTTGCTGTAAGGTTTCTGTGAAGCCCCAATCAACCCTGTACAGAGCCTGCTCAWCTGCTCCTTGTAGTATTTCACAGAATCATAGAATCATTTAGGTTAGAAAAGTCTTCCAAKATCATCTCAGCCTCAGTCTTTCAGGAAGTTGTAGAGAGTGATAAGATCTCTCCTGAGACTCATTTGCTCCAGGGTAAACTGCCCCAGCTCSYTCTGCTGCTCCTGAAGAGACTTACYCTCWAGRCCCTTCCCCAGCTTCCTTGTCCTTCGCTGGACTCACTCCAACCCCTCAAAGTCTGTCTTGCTGTGAGGGGTCYAGAACTGAGCCCAGGATTTGAGGGGCAGCCTCACCAGTACAGGGRGACAAYCCCTGCCCTGGTCCTGCTGGCCACATTATTGCTGATACTGSCCAGGATGCCATTGGCCTTCTCAGCCACCTGGACACACTGACTCATGTYCATTGGGCTGTTGACCAGTACCTCCAGGTCACTTTTTGCTGGGCAGCTTTCCAGCCACTSTTCCCCGAATCTGTAGCATTGCATGGGGTTGTTGTGACCCAGTGTGGRACAAATTTCCACCCAGCAATGCAGGACTTTTACCACCACTCATTACCCACAAGTGAGACCATTGTGTTCCACAGGCTGTCCTAGMTGCTACAGATCCATCTCCGGACCTTCATCTGGGTCAGAACCTCTCATATACCTGAGTATCATACCCAGGCAGGAAACCAAGACCTGTGGAGCATCACCACCTGAACTCCCATGTAGCCTAGAGCAGCCTCCATGTGCTGCTGTCTGGTGTCTCTGGGTGTTCATCCCAGCCCAACCGAACTGAGACCCTCCACCTACTGTGCATCTGTAGGTTGCTTCTACACAGCAACCCAACAATCAAAAACCCAACAAAAAAATCAAAGACCCACCAATTATGAAGGAGATATCATCAATAAAGGATAAAATCTGGCAAATCCAAATRCTGGATTTGCACCTAGGGTGGAGCAACGCTGTACACAAAGTGGGAGAGAAGTGTCTGGAGAGTCCTGCAGAAAGGGATCCAGGTCAGCAGCAGCTCAGTGTGAGTCAGCAGTGTGGCCTGGCAGACCAGAAGGAACATGCCATAAAATGTACCACCATGGGAGCAACTTAAGATAAACACATCTCTCCCCACACCTCACATTTCCTGTTAAATAAAATCCATATTATTGACTTAGGCGTACGGTCTCATTTGCACCTTAATTAGGGGAAAAACAACTCTTACTAATCTGATCATAACACACAGGCAGCATCCTGCCCCTCCCAAAACAACTGCCAGCCTTTCTTTCAGTCTGCACTTGGAGTGAGTTACAATTCAATCAACTTTTCTGATTTCAAATGTGTTTAGGTAACAGTTTACTGTTTGACCTACTTTCTTCAGGATAGTTTAGGTAGATATTCTGCATTCACAAGAACTTTCTCTGTCCACTGCTGTCAAGATATTGAACATTGCCTAAGGTCTCAGTTGAGCTCTGACCTTTCTTAATTATTCATTCAAAAATGATGCATCAAAATCCATAGCAAAGGTCTACTATGGCAGACCCACAGGAAATCCAATCCATTTTTCTCTGGAAGGACTTAATGAAAGCTGTCAGATGGAACTGTAGATGCCACTGGAATCACAACTGAATTATAAATCCGTTTCTGCTGGTTTTGGCTGAGGCAGATTTAATTTTCTTCACAGTAGCAAGAGTGGGGCCATGCTTTGGATTTTGACGGGAACGGCAATGATAATGCACATATTTTCAATATTGTTGAAYGGTGCTTGCACAGAAGCTTTTCTGCTTCTTGCACTGCCCTGACAGTGAGGAGGCCAGGGGTGTGCAGGAAGTTGGGAAGGGACAAAGCTGGACAGCTCAATGTAACACACCCAAGGGATATTCAACACTACATGCTCATGCATATAAATTGGGGAACGGAGAAAGAAAGAAAGGGGGACATTCAGAGTGATGCCTTTTGTCTTCCCAAGTCACTGTTACATGTGATGGAGCCTTAAGAGCTTTCCTGGAGATGGCTGAACACCTCCCTGCCCATGGAAGATGTGAAGGAATTCCTTGTTTTTCTTGTTTTGTTTTGCTTKYAWKTGTGGCTTTTGYTTTRCTTATTAAACTGTCATCTCAACMCACAASTTCTCTCACTTTTACTGTTTTGATGCTCTTCTGGGTTCAACAGCAAATAGCTCTGTCAGGTTTCATTGCCAGCTGGGTTTAAAACAGGCAATCACTTTGTATCTACAATTAACTTGAACCAAACTCTCTTTTATCTATGTAATAGATAAAATACTCTCTTTCTGTAATCTATGTAATTATGTAATTATGTAGTTCTCCCTTTTCTCGGTAATCTATGAGAGTCTCTGTCTCTTTAAAGTTGTAAACTCTCAGGGTAAGGGATATCTCCAAGCAGGACTAGATAAAAAAGACAGAATTTTTGTCATTAGTTAAGTCTTAGTCACTATCTTTAWTGTAGCAATTATGTATGCACACCCACAGACACAAAGAATCAGTGCTTCGTTGCCAAGAGTGGGATAGCCACAGACTTCAGCTACTTCAGTATGAAGTGCTCWCTACACTAAAAATAGTTCATATTAAAAATATTTACTCCAATTTCCATCTTATAATGTAAATGTACTAAGACATTCAGCTTGTTAACATTACGTTGTCATTGAAAGTGGTTCTCACTAGCCAACMCCATCTGTTTATGCCCAAATATTTTCCTTCCATTCAGGCTAGTTGAAAGTAGCAGTAAAAACAGTCTGGTAGGGAAAAGAAATGTGCTAAATGTACTGATACACTTATATATCAAGACAAGCCATTTTTAATATTGCCTTACTCCATAGCCAAAATTTGAGCTGTTACTTTTGAAATTCCCTAGAGAAAAAAGTGAAAAATTATTGTGATCYGGGACAACAAAGGAAGAATTTCCATTTATTGCCACATATAAGTGTTAAGACGCTGATTCCAATTACTTTAAAAAAATCTTATCGGAAATAGAGAATAATTAAAGTAGAAAACATTCATAGCATTCTCCTCTGTGTTAGCAACATTTGTTTCAGAGCTCATCTGCCATGAGTTCAAAATAGTCACTTGTTGAGTAATTTCTTTTTCTATTTCCAAATGACATTTTTCATCCTCTGTAATTCTTTATAGAACTTTGTATTCTCTTCTATTTAGAAATAGTGTTACAAGTGATTCCCATTCATTGTTCTGCTTCTGCCCCTGAACCCAACTATCTTCTATTTTCTAGTCATGATTCTTATGAAGTAATAGACAAAAAAAAACAATGACCAGAAGGTTGTCTCCAGGAAGGCAAACTAGGTATGCTGGCATTTAAATCTACTTTTATTTGRCATGGGAAGCATTTATAAATGCTTCTTTAAAACTATTTACATCAGGAGTCTTCATATATCACTGTGAGAAGGACCAGAAGCTCCCTCTGGAACCGTATAGACTCCAATAAAGGCTTTTCACTTGGSTTTGTTATCTGTATTGATTTCTGGTCTCAGCTGCATTCAGCMTAGAAGACAAATAGCCTCAGTAACCAGCAGCTCTTTACATCAGTTGCCCTCTTAAAAGTCTCTCTTTTCTAGCTGGAACCAGGAAAGTTCTTTCACCTGCAGTTTACACAGAGAAACCTATGCAGAGGTAGATAATAGGAACAAATATAAAAATTTATAGTCTGCCTTATCAAAAAAGTGTGTGCTGTGACTAGGCAATTTTCAGAGAAATGGTTTGGGATTTATAGGCTAGCTGGTGATGGAATGTTCTTCTTTAACATCTTTCTCTTACTYGTGTATTATTGAGCTGGTGGCAATAAGGGCAGCTATGGTGAATTTTTTTTCCCATGTTGCAACATTGATCATTAGCTCACCAGTTACATTCCATTTAACAAGTGGTTTTATATTTTTCTCCCATAAATTGACTTTTCTACCMGTCTTAGGCTTGGTGCTTTGTACTAAGTTCAGTAAGAATATATCCATTCAATTTAATGAGCACAGGATTATCTTTCTCTTGTATGCGCCAAATTTGTATTTCAGAGTTGAAACTGCTGACACTGAGGAAAAAAAAAAAAAAAAAAAAAAAAAGAACTTTCAGTTTAAAATTAAAAGATCATTAATAGAATATCCCATCACACCAGTTTTGCATATGGCTTTCTTTTAGCATCTGTTAATCACAAAGATATTTTCAGTGGTGTAGTTTTGACATAAATAATACCACGTGAGTGAGTCAAATTAACCAACAACTCAAATGGACATCCCCTAATTCAGGTGTATATTAACATGATAGTTACAAATGATAAGATTAAAAAAGTTGTAATTATTTTTATCATCAGACATATTACAAACATATGTTGCATTCTCTCCCTAATTAAGGCTTTATATATGGAAAGAAAKAGTAGTTCGAAAGAGGACATTAGTCAATGCTGTAAATTTTTGAGTAAAAGAAGTCCAAGATACCAAGAGCTTTGGAAAGAATTTCTCTCCAAACATATAGACACATATTTACATACATGCATGTCTTTAGATATACATACAATCAAACACATCTCAGCTGAACACCTAGTGGGAACATGAAAACTAATACTGACTTTCTGTGCTGCTCATTTTCTAGTTTTCATACATATGAATAAACAGATGGAAGTGTTTCTACTGGGAGTTTGATCTGTTGATAGCAAAGGCTATGAAAAAATATATGGCAGTTTCCCAATTTCTAGCTGATAACCAGATGACTCTTTTTAAAGAGGTTTACAATGAGCTTCAACAGACAAAGCTATCAAATAAAACAGTAAGTTGCAAAGTGATAGGAAATAGAATATGCAACTGTTCTCAACAGTGGTGTTTGTTGACTGGCTCACCAAATGCTCAGCAACAATTTATCAATTGGTTTGAAGACCGAAATTATTTCTATGCAGTGCTTTGGTTTAAAAAACAATTTTATTCCCTGAAAAGCCATTTTTGGTGTGTCATTCTGAATTCCTGTATCACTGCTTGAAGGTATTTTAAAACACATTTCTATGCTAACAGAAAATAGTGCAGTATTGGATCTTGACATCTACCATTTATAAACAGATTTCTAGACAGAACTTGYTCTCTGTAACATGGTTGAAACCCCAGAGAAAAAGAGAAACTAACCCAACTTTGACCTAAGACATTATTTAAAATACAGTGCTGCATCACAAATGTGAGATCACATTTTGAGCTATCCCATGAGRTTGAGATGATCTGTTAAGGAGTCCAGTTTTAGATCAGAGGTAGAAATCATATCCACCACTCATATCCTTGCTCTCCTGGATGTATTGTACATCTCCTGGAGCTTTTAAACAATTCAGGCTACTCAGTCTTTCAGAATAGCAAAATGAGAAGAAAATTCATGTTTTTCTACTTGAAGGATAATTGGTGATTTAACTCTTCTCAGGCATACAGCTAAGCAGAGTGTTCACAAGGCTGCACAAGGGGAAAAGCTTTCTTGCCCTAGAAAGTGATCATCTTGTGATATGAAGCATGAACTTTCCTTTATTAAATGTATGATGCTAGACATCAAGTCTATCCATCACAGGCTGATATATATATATATATATATATATAGCATAGATGTCTCTCTCTCTATATATATATAGACTATAGATATAGATATAGATGTATAGCTATAGCTACATGTACATATAAAGATATAAATTTCTTCCTCTCATTTCCCCAACTGTCCATTTGTTTAGAAATTCTTCATTCTTTTCTGATGCTTGAGAATAGAAAGGATTTACCAAAGCCAATCACTATAAATGTAATTATTCTGCACTTGTAAATTAGTTGTTTTTGACTTTAGTTTTGTGCTGTCTAGTGACCCTAAATTTTATCTAAAGCTTTAGCTAAAAAATTACTTCCATTTCTCTGCTTTGTGTCATGTCACATTTTCAAATTGATACATCTCAAAAGTAAGGGACTAATTAGGTACATTACTGAACAACTAAGTGTATCTGGAAGAAACAAACATATGCATAAAACAACTATTTTGTGTTTTTTAAGTKACCCTAGATAATTCTTTTTTCTCTGTAGAAGTACTAGAAATGCAGATGTATTCCCAGACAAGAAATCTATTAGATAAAAATGGTATTAGAAAAGTAGGGGCTTTATAAAACTTTTTGCAATAATAACAGCCTAACCAGATATGTTATACAAATTTTCCAAAGCATTTAATACTAAACTGTTTCTGTTGCAATT
>NW_026623257.1:4024441-4036726 GCF_030028575.1 Malurus melanocephalus | reverse complement strand
ATCTCTCAGTCCATTCAAACTTTATCAGATTTCCTTTTTCAGTCAATCAAGGAAGGTTCATGAGARCAAATTTAAGCAAGGTCATCCTGTATGATACTGGAAAGCAGAAAAAGTTTTAGGATCAGAGACTCAACTGGGTTTAAATACCTTCTAAAATTTCAAGTTAAATGGGTCTTTATTACTTTATATCAGCTGGTGATCTATAGCCTTATTTTTTTGTTTACCCATATAAAGTGTACTTCTTCCTTCTGTCTGAATCTTTAAAAGAATAAAGTAAAAGTCTGAGTCTTGCAAGGAAGCTATTTGACATTATTGACAGCAATTTGTTCAGCTGCTCCAAAGGATCCCATTGAAATATTTCAGTCATCATGTAATTTACACATTGAATTAGTCAACAATCATCTCTGTAAACTTGTTCTATATTCTCTGTGCTCTACCAAAGTTCAAAGGAAAGGCAGAAATATGCTGTTATTTTGGAAAGTGTACAAGGCTTAAGTAATCAAAGTTAAGATTTATTTTAAATCAAYCTAGTCTTTCTAAATTACTGAAGCTCTATCTGAAAGCTCCTGACAGCCCAAACAAAATATAAAGGAGCCAGGAATCTAGCCCTTTTCYATCTTAGGGTAGTGTCAGAAAAGAAAGAAAAAATTACAGCACCAATCATATGTATTAAGTCATCAACTCATAGCTTCCAATACCGTATGAAACAATTTTCTTCTATATAGAAAAAAAAAAAAAGTACAGCATTTATACAGCACAAATTTTTACAAAAGGACAGGTTTTCCCTTCAATAGGATAGGCTTTAATGTGTAAGGTAAAGAGGTAGAAGATTTTCTGCCTGAGAAAAACACAAGTATGCTGTGAGATGCAGAACTGGGGTCTGAATCTCTGGCAAAATAAAATTATAGAAATTTTAAGAGATGACAAATACTCCACATCCGATTACGTACAAGGATGTGCTCTGGAGAGTCACAAGCCAGACCCTCTCACTGTAGAAAAGCATGATCATACTCAGTGTGTTAGACTGCACCTTCATGGAGCCTGCACAGAGTGGCCAAGGGCACACAAAATATATTCCAGCACAAACAAACATCTGAAGCTTGTCTGGGCTTCTCTGCAGCTAAGGCACTCTGAACTCAAATACAACACGGCTAATAGCCAGCAGGGTGGAAGAGAAACAACACTCCTGTCGATCTCAAGGTTTCATTTCCTATCCCAGTATTCAGTTTCAACACATTCATTTCAAGCAATATCTTAAAAATCTTTAAGATAGGCTAAGGCAGGTAATAAAAARTGCATAAGAATTTTAACTTGTATCAGTGGAGGTTCACAAAAAAATTACCTGAGGATCTAGAYTGAAGTGCTTCCTAGCCCCAAATCCTTTTCAAAATCTGTAATAGAACAGACATTTTAATCTAATTTTTAGTTCACAACCTTTTGTGTAGGAGTAAAATTATGCATCTTCAGCTTTTGCAAATAAAAGAGTGACAGCAAGTGTAGAGTGGTAGATAAGACAATCTTTTATGTAAAATTATTTTGATATCATCTTTCTTAAGCAAGTGGAACTTAGAATATTCAGCATATAAGTAATCAGTGCTGCTRTTAATTTTCAGATATAGGTCCTTTYTGTAGCAGAGGAGCAATGCACCATCTGTGTATAAGCTTGATGCTAATTGCTAGTACAACAAACATTAAAGTTGATTATCCAGACTTTTAAATTATAATAAATACAAGTAAAATTGAAGACAGCTTTTTCATGCCCCCCTCTCCCCATTACCTAATAAAGCACAAAATGTTTARTACAGAATGAAATATTCTTTTCAAAACACACTGCTCACAAGCACATTGAAGAAACTCAGTRTGCTGATGGTCCATATAATCCCTTCTTGATTATAGTCAATGATAATGACAGTATTTGAAGGACAATGAATTTTGTTTCAGGCTATAAGGCAGAATAYAATAAATCCTTCTAATGAAATAGAAATTTTTAAGGCATTTAAGAAAAAACAACAACCAATAACCATAAGATTTCTGAGTTTTCAAGTGTAACACTATTACTTTTCTAAGGTGATAAAAAAATAATGACTTTTTTGTACCTTCAGGCTTTGGTTTTGCTAGTAAAGCATACTTGGCCAGGTCCTAATTTTGAGTGCTGGCATATGATCATATATATTGGCTGACAGTTTGCCTGTGCCTTGGCATGGAGCACACCAAACCAGCACCTTCCCAAAGAACACTTGTACAGAGACTGAGGAATGACATGGGCCAGGGGCTCTTGACGGCAGCCTACCTGGAGCAGATAAACTGTGTTTATGAGGGAAGTGAGTTAAGCTCTGAGTATAGCATTAGGATTTCCCTRTAAAAGAACTTGTCTTGTTTGGAAAAACTCTTCAAAGCCACCYCTGCTCAGAGTGGCTCACCAGTCAGTGACAAGGTCAGTCTTAGTGAAGACAGGGAAACAGAAACTGAGTAGAACGAGGAGGAGAGAAATATTTCTTACTTCACTCAGATCAAGSATAATTTCTTGTTTCTTTTTCTATGCCTGTATCAAACATTTGTGTCTTCTGCCTGGTGTTATATGCTGTCAACCACATTTTGAGTTAAATTATTCCAAGTTTAAGATGCCTGGTTAGCACCAATACTTATCTTCCTCAAAGGCATGCCAAATGTACAAACTAAGACTCTGAAATGTTTTCTGGAACATTTTATTGTCCCAAAGAGCTACAGCTTCCTGTATTTCAATGYATCCAAAGAGTAGCTGAATTTAATCTGAATGGGACAGGTGAAGAGGTGATGGCACTGCTAAGGGAAGCACACACATCCCCTAGTGTCCTTTGTAATATGGAAAGGTCCTTGCATGCAATAAGATACAAGGGTGCACATGTGGACCCAAAGGAACGCAGCATAGAAAGAGGATATCCRAAAATGATAACTTGTCACTTGCTGTCAGGAGCAGAAAATAAATTCTAGACAACTTCATTAACTARTAGAACTGTAGCCTCAGTAAAGTGGAAATCCATTGAAAAAGCTGAGTAAACAGCTATAGCTATTGAATCATAAAGAATATGAAGTCAGCCTCAAAATTAAAGCCCCTAAATGCTATTAAAACATCAGGTATTATGCTAGTCAATTTTTGGATTATGTGATTTGGTCACTATCATTAATATTCAGCACATTTCATTTATCATTAGTGATATTCAAATATGGATAGAAATATTTAATCCTAATGCCTGTGTGGTAAATGTTTTCCATTGACATTGTAAAACAMGGCTGAGAAATGCTATAAATTTTGAGTAGAGCATAAGAAAACATTTATTGGAAAAATGGGTGGACTTTGCTAATGTCTGTAGACTCAAGCAATCTATTTTTATCTATGTCATACTCTGGAAGAATGAGATATAATTTAACATCCTCAAATATTTCAACAGGACATTTTAAATGGGTTATAAAGTCAAAAATAGTTATAGTATAAGGGAAAGATTTTCAGCGACACAATGGGCATTAGGACACTTGCTACCCTCAGTGCACCTCCAGCACTTATACTAATTTATCTTTCCAAGCCTACGGAGATCAGAGCTTATTTTTGTTATTTGGAGACTGCAGCTTGTGTCAATGACAGACCAGTCCACAAATTCTTAGTGAATAAGCTTAATCTTTTAACACAGCAAAAATACTGTTTTCTTTGAATGATGGTCTAGGACAAGGACTGAAGCTATAGGTTTACCGAAGTCTGATATTTCGCCCCTGGTAGGCTATAACGTCAAAGCTACTTAACCAGTCAAAGTCATACAGAAAGGCTGGACCTTTGAACTACCAGGTTCACTGAAAGAAAACAGCAAATGAGCATAAAGAATGGGAGAGAAAAAATTCTTTGTGGTGTATCCTTAAAGTAAGGTTAACTCATTCATTCTTCCCCTAAGCAGTGTACCCACACCTCTCAAGGACAAGTGTGCACATGACTACTCTGCAGATACACTGCCAGCCTTCCAGAAAGGCATGATTCCCCAGCTGCCCAGAGAGCAGAATCTGTGGGAACATGCTGTGGCTCTTTCTGGCCCTGCATGCAAACTCCCCTTCCTTTAGAAGACACTGCTGTAGCAAGGTCACTGTGGCATTGTCAGAAAGTATTGCTGTTCAGAAATTCATTCCCCTGGGTATCTTCAACAAGACCTTTTATTTGGTCCCAATGATTCCCTGATTAGTGCTTTTGCATAGATTCAAGCCACAAATGGAGTAGCTCTCATGTTTTACTTATTAATGTGTCACCACATTTCCAATCTCATGCTTCAGTTTAWGAAGGAGTCTCAGGTGTACTTTCCTCTGGTGTAAGGGTAAGGAGCTGCACTGAGATGGTGTAGTTGTTCACATCAGTTACTAATTCAGAAAAATGTCCCATCACAATATTGTCAGTTTTGTCAATATTCTCAGGAAAAAAAAAAAAAAAAAAAGTTCCATGTGCTTCCAGAGTGTTCAAATTAGTGTCCAAGTAGAATCAGTGTTTAAATTAGTTCATTCCTGAGTCTGTTCCTGTCAGTATTTCCTGGAAGGTTACACATAGTATTATTACACTTYCTAGCTCAATAATATAACAGAATTGCTTTCCCAAAACTCCAAACATGCTTTCTGCAGCTAAGAATRATATGTTGTTTCATTCATGTTTGTGGCCATGGGGTTTACAGGAGTACAGTTGAATTAATAGGAAATTTCATCCAGGTAAAAGGTTACCAATKAATGGGTTCTCTTGTAACTGACATAGCCCAAGTGTGTAAATGAGTTATGATTTCTGTATACTGCAGCTTAACCATCAATGTCTATTTTTAAAATCTCTGTGTGWTGTAGATTATTATTATAATCATTTCGTCTTTAGCTATATTTAGCTAAGAGTTAAAGACAACATGGATGTCTCATCTCTAGCCCATCTAGACAACTACCTATTCATTTATATAYTGTACTTTCAGATTAAGTTGAAAATAAAAATGTTCAAACTAATTATTTATTTATACAGATGTTAAGAATCAACAGTAAATTAAAATCGACAAAAATGTCAAACCACTTTAGCATACTGTCTACAAACGGGAGRTGATGGATTATTTCAAGCTTCTGAAACAATACTTTCCTGAGAGCAGGATTGGATCKTACTGAAGAAAGTGAAAAATACTGACTTTGTTTTTAAGCAAGCTCTTCTGATAATAAAAGATAATAAATCAAAGTTTCAGAATTTATTGAACCTGTCACAGCATAAAGTTCCTTCAATGCAACATCTTCACGAACTGCAGCGAATCTTTCCATTTTAATTGGAAYTTGAATCACCTTGACCTTTCCTAGCACAGTGCAGAGTGCCCCYCTGAACCAACAGCAGCATCTGCATCCTCATTCCATTTTAATCAGAGCTCAATTTGGATTTCTATGTCTCGGCAATCAGTGCAATGCAGAGCAAGGAAACTGCAGAAATAAATGAGATGTTGCCTTGTTCCAGCTGATTAAAACATGATTCAAGGTGACTTTTAGGTGACACTACAAGTTGTCAGAGCAGCAGTGTACTTTTCTTTATGATGGAAAAAAGTGTGTGAGGGATGTTTATTTCCCCTATCTGAGATAAGTGACAGAATTGAAATGAGAGCACTGGTGTGTCCACGAAAATATATCAGTGTTTAAAGAATCCTATTATTAGACACAGTGGAAACTACATCTTGGATAAGCCTCCCATACTGTGGGTAATTATCACAAGCCAGAATGCTAATTGCTTTTCGATCTGCTCTGTGCCTCCGATGAGTCTTGTTGAGGGCTACTGGGGCTGTACCAGACACTAACACTTAATGAGACCAAGTTTATCAAAGTACAGCATCAGCTATTACCAAGTGAAGAGCAGGAAAAATACACCTTAAAATGAAAAGGAAAAATATGAGGGATTAAACTATGCAACAACAAGAAGAATTAAACTAAAAAAACATTTTCATTATACTTTCTCTTCTGGTGTTATCAAATTATGTCTTCATCMCAGACAAAAACAATAAAAGCTTGCATGTCATGGATTGGTTACTTGGAAAAACAAGTACTTGTTCTGTATTTTAAAAAGTTTGCTTGTTCTTGTATTTACACAAGAGAAATTAAGAATTCATAAAACATTTTCCTTTCAGTTTTGACTGTTATGGTTAAGAACAGTCAAGGGTGGATGTCTATTCATTTTTTCCCTTTCTGAAAAGTGACAAAAAAAATTCATTTGGGAATCATCTTCTGGGTRATCTACCATGTCTTTGATGGTAGATTTCAGTTTACAACCTGAACCTACAGAAAACGTGTAGAATGGGCAACGAGCATTTTCCAGAGAGCCTAGTCCAACAAAAATTACTGTTTTGAAGAAAAGTGGGAGCATTCCCTCATTTCACCATTTTACAATGTTTGTTATTTTATAATTAGATTTTTTCATGAACTCAAGGAACTAGGTAGGCAGTTTCCACAGTAAGTGTTCGAAGTGTCATTAAAACATGRTAAAATGTATTGTCTGCTTTAAGGCTACAATAAGGTGCCACTAAAACCCTACTGAAAATCTTCAGGAAAGGGAGAAAGAATCCAGCATCAGTGCTTGTGATGTAATTATTTCTTCTTACCATCTCTAAAGTAGAGATTAGAAAAAGAGGTGAAACAAAGAATGCATCCCTAAAGCAGAGAAATGATTGTTTGACTTTAACTCTGCAAAACCCTGTCAGYTCCCAGCACTGACATTTTCAAGTGCAGAGGTCAAAATTGCAACTCCAGAGAGCACAAGAACAGTAAGTTAAGGAGAGCAACAGCATTGGTTCTAGTCACAGCAGCTGTGAAGATGAAAGCAAACCTGAGTAAATCAAGTGAGCAGATTATATAGCAAAATTTGAATGCAGAAGTCAGTATTTTTACGCTGTGTGTGTTCACTCAGCTTARTAGGAAATACTTTGCTCTTCTTGTTACTATTTAAAACAGTAAGGCATTGCATTGCATTACTCCATCTCTAGGGCAATCTCATCTTCCCTCAGAAAAAGTGACCTACTTCCAAGATGAGGTCTAACAATTGGGTTATTCAGTGACAATACTGCCTTCCTTTTCTTTTGATTTTCCTGAGAAAAGTCTATTTGCTTTAAACCTGCCTTGCCCTCATTTYCTAACACTTTTTAGTCAAGTAAACTCTTGGCAGCTTTTCTTAATATCAAGTATTATTGCAAATAAGATAAATGTTCCTCAGCAGTGACTATAACATTGTTCTCTGAACTCTCAGTACAATCAGTCAACAAAAATATTTCATTTCATACATCATTTACCACTTCTATAGGAATTGCAGAAGACACTGCAAATGAATTCTAAAGTGAAAGTTTYGAAGCAGCAGTGAAAGTATGATGCATGTGTAAGATTACCTTCTGCCATTTCTTTCCAYCTCTCATTGTTCTGATCCATATACGATGGGATTAAACTTTGGAATGAAAACTAGAGAAAAGCCACAGAAAGAGAAAGAAAGTGTAAAGAGGTAAAAGATAGGCATGTGTCCACTATATGGACGAACTCTAATTAATGGGATCATGACAGTAATTGGGTAAAGCAGCATTTGAATAGTTTAAAAAGGGGAGGCAGGGGCAAGGGGAGTAGAAAGGATAAAATAAAGCAATCTCCCTCTAGCTGGTATAAACACTGCAACAAAGGCAAGATTTTACYCACAGTATCATCCTCCTGCTGAGTAATTTTTTCCCCCATTTTATTACTGTATGAAATAGAAGGTAGARTCAGTATGGCTGAAAGAGGACACAGAGACCTTTAAAGACAGGTAACACACTGCAACAGGAATCTCAGAAGCTTAAAAAGTCTCTTCCGAAGAAATTAATCTCAATCTGATGTGACCTGTTTCTACTTTCTCACTCTCTAAATGTGCTGACCATAATATCAGGGAGAGACGATAAATTTGCTCAAAATGGAAACCAGACAAAAGAAAAGTTTTTGCCATTTATCTTGTATTCCTCSCTTATTTTCCAAGCAAAATTTTAAACAGAAGTGAGTTTGTGATTTTGTGTTTGTTTTGGTGGAAGGGGCTATTTGCTTATTTTGTAAAAAAAATAAGGTTTTTTTCTATATATCAAGTGATATTTATAATGGAAAATTGCAATTCTGCTGAATTCTGAAGGCAAATTTTCTTTTATTAGACCTTTCTACATACTTGCTTTTGAGATGCTTATATTAGCATTATAAGAATTATAGCAGAGGTTTGTTTGGGGTTTTGGTTTTGGTTTTTGGTTTTTTTTTTTTTAGGTTTTGGGTTTTTAATATATGGATAATGTTTTGGACATGCTATCTTTTTTGTAGTTATGGTAGCAGCTCTGACTTGTGCTGTGGACGAGTGTACAAATATTGCAGCACAGCTGCAGCTCAGCCTCACCCAGCTGCTCCCTCACTATCTCTCAATGGGATGGGAAAGAGAATGGAACAGGTAAAACTGAGAAAACTCACAGCTTAAGGAAAACACACTTTAACAGGAAAAGCAACTTTAAGAATACACAGAAGGTTTTCCCAACTTTTCTCTTTTTGGTTATCTGCTACACACATTATGTTATTATGGTCCTTCATTTAAGGAAGTCAGTGATTTTGGAACCACAGAGAYTGAACTCTGCTGCTGTGACCAAATCTACCAGATTCAAGTTAAACTCTGTAGTAAGGAGCCACATAGCCCACTGCAGTTAATTAGAGTAGTTTAGTATATTTCAACTGAGAAAAAGGCTTTATATCCCCAAATAATATTGTGGAAATCTTTATCCGGGAATGCATAACATCTCAAGTTCCATATAAATATGTACTATACATTTAAAAAAAAAAAAATTTTAAATAAGAAATTGAAAACTAATATGGGCAAGCATAAACAATGATCAAGGGTAAAAGATTAAAGAAGTGAAGGGCAAAGTAATGTAGCACAACTTTGAACTTTATAGGTCATGAAATCRTTGCCGCTTTCAGAAATGATAACATTTTGAAGTGGAAGATTGTATCTCTTTTTACACTTTGCTTTTTAAATTCTCTCCAGTGTCCAAGTTTACAAAGGTTAGATGCCAGTATAATCTAGAATAAGACCATCTGTGACTGATTTTGAAAGGTTACTGAGAGGGAAATCGGATGCGTGAGAAGCCTCAGGGAATKCAGCTGACTCCTATTGTTTTCTAATAGATCTGATATTCCAATGAAAGTCAAAAGTACTGAATTCTTGCTTGGATTTCCAGACAATATATTGGGATACCTAAGCAAATTAAGAACATATTTTACTATCTTCTTCCCCCTAATATTTTGACAAATTGTCGTCAAAACAGATGCTTGTCATAAATGCTGTGAGCACTACCTGAATATCATAAACAAAACCAGACAAATAACATGTGCTTTTATTCTCTACAACCACAAAAAACTGTCCAACCTTCACAAGTCCTGATTAGCAAAATAGAGAGACAATTGCAGTAGAGAAAAAAGGCCAAAATTAACATTCATCACAATATTTCTGCAATTTTCTACCCATCTATCATCAGGTCACACCAATAATCAGGGTCAACCTGAGGAAAAGAAAATGTTATCCAGTCTGAAATGGCACAGTCTAGTCCTATAAAAGGCTTTGAATATTAAAGCCAGAATTCTCACCAGCATCCCTGAGGGACACCAAAGCATAGTAAAAAGAACTTCAACCACCAAAGTGACCTTACTTGTTAAAAATGACAATGCTGTGCTTTTTACCCAGCAGTTTCCCAGGAATGTATATTATTCAAAATGTATGAATCATAGAAATAAAACTTTGTATATTTGGACTTAACAAGTCTAGTGTGCAATGCTAGTCGGGATTGAGATACATTTTTCMGATTAATACATTTTTTGCCCACAATGGAAATTATCTGAACTGTTTCTGAACAGAGTGATTTACTCACAGAAGAAATACAGAAGATGAAAAATATCTGCAAGTTTATATATTTCATTTGGGTCAAATGAGATAATCTGTGTGACTTACAAAAAAGAGAAAAAAAAAAAAAAAAAAAATTTTTTTTTTTTTTTTTTTTTTTATTTCAGCCATCAAACCAAACAACTATCTACATGAGCATGAGCACAGTCTAAAATCTGCTAAAGAACAAATATAAAAACATTGTCCAGACTAGCAGACCAGACTAGCAACATGTTACTATCATTTAGAAACAGGAGGTTTTTGATGCAGGGATCTTGTGTCCAATTCCTCCTTCCCTTGAAATGCCATGATCTCCGCCTTCCTCTCCATTCACTTTCAGGGAAGCTGCAGATTCTAATATGAGTTTTTGAAAACTGGGACAATATGTACCTTACACTTGATCTAAGGGACAAAGAGGAATGCCATCTGTACAGAAAGCTCAGGAACTTGCATTCTTTTACCGTATCTCTCAATAGTTTCTATAAATCAGGATAAATAAACAGGAAAAATAYTGACTTCAAGAAGAAATATTGCCCACAATGAAATGTACTGCTGTTCATGCAAGCTCTCAAAGCGAGATCACACATAATTTTGAAACTCATAATTCTTAAAGTTTAAAAAACTTTGTATCTGCACCATCTTTTTAATCATGAGGAAAAACATGTTATAGTAATCTTTGAAATAGAGAAACCTTTAATGATAAGTATTGAAATCAGTATATCATGAGAAGTGTTACCTTTAAATCTCAAGTATTAATTTGACAGGAAAGAAAGGTGATGGTACTTCAGGAATCTAGATAGATGTTAACTTCTTGATTTAATTACTTTTCCATTACTTATASAGATTTTCATAATTACTTAGCTCTACATTTGTATTTATTCTGCTCATCTAAGAGTCTAGACTTGTTATGTCAAGCTCCTCTTGTCAAGTTCCTCCTAAAACTTTACCAAAATGCATCTTGCATTATGCCTGGCAAACAGTCCAACAGAGAATGAAATCCCCACACWTTTCATTTCTAATCTTTAAAAGTAAATTATTTATATTAACCATTTTTAATTTTTTTTAATAATGTATGACTTTGAAAAAGGTGGGAACTTATTGTTATTATACATTATTAGATAAGGAACTTAGAAGATCAGAAATAAGGTTGCAGTCCATTTTCATGCACTTTATCCAACTAACCATATTTTGTTTTTCACCTTTTGCCTGCCATTTCAGCAACAAAAGGGAGTTTGGGACAAACCATTTTACTCACAGTTACTTTGACATTTTATTTTGGCTCAGAGGATGATAAACATCCTAAAGGGTGAAGACATGCTTCATTTGTCCTCCTGAAAGCTGAACCTTCCAAAACCAGAGAGAGAGGGAGTAAAAGAATAGGAAACTGAATCTATGGGTTTTTCTGACCCCTTCAAACATATTATGAGTGGCCATTTTGCTTTCGTKGAGAAATACTTCAAATTTAACATATTGTCTAACCAGGTTGCTTGGTGGGATTAAATAAAACCCAGTCAGCTAATTGTTACTCAGTGAGGCTTGAATTATATCAGCATATATCAGCTAGTAAGGCAATTTGTTAAGCTGACTAATCACACAGACAGGCTGTAGCAAGTAGCAATCTTAACAGTAGTGCATGAAGAATTATCATAGTTTCTTTAAATATATGAGGCAAAAAAGGACAACCACTTTGCTTTTAATAATAACAKTTTTTTAAAAGTCATGTTTTTCAGCAATGTGTGTGATACATAAGCCATTAACAGGTTTCCAGATAGCACATGGTTAAATTGTGCCAYCTTAAGTGGGTTATAGAAAGCTCTGTTTTGGGGTGAGGATTTGGAATCCATTTCTTTCTTGGATCTGTGGATTTGCTGTTGCAAAGAGAGAGAACAAAATTAAAGAAAGAAGTATGCTTCAGCACAGTGTGCCAGTATAGGGAATTTACTTTTTAACTGAGACATGATTTTTATTTTTATTCAGCACAGAATTCCAGGATATACTGCCAAAGTCTGGACTGTGGTACAACCAAGCTGGATGCAAGCTTGAATGTTACAGAAAGTTCAAATTGTAGAGAAAGAAGCATAAGTTTTTCATCTAAAGGGCATGTGACTCTATATTCCAGATACTAAAGAAGCTTAAACAAAGATAGATATAAAACTGCTGTATCTAGGCAATACATTGGCAATACATTTTGCCTGCAATATGAACTGTGAGCTACAGACATCTTTCACAACTTGCCTTTCTCCACAACCTCTGAAGCATCTTTTGTGCTTGCCATGTAAAACTATGCTGATGCTAAAGAACTTGCTGATTAAATGTATCAGATTCTGAYATATGATTTCAGAATTTCAGAAGCATAGCTT
>NW_026623257.1:3985493-4024204 GCF_030028575.1 Malurus melanocephalus | reverse complement strand
AAAAATAGACAAGATATGCTGCACTTCAGGTGTTTGCTGGCATCACAGGCAGAAGAGAAGAAGTAACCACTAAGGCCACCTACTTGAAATAACTAAAGATCAGAGATATAAACTCCCCAGCTGTATCTTCCTAGGGATAGAAAATGTTGCTCCAAACAACACAGTGACTTGCCAGGAGCTCATGTCATCACAGCCAAGAGRTGCAGTGGTCACATATGCATGTATACAAAAGTATACATTATTCCAGAGTTTTCGCTACGTAAATATTACTTGGTTTACTTTTTCTCTCCAATAATCAGCAAAGTGGAAAGCCTGATTAGCACACATAAGAAAAGAAGTTTTACCTGATACCACAATCTAGATGTTGTTTGCTACTAAGATAACTTTTTTTCATTAAAATGTTCGACTTCATTTAATTTATTTTTGTTGTGATGTAAACAGGAAGGACTGAACATAAATWGGTCAGAAGATAATTGCATCCATAAGTCTAACTTTTCAAGATACCTGTAAGTCGGTAAGGGGTCGTTAGAGCTGCTGAACATGTATATCAAGAAGGCAATAGAACAACTTAATCTAAGGGAATGTTGGTTAGGCTTTAATTTTAGTTAGGCTTATTCTGCTTATTTTGGACAGGGTTTATGCAGACCTTAACTGTGCAGGTCTCTCTTTTCAATTTTTCAAGTAATTAGAAAGGTACCAGAGATGAACACTACTTAGTGTTTATCTTCTAACAGACTAAGAGAGCAACTTAAAATAATGCATTTATGTAAAAATGAGGATAAGAAATATGCAAAGCTATTGATTTTCTGATTTAGGTATTCACACTTGCAACCAACCATGGGTTACGTGGGATGCGCTATGAAGCTGAAGAAATCACCAAAAATCATTGATAGTAATTTATTAAATAGCTCAGAGGACTATTTAGTAACTTTTTTTTCTATTAGCTTACCATGAACTTACTTAGGCATGGCTTATAAACTTACTGGCCTCCACTGACAGTTAAAGATAGGACATCTATRTGCATTCATTTGATGATGATCATAAATAAATTTTCAGACATTGTATTCAATCTAAAGCTCTTCAAACAACAACAAGAGCAGAAACAAAAACCTAATAATAATAATAGTAATAATAATAATTTGAAAGCCTTTAAGTTGTTACTGTGTGAAACAACAGCAAATTTAATAGATTTTGTTCTTAACCTTATCCATTTCTGACTAAAGTCAAAGACTGAAATGTTCATCCCTCATTTAGAGTTTATCTTGGCCTTAACTACAGCCCCACATCGCCACTCACTTACTCACTCAGTCCTGGTTGGGATGTGGAAGTGAAGTAGAAGGGGAACAGTGAGAAAACCCATAGATGGAAATAAAGACAGTTTGATAGTGAAAGTAAAATCCAAGCACACAAGTACAGCAAAGCAACAAATTCACTCAATTCCCGTTGGCAGGCATCCCTGTGCTTTCAGGCATCCACAGGAGAGCAGGGATCCATCACACGTGAAACCATGGCTTGGGAAATAAATGACATCATTTCAAACATTCCCCCCCTTATGACCCATCCCCACAATGGTGAGAGCAACATATTCTTGTTAATAGATCCCTTGGGGCAGATTAGRGCTAAACAACACTGAATGATCAGTGTTTGTAAATATGTATATGTAGGGATTATTTTAGAACAATTTGGTGGCAGTGGAAAGCAGTTATGTAGCCTTTTGGTTATTGTTATCTATAGTGATACGAAGCATAAAAATATTTCCTAAGAAAATGTATAAGGAAGAGAAAAAATGATAAGAGCAGAAAGATACATAATCACCACCCATAGATCTTATGATGAGACTTGATGGTTGCAGCTAATGGTCCATCAGGACTGAGATAAAACACAAAGTTCGATGATACATTCAGGCTCAGGTGGGAACACCCTGGTACCTCCTCTGGGAGGGGGAAGCTTTCAGTCCTCTGGTGGAAGGCATCAGAAATTAGTCTGGATGTGCTTTGGGGGTCTTTGATGGTTTTGRTGCCTTCTAAAGCGTGAGAACAGCMTCTCATGGCAYRCATCAGTTGAGWCAGTTTTGCCCCATTGAGCCTTCCTTGGACGCAAGAGAGGGAGGAGTTTTATAACTGAGCTAGTTATGTCAGGGAAGACGATTACCATGATAAGCAGCACCATCTCTTCTTGCAAGATTTGCCTCTTATCCACCTCAAAGTCYGGCTTGTAACCTCCAGGCAGTTCTAGTTCACCCCCCTGTCTTCATGCAGACTGGTCATTACACCCCCAAAGCTCACCTCCTCCCCTTGGGAGGTACAAACCTGGCCTCAGCAAAGCACCCTGGTGCCTCCACAAATGGGTAMATGTTTTCAGTCATTAAACTTTGCTAATCCACTCTCTCACACCCCCTTCCTCATTTTTCCCCCAGCTCCACACACTGATCATGACTCCTTAAGGTATGGAATATCCCTGTAGTCAGCTGGGATCAGCTGTCCTAGCTGTGTCCCATCATAAACTCTTGTGCCCCTCCTTGCTGTGGCTGTTCCGAAGAGCTGAAATTCTGTTAAGCCCCGCTCMACAACAGCTAAATTATCCCTGGGTTAGCAATGCTGTTTTGGTCACAGATCCAAAATACAGCACCATAGCAGCTGCCATGAAGGAAATTAGCTCTCATGCSAGCCAAAGCCCATAGAAAACATCACTACAAATGGAGTATAATTCACATCCAGTTGTGCAAATTTAAATAATTTTATGAAAATGTAGTGGCAGATATGTATAAGCCATTTTAAAGGTCATGAAGTGAAAGGTGATCATAGGAAATTAAAAATGGATTACACACTGTTCTAAAATCGATCCATCAGTATAAAATTTTCAGAAGGTTTTTTTTTCCCAGCTGTGCTACACTGATTATAAAAAAAAAAAAAAAAAAAAAAAAAAAAAAAAAAAAAAAAAAAAAAAAAAAAAGCTAAAAAGAAATACTTAATGTGAGTATTATGAAGAAAATATAATTTGTATTTAAAAAAGCAAACAAAATAATGAAGAAAAGAAAGCATGTAAAATATATGAGAAGGACAACTCCAATCTGAGCTGAACTAACCACACTGACAAATTTATGTTGTTCTCTAGCTACTGAAGGTTTCTTAATTTGGTACGTTAAAYTGAGGTCCAAAACGAGAGCTAATAMAAACCAAGTTGGTAAGTCCACATTAAGGAGAGTGATACTGGGTGAAGAGGACACAGCAAAATGCTTTAAAAAATAATTTTATGAAGTTAAACTAATTTATGCACACTCCTTTTTATATTATAATAGGTCATTGTCAAATGTGATATATTTTTAATCTCCCACAAAGTCAGCAGCCTGCCTTCTGCTTATTGTAACTATTTCTTTGTGCTGCTTAACAATTTGCATCCAAAGAATTCAGCATCCATGTGGAGCTCCTATTGTAGGACTTTTGAATACATTACCCCGCTCTGTTGTAATTAATCTTTTAATTGCCTGATCCTACTTCAGTTGAAAGAGGTGGTCAATTAATGCAGATGCACATGTCTATGTGTACTGTCTGTGCCTTCCAATAGTGTTCCTTCTGACACTGCATTTCATGAAAACAATTTTAGTGAATCCTTTTGAGGATTTACAACGCCTTCATCAAAACACTATTTTCATCAGTAAGACTGCTTTATCTTTGCTTTGGTAAAATTTGATATTTTCTTTTGTTTTGCTTCTGTGGCAGAAGTTAGCTTCTCCTTCCATTTGCTTTTTTGATTTTTCTCTAGCACCCTGTACCTAATACATATTCAACATCATTCTTCAGGTGGTTCTGAGACATTAAAATCAAGGTTTGCAGTGATCACTTTTYGTGACCTGTGATGTGGGAAGGTTATATTCTTAGGAATGTTGTGTAAAAACTGTCATTTGTTGTGTAAAAACAATAGTAAAAACTATCATTACTAAACACTAAGTGGTTATATGGACTCAAATTCAGTCTGGAAATAACATAYTTGAATGACATAAGAGCAAAATAACATCAGACAAAAGGGTACTGTCTCCACTGAAATGTACAATTAAGCTTTCTGATAATAAAAAGTGGGACTAAATGCTACCCATCGAATTTGAAATCAGCTTTCAGATCTGTAAAAGTCTGGAGAAAGCTCTTGAAAGCAAACTGAAAAAAATCTAAGACAAAGTCCCAATGCTAAATGACAAAAAAGAGAAGTATTCAAATTGAAAAATGCAGCAATTTGTATAATTTTAATTTCCTTATCAATTATGGGATTAAGGTATTAATTTTCAGTCACCAATTTGAAATGTGCTTAGTGCTTTTATTCAAGGTCAAAATGAAATAGGAATTCTCACCAAATGAAATGGTAACAGTGTTTTAAAAAATAAAAACAACTTAGAAAAAGAGGAGGAAAAACAGTTCATTAAAATATTTCCACCATGATGCTTGAAAACTCTGGAACTAAGCAAAACAAGGATACTATGGAATMCAAAGTTTCAGTGCAAAACGAATAAGTATACAACTTTGGCAACTACTTTATTATTTTGAATTCAGATTATAGAAGAAATACGAAGAATTTGTGTTCTAACTTGTGAATAATGGATGCTAACAATGCAACAGGCCCATTTTTACAAAATGGAGAGTTAAACAGAACAACGGAATTTGAAAAAATTCAAAATCTTGCCTTTCAGCCACATAGATTTGCTAGCTTTTACAACGTTCTCTTGTTACAAAAGGCTATTAGGTAGGAAAAGAAAAAGGAAAAAACTCACAAAAAGAGCTTTTATATCAACAGCATTGAGTTACTCCAGTCAAAAAGTAAGCAAATCAAGAATTTGAGTAGTTTGTAAGAGAACCACTTTCTTTTAGCTGAGCTTAGACTAAAGAATCTCTTCTGATTGCCATTCATGAAGGTATAAGATCAGATGTGAGAMTTTTTGCGACAGACATTTCAAATATTTCTTACCTGTCTGGAGCAGTAATAAGCCCCATCACCTTCACAAAGACATGACCAAGGCCAGTTTAGATTCATGCTGACATATGAAGATAGACACCTGGTTTACTTGCCCAACTGCATTCTCCGAATACACATCAGATTCCACATTGCCTGATTTTATACTGGTGCAATAAAGCATCAAGGAAGCCCTCTGAAATGCATGAGAAATGCCACCATTTTCCCTTTCCATATTTTAGACAGTCTAAATGTATGGACTCCTGCAATATTGATGCAGCAAAGACAAAAATAAGTAATAAATCTCAAGGTTGCATGACTTCAGGTATGCTTTGGTAATGTACCCATTTTGATCTAGTACAGTATTTTTAGGTGTCATAAATAAATATGACCTGCCAGCCATTAAGTCTGACTTGGAGACTGTGACATATGGCTGTTATACATAAGCAGTCCCTTGGATTCTTACAAAACCTGACAAAGGTCAAGGAGCCCTGTTCCTTCCCTTTCTCATTTATATTTTATGATTCAAGAACAAGATGAAGTCCTCTAGACAGCTATTATTGAGTCACAGTAGATAGAKATGTTTCAGGTTATGATTTATCAGGGTCAAAAAATGGTGTAACTCACCCAGATTTTGACACAATTGCCTTCACAGATACTTAAATTATTAGGAAATAGCATAAGAGAACTTAGTTCAACTTCAGAAATCCCTAGTACTTGAAAAGATATTCAGATCCACAAGATGTGATCATAGCATTAGTAACATTATCACTTCTCTAGGCTACACAGAATTAATACATTCTCTCATATTCATCATTTGCATATTTGTATTGATATGGTTAAGAGCCTGTTTGATTTTCTTTATATTTCTTAGCCAAAGGCAAAATTAGTTCCTGCACAGTTTTCATTCAATCTTTGCTAAAACTGAAATTCTATACTTATTATTATAAGTAATAAAAAGAAAATACTATTAATAAATGTGAACTGAATTGTGAGTTGTGTTCTTTGTTGTCTTATAGAATCTCAAACACAAAAATAATGAGATCATCTCTGGCCTGGGGCTTGGATCCTAAATCTTGTGCACCCACAGGACTTTATGAACTTCTACAGTCTCATCCAAATCAATAGTAGTATTCATGAGATGAAAGTTATTTGCATGGTTAGGTCTTTTCAAAGTCAATGTCTTCATTACTTGGATTCAGGCTCAAAGTTTTCAGTGACCAACTGTTTCAGTAGCTCACTGAAAGTGTAACAGAAAAAATATGCCTGTCATGCTGAGTTCAAGACAAAATACTTTCTTCTTTTCACCTTCACTTCCTCTTCTGTGTGCTTTGAATATATCAACAACCTGATACAACAAATCAGCATGTCAGTGATTTATGAAAAATATTAAAGTATGCTTAAATCAGCATTTCAGCAAGTCTAGATTTTTTCWATTATTGTAACATTGGTTTATGACTGTTGAAGTACAAAAATGTCACAGATTTTTTTTTTTTATGCAAATCATGCAAAAGCACAAAAATTAAACAAATAAAAGAGCTAGTGTGATGAAGACATCTAGGGTTCAGATAGCAGACAGACATCTAGGAACCTCAATTCACTGAACGAGAAAGAGGTGGATGATGTACAACAGAGAATATGGCTGTTAACACAGCCATTAGTGCCAGTACACAGAAATCATCTGACTYTGACCTTTGTAAAACAGTCAGCAACAAGATGTTGCAGCAGGGTAAATCAAAACCAGAAATACCTAATTGACAACTTTCTTGAGTCAGCACTAGCAGACACTACAGAAGTACCAGTGAGACGGCAACATCTATTTGTCTATTTTCTGACTTCTTAGGGATGAAAATAGACTGTTCCTTTTCTGTAACAATGATTTAATAGCCTAGTGCTCCTGTCTCCTTCATCTAGGAGTTTCAGATGAGAGAGAAGGAAGACCAGAAAKCCAGTCACTCTACTTTTTTGAGAACTTAAGTCTAGCTGAGACCTTCCAAGGTGTCAAATCCACCAAGTGGCTCAAAGATCCATCTAACCCGGCCTTGAACACTTGCAAGGATGGCACACCTGCAACTCCCCTGGGCAACCTGTTCCAGTGCCTCACCACCCTTACAGTGAACAATTTCTTCCAAATATCTAATTTAATCCMAAAGTCTTTGACTTTAAAGCCATCATCCCTTGCCCTATCACTACATGCCCCTGTAAAAAGTCCCTCTCCAGCTCTTTTGTAGACCCCTTTAGCTGCTGTAAAGCTGCAATAAGCTCCCCTTTCTCTTCTCCATGTAGAGCAATCCCAACTCACTCAGCCTATCTTCACAGTAAAGGTGCTCCAGACCCCTGACCAGCTCAGTGTCTCTCCTCTGGACTTKCTCCAACAGGTCCATCTCCACTWAATGTTGGRGACCCCAGAGCTGGATGCAGTAGTCCAGGTGGGGTGTCATGAGAGCTGAAAAGAAGGGGAGAATAACCTCCTTCAACCGGCTGCTGGATATACCTTGTTCACAACTTTATTAAATTACCCATTAAAATTTTTGACATTTAATCCTTAGAGGCAAAAATAAATACAGCTATTAGAGTATTACTGCATTTTTAAAATTTACTTTCCTGACTTGGATTAATTCCTTTTGCAGGCAAAAAATAATGGGTATGTGTATTCCTGTGCTTAATGAAACTAGGACAATATTAACCCTACTAAATTTCTTAAATAGTAAATAAGAAATAACATAGAGTTCAATGAGCACGTCTTCCCTCTCAGAAAACCCCAGTGGAATATACACAAGGATAGTATATGCAATGTACTTACTATCAGCAAAATTGTAGATTCTCAAGTTCCCAAAGGTGGTACAAGAGTCATATATCTAAGAATATTGCTGCAGTAGGGTTTTTTTTAACCTCAGTTCTTTAGAAAAGGTGAATACCAAAATTAGCAAGAGGAACTAAATGGAGTGAATTCAGAGCATTTCAAAATATGAAATGAGAATATCATTTGGACATATAAAGATACAAAATAGTTTTAASTTATATTTTGATTCATGCTGTATAAATTTTCATATTTTCAACTTATATTTTGGTTCAAGCTGTATAATTTTTCAGCTTTTATCAAATCCTGGTTTGCAATAAAAACATTGTGTATCATCTTTAAGCTCCAAAACCTTCATTCTGATTAACTGAATCTTCAGATACGCCTTCTATTTAGTTACTTTTCACCATCTTATGTACACTCTAAGCTATCTATTGCAACATTTGCAACCACCATTAGTCAAGTGAATATTCTCTCAAAGGTTTTTCCTCTTTTTTTTTTTTTTTTTTTTTTTTTTTTTTTTTTTTTTTTTTTTTTTTTTTTTTTTTTTTTTTTTTTTTTTCCTTTGCAGATCTTTTCTACATAGTTTTAATCTCCTTTTCTCATTCTACAAAAAACATCAACATATGCAGAAGTAAAAATAAGAACAGACAACCATTTGGGTTTGGTAATATAAAGGCTCAGGAGGAGTACCACTGCAATGCCTCCCAGCTGGCTCCAAACAGAGGTACTTTCTACCACTCTATATTTATWTGTAGGGGATATGTACAAAATAGGCACGCTTGAAGTGGGAGAACTTGCTAGGGTGAAAGAGAAGGTGAGAGAAGAAAATCCTTCAGGAGGGCAAGGCCACAGATGTTGGCTACCTCAATTTCAGTAAACGCTCTGATGCCATTTTCCACAGCATTCTCCAGGACAAACTGGCTGCTGATGACTTGGAGGAGGATGCTCATTGCTGAATAAAAACCTGGCTGTATGGCCAAGATCAAAGAGTGAAAGAAGTTGAATCCAGCTGGTGGCTGGTCACCATGGTGTTGCCCAAGGCTCAGTATTGGGGTCCAAAATCTTTGTGAATGATCTCAACTAGGTGATCAAGTGTACACTTGGTGAGTTTGCAGTCAATACTAAGTTGGGAAAGAGTTGATCTGCTGGAAGGTAGGAAGGCTCTACAGAGGGATCTGGACAGGCTAGATCAACGGGATGTGGCCAATGGTATGAGGATGTATAAGGTGAAGTKCCAGGTCCTGCACTAGAATCGCCAACAACCCCATGTAACCAATTTTAGTTGTATGTAAGTTTTGAAGCTACACAGACTGCTCAGATATTCTAATAGCTAGACTGACCTGCTCAATATATAGCTATCAGAAGCCAGTAGAATTTTTGTCCTTATTTTCAGTTCATACAAGTTTTTAATGAAATGTGGCTACATTTCCAATGTCTCTATTAACAATGCGGCCTTAAGCATTCTTTCTGCCATTTGCTCAAATTCTAGTAACTGCTATTTGTTGGGATTAATACCAAAGTTTGGGAGGGGTCTGAGCTGAGGGTCTGTGGTCAGGGAAGCAGCYTGTGAATGACATGACCCTGCCTTGTGTGTCAGGCTGTAATTGGGTAAAGCAAATCCCATGGACACAGCCCAACCAGAGATGTGACTGGATAAGAAGGTTCGTGGGTAAACAGCCAATCAGTGCTTAGCCAGGGAAAATGAAAGTATAAAAAAGACACATAAAGTATAAAAAGCTTTTGAAAATACATGTAGAAGGAGTAGGATTTCTTTGAACCAGCTAACAGGAGTCCGTGTCCTGGTTTCCCCACTGTCATGAATGGCTAGCCCACATTGGACATACCAGGCAGAAAGTAAAAGGACATCCATGCTACACAGTGGTGCACAAACAGGGACATGGAACCGCTCCAGTGACAATGCCTGCTGAACCAGGATAAGGATAACCATGGAAGAGCTCAGAAAAGWAGCTCCAAATCRTGTACCCATTGCCTCCAAAGTGAGYATCAGGGAAGAAGATATGGGAGGAAATATATCCCTGGGAACAGAGGAGGAGTTGAGGCCTAATAAATACAGTCGCTCCCACATCAGCAGAAATAGAGACATTTCCAATGTTAAATTATATACTTCAGTYGCTGGCATGTAAGAGACTTCCTTTCTATGGAGAAATTTTGGGCTTAAAACCTAAAAGAAGCAAGAAAGAGGCCTGGCAAGGGACAAAAACGTTTCATTATTTTGGCAAAGATGGCGCCCGCCACACTTCCGAGTGCTTGCCATGTGGGAAGCCAAGATGGTGAGTTCTGGGGAGACCAGGGCAGGATCCCAGCACCTCATAGCCTCAAAAGCCAAAGCCCCAGAGCCCAGAAACCCCACACACTCACACGGCACCCGCCGAAGCATGACACTGACTTTCAGATCCGAGTAAAAAGCAGGCTTGTGGGCTCAGCAAAACTGTAACAGCGTAGCACTGAGCCGAGGAAAAGTTCAGGGAAAGATAAACAAAGTTATTTGAACAGAACATTGGAAAATGCATKAAATGAATGAAATGAGCCCTAGGGTTTTGGTTGAGAACAGTCTAAATAGAAGTCTGTGTATAATTTAAGAATAGACATGACAGCATTGCTCTTTCCTTTTCTTTTTCTAACAGGGGAATAATATTTCTAAAGGCCAGAATGTACTCCAGTTCTAGTCTTTATGCAGAAAGAAATCATAACCACTATTCTAGCAGTCCTCAAATACAGATTTTCTTTTTTTTTTCTCCCAGCAGTTTACAATGCTTTTTTTTTTTCTGGTTAACATAAGAGATATAGACTATAGAGAAGATCAATAAATGTGAGGGTGTTGAAACATGAGCAGAGTAGTGCAACCCTGTAACCCACAAGGGATGGCATTGACCACAAGCCTTTTGTCAGGCTCATGGCCCTCTGATGGTGTTGGGGTTTGCTTGGACTCGTCTTGGCCTGTCTGCAGCCAAGTGTTTGTTTTTCTGTCTGTAACAGCAATTATCAAAACACTGCTTGATTAATTTTCCCTTCTATACTTCTAGTTTTTTCTTGTATTTATCAATTATGTTGTGGCTATTATTTCATGTTCAGCTAACTGTAGGAGCAAGTGTTGGGGCAGCCCTGGTAAATCACTGGCTGGGGCTCTGACGTGGTTCCCCAACACACATTGCTCACAAAACCTTTGCACAATTAGTCCTTTGACCACTGTCAGATTCAAAACCACACAACTGCACCAAAACCTGGCCCTGAGCCCAGGCTGCAAAAGCTGTGGGAGGTGGAGAGAAGAGGTTGTGCTCGGGGTGTGACAATAGCTTAATTAAATTGTTCGGAATGGAATCGCTGCCTGTGATCCTAGAATCTAATGCAAGATAGATAAACACAGGAGGCTCGATGGCTGTGAACAAGTCATCAATGGACTTTCACTGCTCATTAAAGAAATGTTATGGGAGCTGGCAGAGACTGTTTTCAGGGTAACAAACCTCCCAGAAGTACTCAGCATCTATGTAAGACACTGTATAAGAGAGTTGCATGCAATGGGGAATTGTAAACAAAATAAGAGAGAGTAAGGTGTTAGTAAAAAAAAGTACCACATGATGAAAAAGGAGTGAGGAGGAATAAACCATCAACCTCACCTTGCTCCTGGTGAGGGAGTCTGGATGCTGATGGCTCACCTCTAATGATTGTCTTTACACAGTTATAGGGAGAAAGAGAAGTACACTAATGTTCTCCACAAGGTTCATATTATTATATATGGGGTTTTTATGAGAGATATATACAATCCAAAACTGTCCAACATGTAGCTGAACTGTTTACAGTACAGTAGAAATCCAGTAGTAGCTTGCTATTCTTATTTTCCCCGAGCATTTTTTTTTCATTTCACTCACATTTTACTGCATGACTAATTTTCCCTCTCTTGTACCTACAGTAGTTGCTCCTGAGAGAAAACACCAGAAGGAGGTTATTAAAAATCTAGATGAAAACACAATAATACTTGATCACATTTATTCTTCAAAAAATTGTGGAGACAGGAGATTCAGAGTTAGACTGAAGGTTGAAATGGGGTATTCTAAATCTCCATGCCTGTGATGGTGTTCAGTAACTGAGAAATATCAATATTTTGCTTACAGTACTGAGTTGTGCTTCACAGTTTTGGTAGAACATTGATAAAACATTACACTTTACATTAAGTAAAGTAGTCGTGATTCCAAATGAAATGCAACCATACAAATATCAATTCCATTGATGATTTTCCTTTGAACAGCTGCCTGAATAGTTTGTTCTTGTGTATCTTTCAAACTTAAATAAAAAAAAAAGCTCTGCATAAGATGCCTGAAATTTTCCTTCTGAAAAATTTGCAAAGACTCATAAATTAATCATTCTTCCTTTTTTTTTCTTGACTTACATAGTCTAACCAATTCCTTCACATTGAAACATGAAAATAGTGGAAGCAGAACATCTCTCAGCTATTACAATAAAGAATAGCTAATCAGAACTTAATATGTTGTCGTTAGCAGAGAGATGGAAAAAATGTAAATATTTGTTCAGTAAATCACTGCACTTGACATAATGAGACATTCAAGACATTGCAGCAGAGATAATTGTGCAAAAGCTRTTATTTCTTTAATGTGTTGTCTAGTCTGCACTTCCCCTCCCAAAAAAGTGACTGCTCCTTTTTTTTAGTACTGTCACAAAATGTTGTTAAGTACCCTGAGACAAAATTCTTAAGATCTCATGTTTAAACATTTCTTCACTGAAATGTAGTATTTCTGTCTTAGTTACKATAGTATATACAAATGTTTGAAATAGTAAAACAAATTGTTTCCTGAAAGCTGTGTTTGATATAATGCAAATCAGAAATGACATACATGATCAAAAGAATATTAATATTGCAGTAAATTATTTACTTAATATARGACATTTCTGTTTCTCACTATATAACTGATGAAGATTCTTTACTTTCATCATCATTCCTTAAGTATAAAGCTGTAAAAAGATCTATCTGTTCACACAATTTTTTTCTGACAAAGTAGATAGAAACATTCTCTTTAAACTAAGGTTTGTACATAGTAAGTAGAGAAGYGAAGAATAAATTCAGTTGATGTAAAAATTATAAGGAGTTTGTGTAGACWGATACAAGATATTCTTCTTGAAAATTTTAATATTTTCACCTTGTACAGACATTGCTTTTATTATGTCTTACTTATAATTGCAGGTTTAAAATATATTAAATGTTCAATGCCTTTGTCCTAGATGAACACCCTACCTATATTTTTTCCATTATTGAGACTAAAAACCTTTACAAATCACACAATTTATCGAATAGGTGAATCCCTTCTTAATTTCAGCTTTTCAAAGTTCTTCCTTTTAAGAATTATGTCATCTTACATTTACTCAATTACAGATTAATCAACTAAACCTCTGGCATGTGGCATTTCTCCAAGAAAAGAAACAGAATCAAAATCTCACAGATTGGGAGGGACCTCCAGAAGTCATGTTCTCCAAGACATTGCTAAAAGCCGAGCCAGTTAGGGCAGGTGGCTCAGGKCTRTGTTTAGTGAATTTTAAAAATCTCRCAACCTCCTTAGGCAGCTGYTCCAGTGTTTGAACATCCTCATGGTAAAAGATTCCTTACATCAAGCAGACATTTCTCCTTTTGCAATCTGTGCTTTTGGTTTCTCATCCTTCCACTCTGAATGTCCACAGAGAGTCTGACTCTGTTTTCAGCCTGGCCTCCTAACAGGGAGTTGTAGTGAGACTTAAAGTTTCCTCTCCACTTTCAGTTCTTGAAATTGGGCAAGTCCATTTATCTCAGCCTCTCGTTTCATGTCATGCTACAGCCCACTAGCCATGTTTGTGGCCCTCTTCTGGACCTACCCCAGAGTACCACTGTATTTCTTGCAGTGAGATGTCCAAAATCAAACACACCACACCAGATGGGRTGTCACAGGTGACAGAGATGCTGAACTCCTCCTCATGATGGCCATCCTTTGCAGACTGCTCTGTGAGCAGGACTCAAGAAAGAGTGAGGCCAGAGCCTGCCTGTGCAGARCAGTGGCAGACCTGCAAGCTTCATAATTATTCAGTCATTYRGCAGGGAATGTTGCCAGGATAAGATGCCAAGATACGAGACACTGCTGCAATTAACATTTATGAGGAACACCAGATGAAAGATATTTGTGCATTCCAGTAAACTTGCACACTGCCTGCCTCTACCTTCTTTCCCCCCTCTCTCACAATTCTCCTTCACCAAACTTTTGCCCTATAAATTCTATATTCATTCAAAAATTGTCACTTTGGTCTAAGTTCCAAAAATTCACTGAGTACCATTGATTCTGAATAGGTTAAACATTTTATATTCCATACATGGAGTATCTAAAAGGACCTGGGCAGAGAGTATTAGACACCAACACTGCCTTTCCCTTGAATTTGTATTGGCCGAGTACAATGCTGTACCACTCTAATGGCAAGCGATGCACAGGAGGAGCAGARTGTACATCATAATGCTCAGATAGGTCATAGATTGTCACCCATGTCTTTTCCTGGTTCTGTTATTGACTTGTGTGAGCTTTGGCTAATGATTTCATTGTAGAAGTGTTTACTTGGAATTTGGTTTTGTAAACTTCTAATAGAGGGAAGCAACAGGGAGGCTGCACTTTGAGGAAGGATGAGGCAGGAACCAGCAATGCCCTCACTGCAGCACCTGAAGRGGATAAGCAGTGTCAGATGGTGATAGCAATGGGTTCCAATCACTGTCCTGTGATCTTCAACCAAAGCCAAGGTCAACAAGCCAGGACTGAGGTTAATCCATGAAAGTTCAATCACTTCTCAGGGAGAGCTAGAGACAGGACCAGACCCTGTCAGAATCACAGCATAACTTAGGCCATGCCTGATTACCCTGAACTGAACTGAGATAGAATCTTTTAATGGATTTTTTTTTTTTTTTAATAAAAAAAAGAGACTGGGAATCCATCTGCTTAAAGTCTGATCTTTTTCCATAAGTGGAAATCAAATGGATGGAGGGATAGGTTTTGCATGGTATGAATATTTATAAGAACGTCTGCATTTGTATTGATGCTTTCTGGTAATAAATTATTCATATTATCWTTATTTTTAATGCCTTCTTTTTTTAACAGACTTGTGGATGTTTGTAAACATGTTCTGTAAATCCATACTATGGCATGAGCTAAGTCCACCCCAGAAGACAGAGACAGCCAAACTTTGCTCAACATGGGTAATAAGGTGCTGGAAAGCAGCACTGTGGGAAGGGACCTGGGGGTCCTGGTCAATGGCAGGTTGAATCTGAGCCAGCAGTGCCCTGGCAGCCAGGAGGGACAGCCCTGTCCTGGGGGGCATCAGGCACAGCATCGCCAGCCGGGCAAGGGAGGGGATTGTCCCGCTCTGCTCTGGGCTGGGGCGGCCTCACCTGAAGTTCTGTGTGCACTTTTGTACAAAAAAAGACATTAAACTATTAGGGAGCATCCAAAGGAGGGCAACAAAGATGGTGAAGGGCCTTGAGTGGAAGCCACATGAGGAGTGGCAGAGGTCACTGTATCTTCAGCCTGGAGGAGACTGAGGGGAYACCTCACTGCAGTCTGCAACTTCCTTGTGAGGGGAAGAGGAGGGGCAGGCACTGATCTCTTCTCTCAGATGACCAGTGACAGGACCTAGGGGAATGGCCTGAAGTTGTGTCAAGGGAGTCTTAGGTTGGATTTTAGAGAAAGGTTCTTCATCCAGAGGGTGGTTGGGCACTGGAATATACTCCCTAGGGAAGTGGTCAGAGCACCAGCCTGACAGTTCAAGGAACATTTAGATAATGCTTTCAGAACATGGAGTGACAATTGTGGTGTCCTGGGAAGGTGGAGAAGTTAGACTCTATGATCCTTTTGGGCTCCTTCCAAGTCAGCATATTCTGTGATTCTGTAGTAAAGCTGTCCATCTTCTCAACAGAACATTTCTTGTCACAGCAAGGTACATTGTATCTGGCCTTGTTATCCTAGGCACTTCTCACAACTTGAGTGCACCAACAAATTATACTGTAACACACAGTTTTTAGATATAATTACGTATCTAAGAGGTCTCAACGTCAGCTAATAGCAGTAAGAGCATCTCTGTGAAGGGTATYGAACAGAGCCTGTCCTTGACCTGAGATTTGAGTTCTATAAAACATTTTTATGAAGACAGATCCACAGTATTGSACAAAGCCCCACTAAAATAGATGAGGCTCAGCCCAGCAATCCATGCAGAACTCAAATCTTTTCCTGTTGCCAGAGGGAACAAAAGCAGTCACACAAGATTGAGAAATTGCACACKGCTAGTGTTGGTAAATACAAAAGGTATCATCAGTCCCTTTTTATTTATAGATGATAAACCTTCCGTTTTCACATATCTTTTTAACCAAACTGTTTTTTTCTCCTTTTCTTTTTGTTGGGGGAAAGTGGATGAAGAGGAAAATGCTTTCCTGTTAGCAGGCACAAGTTAAACTCAGCTTGAAAAGCYGTACCTGCTGCTTTACTAAAGGCAATAAATTTTCAGCTCACAGGAGAGGAATAACAACAGACAATGCAACATCATATTAGGGAGCAGGAAACACAGGACAAGAGATGAAAGTAAAATACAATGCACCTACAAAAGTTTAGGTTTAGTAATAAACTTTGAAGAAGCTGGAACTTTTTAATTGAGCCAACACACCACAAAACCATGACAGAGYTTGTGGAACTCGGTTTGTCACTTATAATTGGTAAAACAACTTTTTTTAAAGTGTACATTTTTTTTTTTTATCGGTCAGAAAAAATCATGGCATTAAAAATCATCCTGCTGTGACCTCATATGCCACATCCTGTCTTTTATCCTCACAGACCACTGGATTTCCTGACTATTCTCCTTTCTTTCCATAGGCTGAATATGCCAAGACCCTACTCTTCAGAGCAATCTCTCTCYCACAGGTAGTTGTGTTGTGGACTATTGATCAGATCTTCCAGACAGTTCTGTGTGAATCATATGCACAGTTAAAGCAGTCTGTCCACATCAACTTGCCCAACATGAGAGAATTCCTCATTCACACCTGCAAGCAAAACTTAACTATTAGGCTATGTTTGGCAGAKATGGAGAAAGAAAAGTGGGAGAAATCTCAGATCTCAGCCACAGACTTTTAGCAGAATATAATATTGTAAGCTATAAAGCATATATGTTTCTGCTCTGTTCTTTAAGCAACAGATTAAAAGAAACATTTTGGTTAAGTTTTTTTTTTTTTTGTTAAAAATAACCAAATAATTTAACTTCAAATAATTTGAMGTTAGTTTTAATATTAAATACAGCCTAAGTCTACAGCTAATAAAATCATCTTCACAGTGTTTCCCTCAAATCAGTAATTTTTAATATTGTTTTATATTATTCAGCATTCTCTCTAAAGGAAAAACATGGAGCAATACTRTCCCTAAGTGTTAGGCAGTCTAGGCAGGCATGTTCATTCTTTTAAGGCATGTTTTATAGAATCTGAGTAAGCCTGCTTYTCAGTAGTGAAAGTCATTCCTACTCAAAGTAGAACTTATTTTGTCTAAGGAATCAATTTCATATGAATGCCTATTTATAATAAGGAAGACTTAAAATAGATTTTGTAGTTACAATATTTGGGCAGTGACAGTAGCAATTAACATGTGGGAGTGATAGTCAAATATCACAAACCAATGAGTGAATTAAACAAACAAACAAAAAAAAAAAAAAAAAAAAAAAAAAAAAAAAAAAAAAAGGCCAGGAAGTAGTTACTGTCTCCTTGATGTATATAACAGCCTTTACAAATACAGGTTCACATCAAGAAAATTTGCGTAATTTTGCATGTTTTTATATTTATCCCTTTCTTTCAAGAATTTTACACATATATAGGTATCTTATTTCAGAATAGCTGTTAAATAACAGTTCCTAAACAAAGACATAATTTAATAGATTAATGGAATGCAGTAGGGAAAAAACATAAAACCTAAGCAAGAACATGGTGGGTTAGAGAACTGCTACCTTGGAGTTACAGAAGGCAGACTGTTTAGCAGACAGCCTTTGGAAGAAGGGGAAGACAAGGACTGCAAGGACAACAAGGATATTATGAAAGGACCCTTTCTGACTTGCCTTGCATTRTTCACTTTAAGGGATTACATGTGCCTTTTGTTATTTTGCCCTCTGATTTCCACACTTCTAAGATAGCCTGTCTTGGTAATCAATTATATTATTCTTATTTTTTCATCCCTAAGTAATATAATTCCCTTGCTTTCATGAACTAAAACATAATAAAGAACATATAAGAAATTATTACATTAAAATATATTATATAAGTTTAGCTGGAAATAATTTAGTGAGGATTTCTCTTATCACTTACAAGCTGGCACCAACATACACTATGACACACACATATAGATCAAGTTTTCAGAGTTTTATACATTTATAGATTGCAGTACTAACAGGGATCATAGAAAAAAAAAAAAAAAAAAAAAAACAAACCCCAAGGAGATGTTATTAAACACAATCACTATAAACCAACTTTTTTTAATGTACTTCATTATTAAAATACATTTGAAATACAACCTAAGTTTTCACTCCCACACAATATGACTGAAATGTTCTACATAGAAATTAGAATATATCTGTTTWGCTTCATTTTGATTCAGACAAGAATGTAATATTTTCTCCCACCACCCATTGTAAGAGTTAGTGTCAGACTGCTTGGAGATGAGTGAAAAACTGGAGGACTGTTGGTTTGCTAAATTTATCCACATTTCACACTGTTCTCCTGCATACTTTCTGCACAAGAAATGCTCAAGAACAGAACCACTTGCTAGCAGTCTGCATTTTGTGAAGTCTAAATACCCCAAAAAAGACAAGTCTCCCCTCTCTCAGGACTAAGGAACATGCCAAGAAAAGGCATCTGGAATAATTACTGTGAATAAAAAGAGGGCAAYGGTAAATTGATGAAAAGGTCTTAAACTACATCAGAACGTATCACTGGGAAAAAGAAGACAGTGCTGAGAGCTGGTCTGACTGGCTGTACAAAACCCCTGGATATTGAAACATGCAGAAAGCAAAGGAAATATTTGCTTGATGAGACCAGAATAAGAATGATTGAAACTATATCAAAGAACTATTACATGAGAAATTTAAAAGAAAGCTTGTATGGAGTGGGGAAGAAGGGAAATATGTCAAATATGTGAGTGCTCAAACTTTCCTGTGTGGGTAAAGAAACAGACAAGAATTTGGAGGAAGCAAAATGAGATATCTAAAGCCTGGAAATTACTGAGGCAAAGAGGATGAGCCTGGGGTAAGAACTACAGATGAAAAGAGACCAGATGGAAACCGTTTGGAAAAAGAGCTTATCRAGGTAACATGAGGAATCTTAGATTCATCAGCACACATTTTCTTTCTCATACTCAAAGTAAAAGAAAACAAAACCCCAAACCTAGACAAATTAAAAGTCTCTGTGACTTCATTAACTCATATGGCAGCAGTTTGCACAGGTACTCTCATTTCAGCAGTAGGGCTCCACATGATGATGAAGTTTTCAAGTAAGATAGAGGGAAGGACATTGTGAAGAAGAGTAAACTGAAAACCAGATGTTTTTTAAAAGACTTTATTGACAAAACCAGGCTTCTAGCCTTAGTTTATTACTATTTTATATTCAAGCTATATTTGTGACCACAAATGTGGACCCATGTGTCATGTTTTAAGCCCGTTAGCAATCAAGCACCATACAGCTGCTTGCTCACTTCTGCTCCACTGGCTCAATGAGGAAGGGAATTGGAAGAGTCAAAGTGAAAATAACTCATGGACTGAGATAAAAACGTTTATAAAGTTTAATAACAAAAGCTAAAGCCATTCACACAAGTAAAGTAAAACAAGGGATTCATTCACTGCTTCCCATTGGCAGGCAAGTATTCAGCCACCACCCAAAACTAGGGCTCCATCACAGGTAACAGTTACTTGAGAAGACAAAGGCCATCACACTAAATGCTCCCCTATTTCTCTTTCTTCCCTGAAGTTTATATGCTGAATATGATCCCATATTGTATGGAAAATCCTTTAGATCCCTTGGAGTCAGCTGTTCCAGCTATGTCCCCTCCATCTTTCTGTTCACCCACAGCTTCCACATTGGGAGGGCAATAACAAACAAAAGAAGCTGTGGCTTTGTGTAAGTCCTGCTGAGCAGTAACAAAAACATCTCTATATTATCAATATTGTTTCCAGTATTGAAATCAAATCCAAAACATAGTCTAATATTAGCTTCCAGGAAAAATATTAAATCTACCTCAAAACCATCATGTTTTGTCTTGATATACTGTGAAAAACATTCTAGAAAGAAAAATCACTCACCTTAGCTGTCAGGTCCTTAAACTCAAGCATTCAGTCTTTTCATTTTTTACTTCTGCTTCTGGGCACATAGTCTAATCATTTCCCACCTTTCTTTCTGCTTTACTGTCACAGTTAGTTTGTAGGTAAGTGAATGAGTTCATCTGTGCCATTTTCCCCTTCCAACTGCTCCTCATAGCTCTCCATGCTCTCATTAAACTTGATGCTTAGTCAGCTGTTCACTATCTTCAGATGAGTCTTCTTTGCATTCATTCTCTTCACCCAGCAAGGTGGCAAAGCATGGCACCAGTGCAGCKGATATACAAATTGCTGATAGAGGCAGCTCCCTTCCTGAACATCCTAACTGTGAACATATGGTTTAACATTACTTGCTTGCTACCAAAGTGGCTGGAGATAAAAATGATTACAGTTTATTTAGACTATATTTAAATTGTTGTACTGGAAAATGAACAGAAGCTACATCTCAATTTCTCTTAGTAACAATAACAGAACTTGCAGCTGCTTCTACTTTTACAGCCAAAGAAACTATTATCATAACTTAATAGGACTCCACATAACAGAAAAAATGTTCAACTAGTAATACCTTTTCCAACTTCTAATTGAGTTAGAATATAATCTTTGTAAGAAAACTAGTGACAGTTTAAAGAATATGTCAGCTTATTAATGTYCTTTCAGGTTTTAATTAGCATCTATGGATGCATGCTCTGTGTGAGCTAGAACTTCGATCCATGGTGTCAAAAATAGTCTTCCTAACTGAGAAGTTGTATGGAACCATGCAGAGGCTATCTGTATTAAAAAGATCTTTACAACTGGAACAGTGGGTTTTCTTTGCCTTTTATCAATGTTTAATCTCAGAAATCTATTAAGGGGATAGCTTGGTGAAATAAAATGCTTGTGATGTACTGTGAAAACAGGTTAATGATCTAGTGATTTTCCTCAGCTTTAAAATCTGTTWCCTCAGACAGTAATTCAATATATCATGAAGAGCACCCTAGACTGTCCAGTTTGATTCTCATAGTCATTACTGTGCTGCGGATCAAGGGAACAATCCAAAAAGAAGAATGTCTCAAACACTCACAAGTGCTCACCTGAACTTTCCCTGAAGGGGGAAGATGATTTTGTGAGCTGCTCTGGAGAGATGACAACATATGAGGCATGCARGATAGAGGTGGAGACTTCATAAAGACCTGGGGTGATGCACTCAGGGAAGGTTAATGCCCTTGACAGGATGTCGATTTCTCAGATTTATCTAATTCCATGGAGTTTGTTTAATATTTTATTGGGACTATTATTTTCAACAATACCTTCAGAAGCTAATTTTCCTCATTGTAATGTTAATTTATAATTACTTTCACAATCACTTTCAGTGCTCAAAAGCTATATGCTTCTGCAAAAAAAAAAAAACAAAAAAAAACCAACCCCGCCAGAACAATTTGTGAGTCTGTGATTGTGTGACTGTAACGTGCCACCAAAAAACCAAACCAAACAAACAAAATAACTCCTCCACAGAATCCAAAAGGTCAAACCCAATCTTTTCTTTTAGTGGCTAGATTCTAAAGCATTTTACACAATATTATTAAAATAAATACATCTTTACTAAATTACTTTTTCAGAGAAATAGAAAGGAAAGTAGATTCTTATCCAAAATAGTCATAAGAAATTATCTTTAAAACTACTTAATTACTTTGGAATCTTGGGAAACAGAATGTTTAACAATTTGAGAAGGATATTATCACTTGATATCAATGGAGCATATGAAACAAACACATGTCATAAGAAAAATGAAAAATCAAACCATATATGGGAAATCTTTAGTCTTACCATTTAATGCACTATATAAAACCACTCAAAGGTTGTAGCCATGAAAATGGGTTAAGACTATGTCTGGAACAAAAGTAAGACTTGAAAATATACACTCCTATCTTGTTCRAAAAATCAGATGTTTGAAAATTTAAATGATTGAAAGATCTTAGAAGCTACTTTGGCTTCACAGTAGCTAACTTCAACAGACACATAGCTTTTTCTTCTGTGTAAGTTTTTGGTTCATACCCATGRAAAATAAAGAAGGGATTTAGCTATAAATAGTTTCAGTGACCAGTAAAAATGGATTCTTGTGCCATTTGATGGGGGCTTGAGTCATCATTTTTTTATCTTCTACGAGGAAAGAAAAAAATTATATTCTTTATTTTCATAGCTGGTATATTGCTTTGCAGAACCATTTTTATTTCAACTACTGTGTATTTCTTTGAAAGGATTTTATTCTCAGAATTGACCATTCTCTGTTCAGTTTGGTTATTGAGGTAATTTGGTTTTTACTCCTAGCTTCACTGGATTTCCCCCAGAATACCATCTAGTACAAGCTCCCTCCAGTTCCAATCCAAGAAAGATTTTAATGTTGTCTCCTAGGACAGGCTTTGCATTCAAGCTTTTTAACAAGTCACATTCATGCAGAGAACTGTAGTAAGGTGAAAAGCAAATATTTATGACTGAAATTCTATAGTTCTTTTCTCCCTAGAAATTTTGAGAAAAGTACATAAAAGACAGAAACAATACTTGTTTCCAGACCTGTAGAAGAGAATATGGAACGGAATGGAATGGAATGGAATGGAATGGAATGGAATGGAATGGAATGGAATGGAATGGAATGGAACGGAACGGAATGGAATTGAATGGAGTGGAATGGATGGGATGGGATGCGATGSGATRKGAWAKKARARTAGAATAGAATAGAATAGAATAATAGAATAATAGAATAATAGAATAATAGAATAATAGAATAATAGAATAATARWAKAATAATAGAATAATAGAATAATAGAATAATAGAATAATAGAATAATAGAATAATAGAATAATAGAATAATAGAATAATAGAATAATAGAATAATAGAATAATAGAATAATAGAATAGAATGTTTCATTTAGAAGGGACTAAAAATGATAATTTAGTGCAATTGCCTGACTATTTCAGGGCTGACTAAAAGCTAAAGCATGTTATAAAGGATGTTATCCAAATGCCTGTTCAACACTGCCAGGCTTGGGGCATTGTCCACCTCTCCAGTGTTTGACCACCCTTTTAGTAATAAAATGCTTTCTAAGGTTCAGTCAAAATCTTACCTGGTGCACCTTTGAACCATTTCCAAATATCATGTCACTGAATATGAGRGAGAAGAGATCAGCACATCCTTCTTCATGTCCTGTCCTCAGTAAGATCTATAGAGTAACAAAGTCACCCCTCAGCCTCCTTTTCTCCAAACTGTTTGAATCCAAAGTCCTCATCTGCTTCTCAAAGRACATTCCTTCCAGCCCTTWCACAGCTTTGYTGYCCTCTTCCAGAGACACAGYCAAAACCCTTTAAATCTGCCTGAAATGTTGTAGCCCAGAACTACATGCAGTACTCTAGAAATCTCTTCCCACGTTTAAATGTAGCCCCATCCTTCTCAYCAGTGTGGCAGTATGGGAAAATTAAAAGGACTTGCTGTTGTGCAAGCACTATTTAGCAGTATCTAAAACATCCTTGAATTATCAACACTGCTCCCAKCACAAATCCAAAACATAACCCCATACTATCCACTCTGAAGAAAATTAACTCTATTGTAGACATAACCAGCATACAACTTCATGAAATACATCTGTGTTTTAGCCTTGTCTGACACATTTTTAAAGAAGAATTTACTTCCTTTCCTTCAGTTTTTCAGAAAAACAAAATTGATCGAAGCAAAGATAGAACAAAACCGAAAAAAAGCATGATGAGTAACATTTCTTTTTCCCCAGTTTGCACCATGCCATTTAAATGTCTCCCCACCCTGTATTCTTTTTTTCCTTTTGACTCCGTCACAAAAATAAAATAAAGAAAAAAAAAATCAGAAAACACAAAACCCAGAAACAAAATAAAACGGATCCATAAATAAAGGATACATCTGTTACACATGCACAGTTCATTCTGTTCATTAGAACATGGCTGGCTTCCCAAGACTTGCATGGTCTTATCAAGCATTTACATCCTCTATGAAGCTATAAGGAATTAAAAATTCTATRCCTCAAAAAGATCTTATGAAAAGCACAATCATAGATAAAATAAGCAAATAAAGAAAAACTTATTTACCCAATCTACTGCCCACTAGTAAAAGAGATCTGGGATTTAACGTTGGTTTCTTTTTTCTCTTCCCTCTGACTGATATATATAAATGACATATAGCTACTAGGTTCTGCTCCACTGATGTGAGTGATGTTTATGGGAATGATACCCATATGGAAAAAGATATACAAGCAAATAAAGTGACTTTACACATGGGGACAGACAGACTTCAAATGCATTACCAGCTTCAACAGAAGCAAGATATTTTGTTACTGAAAAAATGTTGGTGGATGTTTTTTWCTTTAAACAGCTACTACCTTTATTGTGACTACAATTCTCTCTAAAATGCCTACAGCTGCTGAGAAMTATACTGTTATCTAAATATTGTGTTATAGTGAAATTTCTTTTAAGTTCTGATACTCTTGTGTTTCACACTAGCCAGAAGGTAATTTCAGCACAGTGGCAGACCACAGAATGTGATTCTACTTCTAGATCTATCATCTGGTAAAAAAAGCTCACACTTTATAGCTTCTGTCCATTCTTAACTGAAAGGTACCAAACCCTTTCATATGGCAAAATGATCCAAGGAATGTAATTTGTTATTTTCATAAGCCGGTATTTATCCAATGTCAAGCTAGTAATATTGATAAAATTCTGTTATTTCCAAAGACCAGTCTATTTCATGGAAATGGTCTGGGTTGTCCTAATGGAAGTTTTTATGTGAATATTAACATTTTTAATGCAACCCCTAAATTATAAATTATGGATACCAGCTATAACAAAAACACGTGTCTATGGCCTCGGCGGGCAATTATTACCATGCCTGATTTTAAAGTCCTTCTGAGGTTTAGTATTAGTGTCAAAAGTGACAGTGTTAACCAAGATATTTATAACTAGACCATGTTGCTAAAATATAAGGTAGCCTGAGAACCAGTAACAAAATTATAGCTTGCTCTATAAGGGAATGTGACAAGTTTCATGCCTCAATTATTTCTCAAAGCAATGATGTGGACTTGTCATATATGTTTTCTTCTATGTCCCTCCTTATTTTACTCTTTGTGAACTAGTAAAGCAGATGAAGAAGATGAACTTACACTTCATATGGGTATAGAGAGCCTCTGCCCCCTAATCTTTGCTTCTGCCTACCCAATCCTATATTGAAAGGGAACTATTTTTCCATGTTTACTGTTACTTTTTGACAGACTAAGAGACACTGMTTTTAATATGGCCAGGACGACTGGTTTATTAGGAAGTGGTAATTACCTTTGGAACAGTAAAATGTCAGTGGTGTGTTATCCAGAAGCAATGCAGGCAGAGTGACTGGCCAAAACTAAAGATGTATATGTCTTACAGCAATTATCAATAAATTTTAAAATATATGATATCTTCATGGATTATTGTAGGAAAAATAAAACAAAACCCCTAATGTTGTAGAGGAAAGTTATTAAAGAACACCTAATTACTTTAATTTTGAGCTTTGTATTCAGAATGGGTATGGCTTTCTCAATACACAACATATTTAAAGCTTTTATTATTATTCATACCATAGGATGATCCTTCAGAGTCTAAGGATTCACAAAAGATGGATTGTTAAAYAAGAAGCAATAACCTACTGATCTCTAAAGAGGAAGAGGATACACAGTCTGTCACTAAACACATCAAAAGGAAGCTAAATCCGCAAGCTAATTAAATAAGTCTCTGCAGATAAACAGGCAGACTAAAATGTTTCAGAAGAATCTCTCTATGTAGTGCACTCATTACTTCGATTTATTTGTTACCTGAATAAATACTACTTTCTTCAGGCTCTATTCATCTCCTGTCTGACTAATGAAAGTGCATCTGACAAACTGAGTTAATTATCCTTGCTCCATACTAACCCTGTGAATATCCCCAGGAAAGTATCTCAGGTTTTTGTTCCGTGCCAGAGTASGACAACAACTAACAGTTGTTAGAATATCTGGGTTTGGATTGCTGTCAGAAAWACTCTGACAAATCAAAGCATTAATCCTCCTCACTGCTTTTCGCCTCCGGATGAAGATTTGATCCATAGACTTTTAAAAATTCAAATTTATTTAATGTACAGTCATAAAGGTTTTCTGTCTGACCATTTGCTCGTTTAGTAGAAACTTCCTCTATTAGTGAAACTCTGGAACACAAGGTTGCCATTGCATCAAAGTGTTGGGTCATGCCTCTGTCTGCTAGCAAAAAGATTTTTAAATTGTATTTTTCTTCAACAAAAGCTAATACTTACATGTACTTAAAGGAGTCCAAAGTTCAGACATTCAAAGAAAATACAGTGCACCTTTGGAGTGGTAGTAATGTTAYAAAAATCTTCAGATTTAATATTACAATACTTCAAGAAGAGTTATTGTGATTGACTTTCAGCACAGTTCCTATGTTTTTTTTCAGAGAAATGGGCACTTCAAAAGTAAATGAAAAATCCTATACATGCAGGTAGTTCTTTTTTGTTGTTGGTGGTATGTGTTTGTTTCATTGCTTGTTTGCTTGTTTTCCTTTTTCATCACTTATTAGTTTCCTTCATTAGTATATCACTATATACTTTCCTTCAGATCACTCATTCCCATTTGTGAAAAGTCCAAACCAGCACCTTGGCCATTCAGAGAAAAATTCAAAATTTTCAATTCTMCATTCCATGGCATAAATTCATAAACCTGTATTTATCAGGAATACAATTATTTTCAGTTATATTGGATACAGCTTTAGTACATAGTATTGAATGTAAATACAAGACACAGAATGACTAAAAATGTAGCATATATTCTGACATGAATAATAGTAACAAAATATTTGTAGATTCCAATAAGTTTAAGCAAAAAAAGCTTTGAAATAAAAAGTATAAAATTATTCTTAAGCTTCTAAATAAATTAAGCCTTATTTGACAGAAATCAAACTTTAAAGCTGAGAACAGTAGAATAGCAAACAGGGCATGAAAGCCAAAGCAGTGTTGCCAGGTTTGGAAATTGCTGCAATTTACTGACATTCCAGCAGAACCTCAATAGATCTAGGGAAGACTGTTGGTTAGGAGAATCAGCAGAAGAAACAGACACTGTGCTCATGGTGTGCAGCAGTTAGGCAGTGCTTCCATTCCCAAGGAGYTGCTCTGAACATTATTCTGACTGAAATGTAATTCTTCATCCCAAATGTACTGTGGATTTCATCTGGTTCCTTCTTTACTATTGATATGTTGTTGGTCCCTTAGTGAGCACTTTGGAAGACTGATCACTGATTGCTTTGTAAATATTACAGCAGAAAATGAAGGCTGGGTAAGACATTTTTTATTTCAATCCTCTGCCTGCAGTTTAGTCCCCATTTCTGTTAATATACTGGTGTGTACTTTTGTGAATAAAACTTTATCAAGGATCAGTACAGCTTTTCTTAGGTCATATATCCTGCTGCTCTTCACTTACAGTAATATTGCTATCCAAGTTTAGTCTAGCTTACTGTTTCATAGAGAGTACTGTACTATGTACCCTTTTCCTCTACTTTATTGTGTTGAAATGTTTCTATTGTCTTTCCTGGCTAATAATCATTCATACATTTTTATTGAGAAAATGAAAGGCAAATAGATATCCACAGACCTAGAACCATAATGTACTGAAGACATGGAGAAGGCATGCAATGAGAGTGAGTCTGTTGGTTCAGCAAACTATGAATTTGAGTTAAAAAGCATATAGTAACAGATTTTAGTCAAGTTATTAAGAAAATATTCATAAAGTACATAAAAATACCTGATATTACAATGGAATTATGGTTATTTAATCACTGGAAGAGCATGAAAATATCCTGATACACACAGGAATGTYTTTCAGTGAATGATACAATTACCAAATAAACACAGAAGAAAGAAAAAAGCAAAAATGCTTAGCATGTCATATCAAAGCCTGGAAAKAGACTATCTCCMCAGATMGTTAAAATAAATTGCCTTAAATMAAATTAGTTTGTATTMAAAGAATATTATAAAAGTSKCAAAAYGTGATATCATAAATTATATTGACTGCAAACTTCATACTTCCARCCTATCAAGACAGCTAAAAAATTCTCACTGTCAATATAGCTGGGATGAAATCTCTCCTACRCACAGCAGCACAGGAAGGGCAGAAAAAGAACTCAAATGCAATGTTGTTGAAATATATAAGAAATCMTTCCTTATTCACTTTGATAAGGCCATGATTAAGAACAACATTCTGTCAGACCCAAGGGAAAAAAATATCTGTAATACTGCTGTGATAAAGTATACTGCCATTGTTTCCCCATTAAATATGTTGCAAACATAACTCTTCCTCTGTGATATGAAGTTGAAAATTAGCTTTCATGTCAGTGGTACTAAATCAGAGTAGATTTGTAGCAAGCATAGAATGTCCAAAAACTTAATTAGTTCACTCACTATTAATTGAAAATACCAAAGGAAATGGCTTTCCAGTGACAGAACTCTAAATTTCCAAARTCTTGAAATAACATCTGCAGTTCTACTGTGTTGACAAGTTCTGCAGAGTTCTGCAGTGCCCTCAGTTCAAGCAAGTTTCAGATGGAGAGTTGGTTAATGGGTATTTTGGAAAGCTTGTCAATGTTTTRTACATATTACAGCAGAAAATGAAGGCACAATGAAAGTAGGGAAGTGATTGGTGWCAGTCAGCATGGYTTCAMCAAAGAAAAATCATKCCTGACAATGGTGGCCTTCTATGATGGGATTAGAGTATTGGTGGATGAGGAAAGAGAAACGGACCTCAACTCCCTGGTCTCATGCAAAGCATTTGATGCTGTCTTGCATGRCATCCTTGTCCCTAAGGTGAAGAGACATGGATTTGACACAGTGGATAAGGGACTGGTTGGATGGTCACCCTCAAAGATTTGCAGTCAATGGTTGGATATCCAAGCAGAGACCAATGGTGAGGGACATTCCTGGGATATTTCTATTGGGATCAGCAACATTTAACATCTTTGTCAGTGACATGGACAGTGGGATCAAGTGCACTCTCAGTAAATTTGCTGATGACACCAAGACGTGTGGTGCAGTAGACGTGGTGGAAGGAAGGGTTGCCAAATCCAGAGGGACCTTGACAGGTTAGAGAGATGGGCCTCTGAAAAGCTCACAAAGTTCAACAAGGCCAAGTGTAAGGTCATGAACCTGGGTCAGGACAATCCCAAGCACAAATACAGGCTGGGCAGAAAGTGAATGGAAAGCAGCCCCAAGAAAAAGGATTTTGGGATATTCATGGATGAGAAGCTCAACACGACTCAGCAATGTGTGTTTGCAGCCCAGAGAGACAGCTGTACCCTGGGCTGTGTCAAAGCAGCGTGACCAGCAGGGCAAGGGAGGGGATTGTTCYTCTCTACTCTGTCCTTGTGACACCCCACCTGGAGTGCTACATCCAGCTCTGGGGTCCCCARCGTTGGAGGGRCATGGACAWGTTGGAYTGAGTCCAGAGAAGGGTGACAAAGATAATCAGAGGGCTGGAGCACCTCTCCTATGAGTACAGGCTGAGAGAGCTGGAGAAGAGACGGTTCTGGGGAGATTTTACAGCACCTTCCACTAACTGAAGAGACTACAAGAAAGCTGGAGAGAAACATTTTACAAAGGCACATAGTGATAGGACAAAGGGGAATGGCTTCARACTRGAGGGCAGATTTAGAYTRRATACTGGGAAGAAATTCTTCTCTGAGAGGATGGTGAAACACTGGGAAAGGTTGCCCAGAGAWGTTGTGGATGCCCCATTCATGGAAGTATTCAGGGCCAGGTTAGATGGAGCTTTGAGKTCTAGTGGAAGGAGTCCCTGTCCATGGCAGAGCCATTGCAAGTGAGTAATCATAAAGCCCCTTTCAACCCAACCATTTTATGATTCTATGAGAGGGACTTCTTCAGCATAAAACATAAAAAACATGACATAATTCTGCTGTTTAGGCATAGGAACATCTTTGACAATTATGTGAGCTACATTAGCACAAATGAATGACCAATCGAGAAAATGAAAAAGATTCAGAGAAGATTGAAATGTGTTTAAGAAAGGCAAATTGGGGAATTTCTTTACTTGTTTGCAGCACAAAAATTCATTAAGAGAGAGCTTATTCTTCTGAAGCAGCTACCAGTTTGCTGGTAATGATTCCCAGGTGAGCAGGGAGCAGACTGATTTCTCCATTAAGAGAAAGCATTTAAAAGTGATGCTGCGGCAAAAAGAACGTCAATATTCACACGAGATAATAAAACACTGTGTGAATAAAATAGAGCTAAATGCATTTAGACATGTTTAAATCACAATCAGCCTCTATCRAGATATCTTGTATTCTTTTTGAATGTCAATCTTCCTGTATTACAAATTCAAACAGATGGAAGCAATGAAGCCAAGATTTTTTAAACTGTAGATATTAACACATAATTGAAAATTGAATAAGAAGTTTAAATATGTCAGAAATATGCCTTCTCCCCATCTCCAGAGCTCTTCAGCATCCTGTAAATTTTAAATTTTTTTTTTAAGACTTTCAGTTGTTATACAAAAGTCAGGTGAGTCCTTTAATATTTTTATGTTTAGTCTGTTAKCCAGACTAAATGTGAACTTGAATTACATATCATAGAGTCATAGAGTCATAGAATCATAGAATCATTGAATGGCCTGCATTGGAAGGGAACTTAAAAATCATCTAATACTTATCCCTGTACACTAGACAGAGAGCCTTTCACTAGACCAGGTTACTCAGAGCCCCATCCAGCCTGGTCTTCAGTGTCTCCAGGGATGAGGAGTCCACAAACTCTCTGGACAACCTGTTTCAGTGCATTATCACCCTTACAGTAAAAAATGTATTAATAATATCTAATCTCAACCTATCCTCCTTTATTTTAAAGTCATTACCCCCTGTTCTATGATTACATGTCCTTGTGAAAAATTCCCTCTCCGTGTTTCTTGTAGGATTCCTTCAGGTACAGGAAGGCTGCTGTAAAGTCACTCTGAAACCTTCTTTTCTCTGGAACAACTCCATCACTTTTTCCAGCTTTACAGGAGAGGTGTTGGAGCCTAGGATCAACTTAGTGGCCCTCCTCTGGACTGGTTCCAACAGGTCTTTCTTACATTGACCCTACGTGATAATTTCATGAGAGCTCATACATGTTATTAATCTTCTAGTATCTGCTTAAATCAYTCTGAAGAGCAGAGAGATGCAACAAGTGTCTCTAGATAAATATAACTTTAACAATACAGACATAGCTGGTATATCAGACATCTGGATTAGGTTCTGAGAAAGGAAGAAAAGATATCATATGAAGCTCAGAGAAATTAGGGCAGGTAAAAGGCCAAATTGCAAATGTAAGCATGAGAGTTATTTTCAATTCTTGATTCATTATAGGTTATTTGTTTGCATTTATTTTGGAATTATGCTATATACCAACCCAGACAAAAGTATTGTAATTCATTCACAGATAGTTTATAAAGGGGCATTGATCTCAGCATATTCACTGAGTAGCAGTTGAATACCATTCCCCAGGTGCACTATTCAAGTGCATGATTATGTATTTGGGAGTATTTTCAGAGAATTGTTGCATTCCTTCCAAAGAGAAAACTGTTTTAGAATTCTAACGATGTAGCGCTAACATGTATTTAGCTCATTTTGAAACAGCGTGACCTCTAAAGAATGCAGTTATTCACCCTTATTATTACAATCTATTATGTTTCATCAGGTCATCACATGGGTATTTCATTTCAATATCATGAATAAGAACCAGGATTCATATTACCCTGAAATGTTTTCAGCATCATATATTCTATTTTGTCAGTTTAGTAGTGACTACACTTCTGGAAATAAAATGTATTTTTTGCTTCATGTAAAGCTTAAGGTCTCAAGTCAGTGATGCTCTAAGAGCTATGGCACCAATTCAATGGCAACAAATGAGAAACTCTCATTTGGGAATGTGCAGGGATAAGCAAAGTTCAATTAAACTATAAAAGAGGAGTCATTATATTTAAAATATAAGTTTAAAACAGAAAAATTATCCTTAATAACAGWATTAGATTATTATTTACATTTTTTAGACAAATATCCATTTTGACTTCTGGAGGCTTTTAATACAAGACAGTCAAAAAGGATGTCATTATTTTTATGACTGTTTATTTCACAGAGCTGAACTGTAGCTCCAAGGAATGCTTAGCACTTGGCTGTTATGTCTGAAGGGCAGCTTGGGCCACCTTGGATTATATTATGATTCTGAATCTCTTACTATGGTTTGTAGTTTTCCCTTGCTGCAAGGCTGGGAAAGGAACATACTGCACTAAAGTCCTTTTGCAAATGTGCTGAATATAATATACACAAACAATTCACTTTCAGTATTTTCAGCCCCTTCACTGAATTAAAGAATCTGCTCCTAGAAATTTAAAATTCTACCAGCCATGTTATATATGGTGAAAGTAATTTGGCTTCTTCCACCAATTCTATATGTTAATCTAATTTTTAGTAGTATTAGTCTATTTACTGCTTTTTGTAAGGCTAGCTGCTTTGTAGGGTTTCTTGTCTGGTTTATGTATAACATGGAAGAACACAGGTGTTTCGCTTCTACTTTGGGTATTACACCACTTGAATGCAAAGAGGAAAAGCGGGGTTGGAGCCAGGAAGAAGAGCCAAGTAGTTCCAATTCAAGTAAATTACTCAAGATGAAACAGCCCTGACGTGATGTTGCTTTGAATTCTTTATGGAGCTCCCAAAAGTGACAGATGCCTGCAGGCCTACAAATTAGAAAACCTGGATCTGCTTCCAGGAAAATCACAATTTGTGCCTCCTTGTAGTCTAGTTTCAAGAAAAAATAACATGTTTGAACCACAGTTACTCAGGTGGAAAGTTGCAGATCTTTCATGAAAGGATCAAATAAGGGGCTGCAATGACCACCATGTTTCWTAGGGTTTCTCTGCTCCATAATTACCTTTTGAGATTGCGGTTCTCTTTTTCTTCTCATTCTGTATACTGAATTAAGTGAAATAGGTAACATTCCAAAGCCACTTTCCCTGAATTTGAACTAGAATTAAGTATGACTAATGTGTACACCTGGAGTATGCAAAATTTTGCCTTCTAGGAGATATGCATGGAAATACGTTAAGGTGATCCTACTTTAACATTTTTAAGTCTGTGTGAGACATAGTATCCCGTGGCAATTTCTGAAAATTTGCATAAACCAAGAACAAGAAACTCTTACTCCTCCTGACTGTAAAAGTAAATCACTAATTTTGTGTGTGTAAACAAAACTTTGCCTTTGAATGCGGCAAAAGTTGGCCTTGGTCCTGCCCCAGCCACATCCATGATGTCTCCTACTTCTCGGCTCAAGTCTGTATCAGCCTCCTTGCTGCTGCCTCACCTGGACATCCCTATCTTGCAGAATTCACAGATCTTATAAATTCTATGCCTCTATTTTTTTTTCTCTGAGAAAAAGAACTTTTCTCGGAGAAAAAGAACTTTCTCTGAGAAAAGAACATTTTTAAGAACATCCTTCTTTATTTGTGAATGCTTGGTGGGTAAACCTGACAGCTCAGGAATAATAATAGAATTTTACCAGCTGTTTTCACAGTTTAGGAATTTTAAATAGATTCATATAAAAGTAGGAAAAAACCCCTCCTAATAAAATATCAATACTAGTTCTTCTACTATAAGCCAAAATCCTAACACATTTAATGATGTTTTACACCCTTTTTTTTTTTTGTTTGTGACCAAATTGAAGCAATGAGTATGCCTAGCTTTGCTCAAAAGTCATCATCATTAGATGAAATTTTGTCTAAAAAATTAAAGAAAATCACTTTAACTATCTTATAAAAGTTAATATTAATTTTTATTCAATTAAAAATATTCTTTTAATGAAAGYGCAAGTCTATTCTTCTAAGGTAAGCTTATTATGGAATTATTTCTGGGCATAAATATCTCAAAAATTCTATATGTAAAAAAAGTATTTCCAAATTGCCATTTCAAAAATTTAAATATTAGCATGAATTAAAAATCCAAAAGAAAGAAAGCAATCTATGGGGTGCACACTCTTTGAAACTAACACAATAGTTCTAAAGTAATTAGAATGTCTCCTCTTTGGAAAGAAAGCATGGTAAGCTACCTTGGCACTCTGCTAGTGACAAGCAAATAATCAGGTACAATAAAAATGAAGCAAGCTTTATAAAGGATTCCAAATATGAAATATGGAAATAGACTGTGGTGCCATTTGCAGGGATATGTAAAAAAAAGAGTTTGCTTCTTTCACTACAGATATTTTCATTCTAATCAAATTTTTCTTTTCTTAATTTAAGTATTTCCAAATGATCTTTCCAGTCTTTCTTCCAAATGGTGGAAAATACCTTGCATGTTTTCTCTTAGGGTTTCAAAACACTTTAATGAGACTTGTCCATTCTGACCATGTGGCATAAGTATGAACACTTCCAAATTCTTTTTACAACTGAATTTACAATAAGTTASGTAGATAGGTACAAGATTAGTCATCACTTTCTATTCAAACTAAGTGCAATTCTAGGTTTTAATTTGTCTCTGGTTCTTTTTACATCTGCACTTCAAAATTCTGCTTTAGGAAATCAGGCAGCTGTGCAATGGAGCTCTGCTTCTATTGCTGTATTATTTTATTTTAACATAGATCAAATCAGACACAAAGTTTGGCAGTGGTTTCAAACATAAAGGTTGAACTGATTTAGTAGAGAAACCCAAATACTGAATAATTATCCTGTAGTAATTATGCAATAGCTGTAGCTTTTCAAAAAACATGGGTAATTGAGGACGCATTTTATGTCTTGACATATTAATTAAGAAGCTACTGCAGCTACAAAAGACAGTTGTAAAACTGCCAAATACCAAAGAAAGCATGTGGTGAAGACCACGGTGAGGAAGGCTGTCCCCTGGAGCCCCTGGGGGTTAATGGTGGAGCAGATATCTGACTGCAGCCCATGGAGGAACCCATGCTGGAGCAGTGGATGAATGAAGGATGCCCACGATGGAGCAGACTCCTGACGGGGCCTGTGGCCTGGTGAATCTCACACCCAAGCAAGTTTGCTGTCAGGGCTTGTAACCCTGCAAGGGACCCATGCTGAATCATTGTGTGAAGAAGTCCAACCTGTGGGAACGATTCCCACTAGAGAAGCTCAGGGAGAAATTCCCCCCACAAGAGGGACCTCATGTTGGAGCTGGGARTAGTATGAGAAAGGAAAGGATGAGAAAGCATATAATGAACTGACCACAACCTCCATTTCCCATGCCCACGTGTCATTTGGGGGATAAGAGTAGAGATGTCAGGAATGAAGTTGAGTTCAGGAAAAAGGGAAGGATGGGAAGAAACTGTTYGAAGATTTGGTTTTACTCCTTATTATTCTTCTTGGATTTGCTTGATAATAAATGAAATTAATTTCCCCAAGTTTGTTTTGCCCTTGATAGTACTTGTTGAGTGATCTCTGCTTGTCCTTATCTCAACCACTGAAYTTTTAGTTATATTTCCTCTCCCCTGTGGAATTTAGAAGGGGAGTGATAGAGTGGCTTTAGTGGGCTTTGTTGTCCAACCAGGGTCAAACCACGATGCTCCTTAGAAGATTTCTGTAGGGTTATGGTAGCTTAATTAGATCCCAAAACAATTTGTGGTATTTGAGAGATATAAATTATTTTTGTAGGTTGGTGAACAATTAACTTGTTTCTCCAGCTGAAATGGCTTTTAAAACAATAAAATAATTTACCTCCAGAGAATAACATGCAATTATTCAAGGTGTTCCCTAAAGAGCGTATATAAATTATTGCTAAGTATTTGTGCAACAGCCTGTTTCTATCCATTTTGAAGTTTACAGACAGAGAATATACCAATGTATTGATAAATAAGAAACTTACCAACACACTACTGTATTTTCTATCTGCAAAAAAACCCATAAATTCCTTGGGTTTTTTTTCAGAGAGCAGTGCAAAGAGGTGACACTAAGCAGGGAACAAGGACAAAATTGTATGGCAGCTGAGAACAAATCTTAATTTCTTGTGAGATATGTTTCCACTATTTTGTGGGGTTTTTAATTTTTTTTTTTTTATTTTCAGTTGTGGGGGTTTTTTTGTTGTTGTTGTTGGGTTGGGGTTTTTTTCCTAGAATGTAGAGGTAGCTTTTATTATTTGTTTTTTTGTTTTTTTTTTGTTACTGCTAGTTTGGCTGTAGGCTTCAATTTAGCACTGCACCACTACTTCATAGTWGCCCTCCAGCAGTAATAGCTGACTGCAGATACCAATCTCAACAACTSTGGCTGAAACAGTTAAGAGTAACTTCCAGACCAAAGTGATCCCTGTCTCAGACTATAAAAAACAAGCTAACCTCAAGAGCCAAAGAAGAGTAGCAAGAAGAAAATCAAAGCCAAATGAGRACCAAAATACTGTACTGCTTCCAGTATGATACGTTTCCATTATGGTCACCCATGGACTATGGCAGATTAGGAAATACTGCTTATTCTACTGCAAGAAGTAGGGAATGTAAAATTTGCACAGTGTCTTGTTATCTCCCAGCTGCTATGATAGCTCACTGGGATCACAGGAAACCTGACAGTTGTCATCATTTACATTTAAGGGATCAGCCTAGAGATAGTCTATTCAGCTTATTCATTCAGCTACTCCCTAATACCTTTATCATACATATTACCTGATACTCCTCTGCAGCAAAGGTGACAGCTTGTCTCTTATATCCTCCTTGATGCTGGAACTAAAATATATGGGTAAAAAGATGCCCAGTATTTTAGCAGTGATATGCCTTGGTACCTACCATTCAAAATGCAGAATTTCTCTAAAAATATTTTAATGTTGAAACTGTTGTTTTTCTATATGCCTGTCAGGCAGTCAGCAAGAGCCATAGCATTGCTGCATTCAAACATATCCTCATGTTGAAGGTTTCAATGCATCTGAAGAGGTAGGCATCTGATTTTAATATTCCACAACAGAAAAGATTTTTTAAAATCTATGAGTCAGTGGTGTGACTAAAAGTGAAACAAAATTKCTTCCCCACACCTCTTTCCCCAGTACATTATAAATAATTTCTTCATTTAAAACACAAAAATAGAAAGAAGAAAGAATAATCCTGCAATTACAAGAAAATTACTGGGTTAATCTAGAAGGTCTTACTCTTTGTTTAAACTTTATATTATTCCATTTTAACCCTCCCACATTTGATCTCAGAAAGGGCAGAGACCCCATTCAAGCTTCAGAAACACAGACATGAATTGTAATAATCCTTTGTATATTGATGATGCACAGCTTTGTATTCTGTTTGGATAAACCAGTCTTTCACTTTTTTTCCTGATATTAATATCCAGTTAGCATTTCTTCTTGTGTCCTGAGACCATAAACTCTGACAGAAGGAATTACAAGTAGTGGTATTCTGGGAAGGAAAAAAAATAAATAAAAAAAGCTCAGCTGACCCTGAGAAAACCTCAATATATTGGCCCAGCTTTAATCACAACAGATGACCTCAGGAAGCATTTTCCAATCCCTTTCATTCTRTGAGCTATGATTTCATTATTCCCTTTTGGAATATTTCAGAAGTGACTCACATTCTTTCAAGGAATTACGAATAATACTGAAAAGGAAGGAAAATTGTAAAGATAATATTCAGGTTTGGTTATGTGCAAACAATAYGACTTAGTCACAAACGCATGTTTTAATCCTTAGCAATAAATGTGTCACAGCTTATTGCACTGGAGTTCCTCAGATCTYACAGTGAATGCACCACAGCAATATCAAACACCCAGGAAAAAAGGCAAAATATTTCTCTTTCTTCCTTCTACCCTATCACTAAGTGTGTACCTGATGAGACAGAGAAAAAAAAGGCCAAATATAAATCTGTGATGATGGAAAGGATAACAAAGTTCATTATGGACATAATGCCCTGAAATAATGTTCCCAATCATATTTCCTCAGCAAGTGATATACCTTACCATATGATAACAGAAAATACTTCATCTTTAGTACTCTTTGCATTCACTTTCTCCTTTGCCAGTAAGCTCCTGCTTTTTGTCTCTTTGCCTCTGGGTTTTGACAGTGAATTAATCACCAGCTGTGACGCAGTCTTCTGCAGTCTGTGGTGCAGACTCAGATGCCCTAATTTCCACCTGGGGATTTTTCCAACAGACTTTCACTGGTTTAAGTGCTTCTAAAAGTCTGGAGCAAGTCAACAAAAGGGCACCGCAGCTGGGGTGGAATCTGGACCCCAGTGCACTTCTGCTTAGAGATTTGATTTTTATTTGATTTCACTCAAAGCTGTGTTAACATTGCACCCACAGTTCCTATCAAGCAATTTCAAAAAACCTGAGCCACCAGAAGCACAGCTCCTACTCTAAAGTATGCTTTTAGGAGGATTTTTCCAAGGCCAAACTCCCTACAATATACACCATGGTCTTTCTTCAAGAGACAATTAAAACACATGTAAAGATGACTTTCTTTTTTCSCTTACCTGCTATTCCCCCTTGTCTGTGATAGAATGGAAAGTATATTTAATCATAACTAAGAAGCAAGTTTGTCTTAGGTAAAAATTCCATTATTTTCCAAGGCTTTCAGCAT
>NW_026623257.1:3978735-3985075 GCF_030028575.1 Malurus melanocephalus | reverse complement strand
CTGTAGAAGTCTACTATTAAATCCAGGTTCTGAATTTCCAGGGTCTAAACACCAGAACACAAAATACAGAGAGGCATCATGATTCATTTTCTTTCCTCAGCTACCAGAGGATATATTTGAATTACCATATCCAGAAGTTTTCTGAGACCCCTGGAATCCAGGTGCTTGGTCCAGGTAATGTCCCCTCTCCGTAACAGACGAAACAGAGCTTTTTTTTTTTTTTTCTTTTCACTTCAGGTTTAAAAAGGAAACCTGAATACACTAAATAGATGCAGGCTGTTCCATGTACTAATTTCATTTGGCTTCCAGTTATGATTTCCAAGAATTAACTGGAAATATGATTACAGCAAAACCATAACCTAATGCCTTGAGTGGTTTCTCAGCTCCTTCTTTACATAAGGAGGAAAATAGATTTTCTCCCTTGCTGTTTATCTGGCTTGTCTATGTGGAGCCACATCCTGTAAGTGTAAATATATCTGATTACAATGACACCAAGTGAAAAATCAGAAGAACAATGAGACCACACAGATGCACAAAGTTAATCTCCCAATAAGTGTTTCTGGGATGTAGGTCTTAGACTGTAAAGAGTTCAAGGCAGGAATGGTCTCTTTAAAAACTGCATATTTGCCTAAGATAGAAGATTTGATATAGACAAAGCRTAACTACTACCAGTCACTACTAACAATGAATCTTGTATTCATAATTACATGGAACTCAAAACTGTGTAACTGTGTTTGGACAAATTTAATTTCTTTGATAATCATCTCTGTTGTTATTATTAAGAGGTTTTTGCAAAGGTCAGGCAGGACATGGACTAATTTAAAACCCTTATTTACATTAGTTTATTTTTTGTCCCCAAAGGCATGAATGAATTGCTTACAATTTTTAGCTTTTCATTCTGCCTCAGTAATACAGAGAGAGCTCATGACAGAATGCTTTATTACTTTTAGGAGAGAGCAKGAGCCTAACATTCTCTTACTTGCTTGCTATTTTTTAAACATGTAAAGCTCTATTAAAATGAAATACATGTTTYCATTCTTTGATGTGTGGACTGTATCAGCTAATTACTCCTTTATACTCAAAGTAAATTTTTAAGTATGACATAGGTTTTACTTAATTCACTTGGAACTTTGCAGTTGGTTTTCTACAGAAACAGAGAATAAGTGAGGCCTTTTTTACTTCACAATCATTGTGCTGATGGATAAATTGTGTGCATGCAGGAAAGTTATGTTCCTTGTTTCAAGTTTCTTGATCAAACCTGGATATTTCAGATTCTTAGTGTGTTTTCTATGTACTCCATTGCTCCACATTTTAAGCTCTTTGTCTTTCTTTCTATAAAAAAGAGAGTTATTTCTCTTTTTGTTGAAACACTTATTTTGGAAATCTTTTTATTTAACTCTCACTTTTCTCTTTGACCAAATTATGATGTAATTATTTTTCACATATATATATGTGTGTGTATATATATATATATATATATATATATATATCTATCTATCTATATATATATATATATATATATATATATATAATTTTATCTGTTAAAAGCAAACTTCCTTAACATTTATGAAAATTAACAGATTTACAGTGAATGTAAAGCAGTTAAATTTATGAGTTTGATCAATACCTTAAAGACAGGAATATATCTTCTCCCTGAGGATACATCATATCCATACCATTTGCCCTTCTTACTTTTTGATTTTTACATAATATTATCAAAACAAAGTAGTGCTGCCAGTGGTCAGAGAAATTACTCCTATTGTTTTTGTTACAATGTTCTGACTGCACATGTTTTAATCATTAATTGGAGTCCACTAACTTCCTTTTTTTACCTTCCAGCAGTCTTAGCAAGTGAGCCTCTTTTCCTGTTCTTTGAGAACTTCAATGCTTCTTTTCTGAGTTTCTATTTTTTCCCTCTTCTGCCAATACCTTTGGTGTTTGCTTTTGTTCTAGTCCTGTGTTTTAAMAGCTTGAGAGACACTATCATTTTTGCCACATCTGTGATGAATGGAGCCACTGATAAACATATCAATTTATTGATATAGAACAATATAGGCTTTCATTTTAAACCAGTGGTGCATTTTATAGTTGACATGTACTCTCTGTGGAAGCACTACCCCTGTCAATTGTCTTCAGCTTCCCTTTCTAGTGCAGATAAAACAGTTTTCAATGTAAAGTTCTTTGAAAAATAGTGGACTGCTGCTTTGACCTATAGGTGCCCTGCAGTCCCTAGGCATTGGAAGACACAAACACCTACAAAAGATTTATTTTAGTTTATAATGGTATCAGAGTACTCACTTTGCTCAGGCTTCATATTGCATCATCCCTGCCCATTTTTTGTCACTGTTGTCAGTTTAGGTCTCCAACGTCAAGGACAATAGAGCTTAAGTAWAGCTCAAGGTATAGAGGGTTGAATGCTATTAGGAAGTTTTTGCCCTATATAGATTAATGTGCTCTTAACCCTTTCCATGAAGAGCTCTGATTTGTATTTCTGCAGGAAAAGGCAAGGCAGAAAAACACAGGTGCAGCTTTTCCTTTGGGTTTCAGCTATGTCCTCTCCTGCAAAAATCGAAGCCTGAATCTATGGACTTTCACTCAGCTCCATGGGATGGTTCTTAGGTTCTAGGTCATTTAGCCTTCATTGCCTCTTTTCCTCTGTGATGTCTCCACTGTTCAGCACTGCTTTCCGAGGTAATCTACAGTTTTCTCTMTTTCTCTGCTGTTGGGAGGAAAGGATTAAAACCAGATTTGGTGAGGAGGAGGGAACAGTTTTATTCATAGTGACCTTGCAACTGGGAAAGCTAAAAATATCGGTTTGGAAAATTCTATTTATTATGACTATTTTGGAAGGTAGAATGCCTGCACAGAGATAATACACACTCACAGACACACTTGAACCTTCTGCTGGGAGAGAGAGTTCACAAAAGCTCAGTCTTGTGCTAAACTGCACATGCCTTTTTTCATTTTGGGCAGGCAGGGAACATCCCTTCCCCAGCCTCTGGGATGAACTAAGCCTAGTGGATTCTGTGACCCCTCGTGTCTGCAATGCTCAGTGTTGTCAGCGAGATAATGAAATAAATCTGCTCTTTGCAGTTCAGCTGTGGCTCGGTGGTTGTCCTGGCTACCTTAMTCTGTCAGTTCACACCCCTACTCATTATATCTACACTCTACATGTTTCAGAACAGATGTTTCTTGATGCCTCWTTGGTTATACAATGGGATATACTGAGCTCCTTCATTGATGTTATTGAAACCACCTTTGCCCTGGGTCATTCATTTTGTTTGGATAACACTTGTTTTTCCGGTAGGTGTCCATCATACTTGGCTTTTCTTGTCTTTTTTTTTTTTTTTTTTTTTTTTTTTTTTTTTTTTTTTTTTTTGAATAGAAAGAAAAGGTTCCCAAAATACTGCATGAAAAACTTCAGGAAATTACATCTATATTCCCTAAATATTCAGATATTTCAACATCTGTTTTGACCATAATTCAGGATTTAAAGACAAATATTGTAATTTTTTATACAAGGGAAAAAAAAATTAGAATTTGTAACAAAAATTTTGATATTAGGAATGTCAATAACTTGAAATTGGGATGTCCAATTTAAATTAACATGCTGCTTTCAAATTGTATTTAAAGTTGTAAATTTGAAATCAAATAACTGGTTCAAAACAGAAACTTCATAGAACAGAAGACTTGTGATCAAGAGATGTATAACTTCAGAATATCCCATAGAAAAGTGTAGKGTTTTAGTACAGGGATGAAAAGAACTGAAATATAATTGCATCATTTGTTGAGAATGATACTTTGGTACATTTTTATGGTTATCAAGACATTTCTTCAGTAACGTCATGGCTTCTATATGAACAAAATAAGACTGTGTAAGGCGTAGTGTGTTCAGTCTTGAATGAATGCTGTTGATCCCATGTATTAGCAGGGAATTTGTAGGAATTCAAGGTACCCAACAGTATTAGAGCAGGATTTCATGATAACAAATAGGAAGAATTTACTTAACAACAAAATGACACCAAAAAAACTCAAAGAACATCCCACATGATATGRCAATTTCTTGTTCTACAGTACTATTTAAGAAACATATATGTGATGATTACATAACTAAAGAATGTTAATGTAAAGAAATATTATGTAAATCTATGGAATAATGATTTTTTCAGAGGAAAAAAATAGATTAGGGATCTAAGCATYTGATTTAAGCATCTAATTTTTAAGAATTTGGGACACTTCAAATGAAAACTTTTTCATTAGCAGAAACTATGGAAGGTAATTGGACATCAGGTTTCAATCTATATGTTTTATAGAAATTCACAGCATGTACTGTTCTCAGGCCTGCCAAACTATCAGAACTGAATCATAGACATACAAATCTGTCTACTTGTTTTGAAAATTTGAGAAATACCAATCATGTTAGAAGCAAACTGCTAGGAAAGTCTTATACAGCCTGAAATAAAACAAACATCAGTTAACAACAGGATTACAGAAATATGTTTGCCAGAGCATAACTCTTTTTAACAGCATGCAGTAGCTGTCGTTCTGCTTGGACTGATTCAACAAAACCAAAACCAAATAAAAACAAAAGAAAACAAAAAAATGAAACACTGCAAAGTGTTGAAAAGCAATTGTGTTACTTACACTGCTATATCTTTTGGGAAAAATAAATTTGTATTCCAGTCAGAATGTCTCCCACATCAAGCCTGCAGCCAAATTCCACCGAAAATAACAATGTTACTAGATGCTGTACTAGCAGARTCTGCATGACTACCCAAGCCTGCTACCTTCTGAAAAGCTCTTGAAGATTTCTGTGGTCCTTAAAATTTGCTATCAGCTGTATTATTGTAGAATGTGAGTCATTGGAAACTCTTTTGAGACTGGTACCACAACAGGTATACAGAGATACACCAGGTGACTTTAGGAAATCCAAGGTGTATAGCTGAAAGTAAAAATGTGAAAAAAATCCAGAAAGAATGGAAGATAATCCACCAAGATTTCTGCATGCTGCAGCCAGCTTCACATCAGATTGCCAGTGGAGGGGATCAAGGGTGAAATTTAATACTGTGGGAGACAGTCATAGGGGGGTCTGATTCCACATTAAGCAGAATCATTCYCTACAAATGTGCCTCAAAGATAATGAAGATGAACCAATGTGTCATTTCAGTGCCTGTAGTAGTTAGGTAGGTGATATATTGGTAATGAAATGGTCTTTCAAACCCTCTTGCAAATAAGATGCAGTGATTAGAAAAAAAAGTGAATGAAATTTGTAAATATTAAAACCAGGATCTTGGGTAAATAAAACAGAGATACTGATGTAGTGTACAGCAAATACCAAAACACCAATCAGTCATCAGATCAAAGAATAAAACAATAAATGAAACATAATAATGGAATAAAATACTGATTTTCAGAAGAAAAAATCTCCTTAAGTCACTTGAAAACTAATGAGAAAAAATTAAATCAAAAAAAAAAAAAATATATTTTAAAAAAAAAAAAAAAAAAAACAAACAAAAAAAAAAGAACCAAAAAAGCAAAGCAACGAAAGTAGTGTTTTTAGCTATAATTGGGCCATAAGTTAACCAAGTGTTGGCTGTCAATCAGATTGAGAATTGCATAATTTCTATAATCTCAGATGAAAATTTGGGAAGAAATACTTAGAGTAATAAGGTCAAATATTAGACATTATTGCCAACATTATTTTACTAGACGATAAAATACAACAACAATATTGATTCTATTTGAYATATGCTATTTTGGTAAGCCATGAATGTTCAAGAAAATGGAAGTCATGGGACACAACAGGCTTGAGTAAATGGAGCTGATTTGGAGTAAACTAAAAGTAAAATTAATGGATTATACATACAATGTTTTTATCAATCATATATGAAATGGAAGACTGTGAATGTAAGGGAAAACTCTTYGGCTCACCAGCATTAGGACAAAATACATATCTCTCTCTCAAATAGGATAAGTTTTTGTACTGCTATCAAAGGGAAAGAAATTCCAGGGACAAGGCTCCCAATTAACCATATTCCTCAAAACCAGATTGCAAAAAGTAGTGGGAAAAGATTAGAGGCAACACGTGTACTTAAGGGGTAAATTTATGGTCACAACAGAGCCTAGTCTCAGGACGAGTCAATGGCCACAGAGACATGTAACCTTCCTCTCTTGTACTTGGGAAAGTACCTTCCTCATTTCTTGACACAATAAACTTAATTTAGGAATCTTTTAGCTGTACTTTTTCTTACATTCAAATTAGTGTATTTGGAACTAGATTGCACATTTTAGATGGTATTAGCCAGAAATTCTTGAGGTTTCTGTCTATGCAATATCAATA
>NW_026623257.1:3960995-3978689 GCF_030028575.1 Malurus melanocephalus | reverse complement strand
GGACTTATCCTAAGATCTGCAGAGTCCTTTGGTAATCCATACTGGTCAGAATCATTCTGGGGAAGTCCAAGGGCCCATTCACCATTTCCTGTTCCACTACCAGTCTGCTTCTGTCAAAAGCTGTGTTACCATGAGATGACACAGAAAACTGGAACATATCTCTTGGAATTATCCACAGGGAAAAAAAAAAACCCCACAAAACTCCCACCAAAACAAAAAACAATTGAACAAAAAAAACCCCACAACCCTCCACAATATTTTGGTTTCATCAATATCTTTTTTTTTTTTTTTTTTTTTCACCAAAATCAAAAGGGAATGTACATGAAGTGGATCCTATCCATATTAATTCTGCTATGTAGTTCATTGAAACTTCAAAACTGAAAATGCATTTCTTATCTGGAGGCAAGTGGAGCACATGTATTGTTTCTTTACATTCCGCCACCTTCTCTACAGTACAGATAACAACAGGTTACATATCGTCTTAAAGTGGAGCAATTAACACAGCTCTTTAACTTCTATGTTAAAAAAAACATCTGCTTGGTGGACAACACATATTAGGTATTTTTCCTCAGCTGTGTATGTCATAAATGGTCATTCCTGTTATGGCAATATTGTGTCATTCCCCTGAAAGGAGGGGAAAATGCTTTGAAATTTATCTGCTCTAGGCAGTGAAATTTCTAGGAGTCCCAGGGTCTGGCAGCTGCAGGAAGGGAGTCAGATGCCTGAAGTTCAGTCAAAGACACTTGGCCAGATATCTGGTAAAAGAAAAAAGTCTCAGAAGCTCTGAGATTTTCAATACAAGCACAGTCTTCTGCAGGCACAGTCTTCTGAGGGCAGCAGATGGCCAGACTTGGCTAACATTCCTCCTAGACACCAAAGAAAGTTCTAAAGATTTAGATGGAATTTAGGAAGCCATTGAGCTGCTGAAGAAAGACCTGGAAGTAAAGAACCATCCCCCCAAAAAATTCTACATTAAATCATTCTACATTAATTCTAAAGAACTCTATGTTAACTCCATTGTAATCTATCAAGTAAATTACTGTTATTGGTGAGTCATTATCATAGGAGAAGAGTAAGAATCAATCTTAGCAACAGCAAATATCTTCCTATACTGCATATAATACAAAGAATCCTATACAAAGGATCAATCCCAAAGAACTTAGGGGCAAAATATTGCATGTAAAACATACTTTGTAAATTTTTGTATTTCATGTTAATGAAAATTTTCTGTAAGAGAGCGAGGCTTTCATTATTGTCTGGGCACTCTCCAAGGCATTGCACATATTTCTAAGATGCTGAAAAAGAAAAGAAAACAACACCTGCATGATTTGCACCAAAAGAAATTTGATTTCAGAATTTGCATCTACAATATACAGTTAGGTAAAAATTRCATATTTGGATAAAAATTATTTAAATTATAAAATATTCAGAAGATCCATTCACATTCCCAGGTCTGTTACTGTGTGAACTTAGATCTTAAATCATTTAAGCTATGTCCTCATCAGATCCAAGACAGCAAAATGCTTCTGATCTGTATGTTCAGCTGAAATTGTTGCCTGCAGTATGCCTCTCTACAGGATTAAAAATTAATATAGTCACCTGTGCAATCTGTCAGAATGCAGTGTCTTTCCTCMTTCTGAGATCTATGTAAAGCTCTCTCACATATTTTCACTGCAAATCTATTTCTGGCCAGGGACTTTCCTTTGTCCTGATTATATGCATCTGATACCGGGAGAATTTAATTTGATTTGGGATATTTAGATGCCACTACAAAAATAACTAAAATTTATTTCTCTGCTCATACCTGTGTGTGTTATGAAGGGAGGAAATTTGCAAATAATTTTTTCTCCTTTAAAGTACATTTTGTCATCATGCTACTTTTAGTGCCAAACATCTATAGCAAAAATATATATCAAGCAAAATATAAATTTTCCTGTCCTAGCAAGGCTATTTATATAGATTCAGAAAAGGCAGAACTGAACATTTGTATCCATCATTTGAGCTGGTTGGTTAAAGTAAATATTCTTTCTGAAAGCAGTTTATTACAAATGTTTTTGAAATACCCAGCATTTGAAAAGATATTTGACTTCCAGTTTCTTCTACTGAGGGAGGCTCAGGGTCTTAGTAGTAAATTATTTGCCAGTTGAGAAGAAGCCAGATGTTCAGAAAYATTCTCTGCTGCTGGAGTATTTAAGAAATATTTTAGCTATGTACCAGAATTATTAATTAGTATTCAGTAAGCCACTCTTCAAACACCAGTGGTATAAACCTATTTGCTTTTAAAATTATTCATATACAAGAGAGAGGTRGAAAACATCAACAAATCCCTAGTCCTGTGGAAAAAAACCTTAGTTAGTTAGACTTTAATTAGCGCTTAGCAGCCATTTAATGAATGTGGCCTCAAAGCCTAATCCATCAAATTGTAACTAGCATTATCACTGGGTTAAAAACTATGCATTAACAAAAATTTTGTAGAAATTATACAGCCAGGTCTGGTTCCTCTTTTGAATTGAATTCTGTGAAGATGGTTGGACTCTGACTTATTGTAAGTAAACTGAGGGTTGGTCTAATTCTTTTAATTCTTGGAAGTATAAGATGATATGTTGAATTATCACAAATAGCTTATGAAACTACAATTTGCTGCCTGTTGAAGTTCATGAAATAATTATAAAGATTACATGTAAATTGTTTAAACTATTTAAATAATTCATAAATGGCAAAATAAGTGACACAGTAAGAGACACCGTAAAATTATAATACTGAAATACTAAGTACTGGAGTCATTGTACTTTTGAAAGTAACTGCACATACAGTATAAAATCATGCAATATAACTAAAAAAACCTGGATTTTGCCAAGGGAAATAATGCTTTTTTTGGACTACTAAGATCAGGACAAAAGTCATTAAAGAGAAGCATTTCAGAAAAACCTGTATTTATCAGAATTTTAGAAGAACAATTAGTGTATTTGGAACAGAGGACAGAGATAACGTGTGTAAATTGTAGTCAATGCATACATCTATTCTACCCATGAATTATTAAGCATAATGTAATTAATATTACCTTGCCTTGGACATGAGCARTCAATGTGTGTTTGCATCTCAGAAAGTCAATTGTATCTTGAACTTCATCAAAACAAGTGTGACCAAAAGGTCTGGGAGGCAATTCTGGCCCTCTGCTCTAATRAGACCCCAGCTGGAGTGCTGCATCCAGGTCTGGAGCCCCCTCAGAAAGTCCAGGAACCTTCTGGAGTGAGTTCAGAGGAGGACCATGAAGATGATCAGAGYGTKGAAGYGYCTCTCCTGTGAAGGAAAGCTGARAGAACTGGRATRTTTTATCCTGGAGAGAGCTCTGGGGTGACATTTCAGTTCCTGAACGGGGCCTACAAAAAAGATAGAGGAACTTTTAAAATGGGCATGTAGTGATAGAACAAGGGGTAATATGTTTAAAGATTATATGTTTAGATTGGATATTAGTAAGAATTCTTTACTGTGAGGGTGGTGAGACGAGGGAACTGTTTTTACCAGAGAAGCTGTGGATACCCCATGCCTGTAAGTGTCCGAGGCAAGGTTGGATGGAGCTCTGAGCAACCTGGTCTAGTGGAAGGTGCTCCTGTCTATGGCAAGGATCATCCATACAACCAGATAATCTTAAAGGTCCTGCCCAAATCAAACCATTTTATGGTTCTACGATTAAATAGTTTAAAGATATTGGCTATTGTGCCTATATTTTTTCTAATGTTTTTCTGATCTAATACATGAGACACTAAGAACCAGGCRGAGGAGAGCATGGTACAACTAATACTTTGACAAAGTAAAGGGAATGTTGTCCCAAAACAGTTACCATAACAAAACCAGTGACATAATTACCTGGAACATAGTAAAGATMACCTAGGAGGAAATCTGTCTTCTCTTTTTTATGACTAAATTAATAATAGTCTACAGAGATTACTTGGGTTTAGTGGAATTTTTTTTGTACCTAATGTAGGCAAGACCCTTGGAAATATTCTGAAAGGTTAATACTAGAATCCTTCATGGGCTGAAGAATGTGCTTGCCAGGCTGCATTAGACTTTCCCTTCATTCCTTTCTCCTGTGGTATTTTAGCTTCACTGTGCAGCAGGACATGGTGAATTGCGAAGGCTTTTGTTATTCTGTGGATTTAGCTGTTACATTACTGGCAAGATGTGGCATGTATTATAACAAGATTTGAGGCTGTGTAAGTAACTGTTTTCAAGAAAGTGATTCATTGTATATCAAGTTCAAGAATGAAGCCTGCAGCTTAAATCTTATTGATAAATGTTGACACAGTGCTTCCTCCTGATAGTTATCTTTTTGTTATTTTTCTCTGCCTAAGAGTGTGATGTCTTTTTTTCCCTACACCTTTTCTTTTGTTTCCTGACAAATCAGAAATAATAATAATAATAATAATAATAATAATAATAATAATAATAATAATAATAATAATAATAATAATAAATATCCAAAACCAGACACTATTCATATTTTTATAAACCAGCTATTATATGGTGCATGCTGGTAAAGCTCTGCTACAGATAGAAGAATACATAGGTTCAAGCCATTGAAATTATTAACTGTATCAGTCTATCCATACTTCTTTTTCTAAATAATAATACATTTTATTTTGTGGAGACCTATGACACATAAATSCATGAAGACCAACAGATAAGTGTCATGTTTTAACTGGAAGTGCTGAGAACTGACATGTGGAACAGTTGTCATGTAAAAGATTATATATACCTCATTGTGCATTAGTTTTTATGTCAGTCATACTCAAACATAACCAAAAGATCTAAAAACCTAAAGCAAGAATGCAAAGGATGCCTGCAAGCTATTTGTTTCTGACAGATCAGTGGGAATATACATTGTATTTTTATTGTTTTTAGAAAAAAAAAAAAATGTGACAAAGGTTTTTATGTTGCCAATTTGTGCTGAGATATGCTTGAGATACACTATGCTGCCTCTGAAAACTCATTGCCTGTAACTTTTTGTTCATATAGTTCAGCAAATCTATTGAGAACAACTTTTTTGGCCATGGCAAAATTGCCAGGAACTGCTGCATAACACTGCTTTATGAGAAATACCATCAGCTGAAGTATTTTTTTTTTTTTTTTTTTAATTAAGAAACTGCATGGAGGTATTCCTAGTTGTCCAGTTAAAACTACCACTCTGTTAATCGTGCATACATAACTCCATTTTTTTTAACCAGAATTTAAGCATATGATCCAGATCRGGCATACTTTTAAAATATGATATCTTTTAAAATGCAGGTTGTTCAGTCAAAATAGACTGAATTTCACATATTAAGTATTGTACTTCCCTAACAATGCCAGAGTCACRTCAGTGTTTCAAGTTATAACCCTCGCACATAATACCATAATGTGTTGACATTCTATGAAAAGGAATTTAAGAATGGAATTCAAGAATGGAATTCAAGATGATGGGGGGTGGGGTGGGATGGGAACGCAAAACAAAAGAAGCCAAACACTTCAGATGTCAACTTAGATTGCAGTTGGACATAATTAAGTATCAAATATAATTTAACATTTCTTAGCATACTGTACAGGAAAACATGATAAAGCCAAAATATTATTCTCTTGKAAACTCTTCTTTAACTTGCAACTCTGCATTCAGGCGCAGATTTCTATAAAAATGAATACAAATAAGTGTTGATTGCGACTCTGGTAGAGTTAAAATGAATCCATTGTACATTAAATAACTGGGATGATGATGACACACTTAGTAGGCAGTGACTTCTTCTGTGCCTGTCATTTGCACCAAATTGTTATTAAGCAGATGGAAACTTGTGAACTAAGAAAAGYGTATCTCAGAGCTTTTGATCAACACTAATTGAAAATGTAACAATTTATYGCACGTGTGGCAGCTTACTCCATTTATAGCTGCTGACAGGCAAGATTGTTACTTGAAAGAACTTGCTTCTCCACRAGTTAAAAGCAGAAAAGTGATATTATCTGTGACAGAAAATCTGGTTGCAAAACCAGTTAAATTTCCTGTGGATTAATTGCTTGTCTATGCCTAGGCCAAATTCAAAAGCACATAGAATCATAGAATGTCTTGARTTGGAAGGGACTTCAAAGACTRTTTACCTCTAACACCTTTGCCAYGGGCAAGGACCCCTTGCTCAGMGCYAATCCCCCAGTGTTTATCTTCACCCATTGCTGTGGTTTCAACTCCTTCTCAAGTGGTTCTTCATTCTCTCAGTCCCTGCCTTGCCTTCTGGGACTTGGGAGGCATGACTGGAGCACTTGCCAAAGAAGGAAGAGACAAAAWGGCTCTTGATTTCCTCAGAATTTTTCATGTCTAATTAGCTCTTTTGCTTCCTTCAGGAGAGGGGCCACATTTCCCTTTCTTCATTTTATCACCAGTGTACCTAGAGAAGTTTTTCATGTTATTCTTGATGTCTGACAGATTTAATCCCAGCAGGGCTTTAGCTTTCCTAACCATATCCCTGGCTGCTTATAGTCCTGCCAGGCTACCTGCCCTTGCTTCCATTCCCTTGGGTTTTCCTTTTGTGAGTTTTTCTAGATCTTAATTGATCCATACAGGCTCTTGGTGGCTTTGCTTGACTTCTTCACCATGAGCTTGGAGGAGGAGGTCCTTTAATATTAATCATCTTTCTTATGCTCCTCTTCCCTCCAGGATTCTATCCCATAGTACTCCASCAAGCAGAGCTCTGAAGAGGCTGCAGTCTACTACTCTCCTAAGTCCAGGATAATGAGCTTGCTGGGAAGAAGGCCTTATCCCATTAGCCATCCTGTCAGGCAGCCTGTAGTGCTTTCCCACCATAATGTCACCTGTGCCCTCTCTTGCTTTTATCCTAACCCATAAAATCCAGGCTCGCCCTTTATCCAGCCCCAGTTGAGCTCCATGCATTCTGGCTGGTCATTGACAGAGAGGGCAGCACCATCTCCTCATCTTCCTGCCTGTCCTTCCCAAAAAGCCTGTATTCTTCCATTCTTCCATTCCAACRTTCCAGYAACAGGAGCCACCCAGCCAYRTCTCTGWGATGTCAATGAGATCACAGCCCTGWGYGCACATCTCTAAYTCGTTTTGTGCCTCTTGCTGCATGMGTTTGCATAGAGGYCTGAAGTTGTGWCCCCAGTGATGTGACWKGATGAAACAKCAYGAGTTCCTTTGTGYTGCAGAYAAATATKAAGCATTGGCCACTTGCTGTGAGAARTCAATGGCTGCAGGCAAATTTAAGAGAGTTTCCATATCAACCTTGATGTGTTTGTGCTGTGTGTAGGCTTTAATTTCTAGGAGCAGGGCTGGTCAGGACAGTTAACAAATAAGGTGGAGCATAATCATCACAGAAACTCCACAATACACCATTGCATACAGTAATGCTACCTAGCACACCACTAATTCAACTCATAAATCACAAGGACTGGCCTTTGCAGGCATGAGATGTTTGCAGCATGATTAAATCGGAACCTCACTGAAGAAAAGAAAAAGATAAAAGGGAATGAACAGACCAATACATAATTACTCATTCTGTAATATACAACAGCAAAATTTACTTGGAACTGATTAAAAAATATTTAAATACTGCTGTGCTCTGTCCTGGATCTTGCCCAGCAGTAAAACCTTGCCATGCTGCAGGAAGAATGGCCGCTTTTTCTCCACTATCTGCTCTGCCTAATTACGACTAACCACTGGTTGCTAATGATGGTAACTTTTGGKTTTTAGTAACAGTAAAGAGCATAGAAAATATAGTTCCCTGCCGTGTCTTGTTTTCGGGTTATTTTTGTTTTTTTCAATGACTCGTCTCTTCTGCCCTCACAATCATAGAATCTATAGCTCTAGCCTCCTTTTTATACTAATACCTATAATTTGCATACCTTTCACTCAGACATGCTTAGATATTTTTTCCCCAGTTTTGCATATTGTCTGAGTTAGATATTGTCCCGTACTTTATGGCAGATCTATTTTTTAAATAGAAATTTATGATGCACGAATACAAATGTTCACGGATGGTTGAGAAGGTTTTAAGGCCTATACACTCACTCACTCATTTCATGTATTTCTCAACCAATTTTGGAAAAAAAAAATCCTTTCTTTCTTAGCAGTCAAGGGATTAGTCTTAATTTTTAAACACTCCACCACCAGGCTTATGAATCCCAGGCAAATACACACTGTGAGTTTGCAGTGAGCATTCAAGTCAGTGGTGTTAATTGTCTTGTGGTTATGGAAGACATGAAAGTGTGAATCAGACCTGAAGGATATTTAGATCCCTAGCCAGCTTTGATTCTTTGAGAAGGAAAAGGGAAAGGAAAAGGAAAAGGAAAAGGAAAAGGAAAAGGAAAAGGAAAAGGAAAAGGAAAAGGAAAAGGAAAAGGAAAAGGAAGACCAGTAAAGATTTGGTTGTTTCTTTAGGCCTGAAAGAATTTTGGAAGTCTTAATTTATTTTCATCTTGTATCCTCTTTAGCTCCATATCACTGTAGCTTATTTCTTAACATTGTGGATATTTTGAGWATTGTTTCATTAATACTGCAAATAAATTGAAGTGTTATGAACCAGGAGCACTATAAATATCTAAAAGGATYAGAGACTATTACAACCTCATTAAGGAATCTTGTGCTTGAACYGGTAATGCCTTGGTTGGTAGCCCATTACTGGCTCTGCTTTAAGTAAAAAAATAATAGTATATGTCTTAAAAATCAATGCCAGGTTACCAGGATAAAGTAGTAGTGCTTTGAAATAGTTCAGGGCGATTCTGTGATGTACATGATTGGTTTTGACAGTTCTGTGGGTTCAGGAGAAAAGCSTGAAACTGTCTTCCTCTACTAAATATCTTTAGCATTAGGCACTATACTCAGTGAGTGTGAAAAGCTGAATTATGTATCATGGTATTTTTTTTCTCTAAAAAATTCAAGCAGAGGAAGTGGATTTMGATATCTGGTAAGCATCTGCCTTTTAAAAAATAATTCTTTATTAAACTACAGGAAATATATCTATTCAATACCTTCTTTTTAAAAATTTTCTGTTGTTTAAATAATTTGAAGGCTAAAAATCCCAAAATAATATATCTAAGCAAAATGTTTGTTGAGAAAAATTTTTTATTTTTTTTTTTTTTCTTTCAGAACTAAACTTCAACACTATTTAACGTAATTCCAATCTGGATGTGAACAGTACAGTTCAGACCTATGTCTGATTTCACATAAGAACAATCTTCTCTGTATACCCTTTCTAACAGTTTTTTTGCTCGTTCTATTTTTTTTTCAAGTCTGAAAAAACTTGTGGGGATGGTTTGGAGACAGACAAAATTTCTCATGGTAAATTTGAAAYGTGTTTTGGAAATGTAAAAAAGTTATTATAGATAAGTATTTTAATTTTCTTGGTATTAAATTAAAACATGTTAAATCCATCCTAAATATATATATATATATTACTCTCTCTAGAATTACTATGAATGCTTTACTTTCATTATTTGCAGACTGATGGGGAAGACATGAAGACCACAAGGAATCAAAAATATATTCCATGGCAAAAAAAAAAAAAAAAAAAAAAAAAAAAAAAAAAACAAAACAAAAAACAAAAACAAAATATGTCTAATTTTGAAAAAAAAAAAGATAAATTACATTTTTTATCAGGAAAAATGAGCATAATCTACAAATTTATACACATTTCAGCTATTCTAGTTAGCCTATATTTGGCCTGTGAAATGGTGCAAGGCACTCCAGTCAAAAGCCACAGTGCAAAAAGTAAAAAAAGACGGTGAGAAAGTAACATTAACAGGTTTTGAAAATGACAGCTGTTTGTCCTAATAAGAACACAATGAGTGAATGTTCATTTCTCATTTATAGAAACTGAAACACCTGTCAAATAAAAAACCAACTTGAGATAAATACAGATAGTTAMAGGCACTGAAAATATTTCTCAAAGCAACAAAGAACAGYGATTATATTAAAGACTACAAAATTAACCAAAAATGATGTATGCCGAAAATTATGAGAGTAAATTTGAGGAGCAATAGCTGTTGGCAGCTAAAAGACAAATACAAGATTTATGCATATGCAAACCTTATTTTGGAAGGTTATGTTATATACCAGAATGTCAAAAATGACAAAGCGCAGGCCTGAATTTGCTGAGAGTGTGCCATTTGATTTCGGGGAGTGAGACTACAGAGTATGGTGTTCCAACATTGTGTATCTATAAGGATTAATCTTAAACACAGTTTTTGCATGGTTCTCCTTCTATAAAGGCAATATCAGGATGCTGGGGGAAAAAAAGGCACATTCATTTTTCTTTATAGTAAAACACAAAGCTTCGTAGAGCAAACATTTCCTTTTGCAACTCCTCTGCAATGTGATAAGCATTTTAAATAAGAACCAAAAAGCAAACAGGGAAAAACATCCAAAACCATCTGAAATTAAGCCTTGGATGAGTAGTTTCAGATGTCATTCTTAATGATGAAAAAAARAAAAAGAAAAAATAAATAAGGATCAAGCCTGGAATCTGAAACACCCATTAAATGTAATTTATGTTTATCAAAATCCAAGTTTGCCATAAATAGAATAAATAAATAGTAATAATACTATTAAGAAAGACATKTTTGCATGCTTTTTAGGATCCTACATTGAACTAAGAATATMTTTTAGCAATTTAATGRAAAACATTGTTGTATCAACAAAAAWAATCTGGTTGGCGCATTTCCTGTCTGCATTACAAAAGGAGTTTGAATAACAGTTTTTGGGATAGTAAAAAGAAACAAGTATTTTGTTAGCAATATTTTTACAAAGAAAATAAATCCAAAAGAATAAAAAAAAATCTTTGTAGGTTAGATTCTCTTGACCAGCTTTGGGAATCTAAAAGGGAAAATATGTGCCAGTAGTTATTACAGATAAAATCTTCAGTTGTTTTTAGATAGCAATGACCCTACCATACTGCCAAAATATTGGCAAAAATATTAAAAAATAAATGCATTAGAAAATAAAGAGATAAAGAAAATAACTGTCTTAACATTTAAGGAAAATCAGAATTGATTATAGAGGAAACACAATTGTTAAAAGAATTATATTTGTTTAGAAATGTGCTGACTTCATCCAAAGTTGATTTGAAACAGGAATTAGCATTCTGAGTACATGGAAGATAAGCAGGAGGTGGATGAAAATGAAAGAAATTATCCAAATCAGGAAGTGAATTAGAAAATGAGACATTAATGATTTCCCATCTAGTAGAAAATCAGTTGTTACAGACACACCTGCAAGATTAAGGTATGATGAGAATTAGATCTAGCAAACACATCTTCCACATAGTCCTATTTGATATTTAGTTTGTAAGAGATGCTCGTTATTTGATGCTTTTGTGCATCTTTTCTTAGTTCTACAGAAAATAAACATTTGCAGCAAGGAAAGCACATAAATGTAATTAAAAATATGAAGCTTCTTAAATATCAAAAGGTACAGAGCGGGAAAGTGTTGTCAGCTGCTCTCAGGTTTTGTCCTTTGCTCTTGTCTTCACTGGGAGGGCAAGTGAAAAAAAAAAAAAAAAATAGGGCAAATCCCAACTTGCACTGTACATACCTGTGAGAATATTAGTATTACTTGATATTTTTTAGAATACATTTGCCTTTTCCTTTAAGTTTGTTCAGTGTTTCTTTTACTTTTAATTTTATTTTGGTATTTAATTAAGTTTTCTGTGTTCATGATGTTTCAATGCATCATCACAGAATRTAAAATAGTTGCCCTAAAAAGCACAGCTGAATGTAAACCTTTTATTTGTTTAGGCATTCTACCAAACAAAAASACACAGCTTTTCATTTTAATTTAAYGTGTACTTTATGAGGCTGTAGTCACCACTGAGTACCCAAGAGTAATTACAGGATCGATTTCTTTTGACTGTAGAACTTTTAAAAAAWTTTCTGTACAGCATTTACATGTAAAGAAGGATAGTGAAACTTTCACAGAATTTTGAGGTTGACGGGCCCTCCACGTAATGACTTAGTGACTCTCTCAAGGACTGTAGAGCCACTGTTTTGCAGGACTGCAAACCTACAGGTTTTCCCATACCTCCTCATCCCAATAATGAGTGGTATCATTGGAATTTTTCCCCTCTACTTTCTTGCTGATGTAAACATTGATATCAGCTGAGTATTTGAGTACACAAATAATCTRATAAGGTCCAAGAAAACCATGGATATGTCTAAAATATTGTCTTCAATGTTTAATTATGACTGRAAAGAAGGTTATTAAGTATCATAAACATGTATTTAAAATCCAATAGCACCATGTATCTCAGTGAAGGAATTTTACTTGGGAATAGAATTTARGAGACTGCAGTACTGATTGAGAACAGATGGAGTCATGAATAATACTCAGGACCTCAGTAAAGGATAATGCATTGGCCTTTCTCAAGGCATATACTTCTGAAACTGATTGGAGAAATCTTTCAATGTTTTAAATTGTAGAACAATTTTACATAGATTTTAATGAAGTTAGGATTTCCGTTGACACTCTTAAAACATGAAAAAAGACCTTGTGTGATCTTGAAGTCAAAGGTCAGTACAAAAGACAAAGAATCAGAGGGTAYRAAAACAATTTTTATCTTGTCAGYACTCAATGTAAKGTAATTGGCATTCACCCATGACAARCTGAGTAGTAGKTACAGAGAAAGAAATCTGTGGAGAGAAGAAGGAAATAAATTTAATGAGGCATGCAATTAAAGAAAAGAAATTTCAGGTCATGAACAGAAATGTGACTTCCAAAATAGAAAGCATAAAAAAGAAAACCTTAAAGGAGCTGAACATAGGACACTTGGACATATGTTTCCTCGAAAAGAAACCATGAGGAAGAATGAACATCATTTAATGGAACTTGTAAGTATGTGTCAGTCACTAATGCTATGTCAAGAGTAGAGTAACTGAAGTGCAAGGGGAGCACAAAGTAAAAGAGAAAATCAACAAATATATAAAATAAATATACTAAGTTTTATACTGAACTTGCTGATGATACTGAATTGAGAGGAGGTATGAAAATTGTTCGGATGGTTGAACACAGACTCCTTGTACCAAAGTGGTATTTATGTGAAATACAGCTTATAAATGGAAATATGACTCCYTTTGGAGTGTAATTTAAATAGGGAAAGCCAAGAAGAGGAATAAAACCTTAGACACTGGCACAAACAAACCACTAGCAGTTCATTTATGTAGTCCAGAATGATCTTAGTGAAAATTAGATGGAATTATGTATTAAGGGAATGTTAGATGAAAAAGAAAAAGAAGTAATTGAGAACATACAGCCCATTTCCAGACACCATCAAAATCTGGACAAGATGAATTTCCTGGTATCTAATCACAAACAAAACAAGAAAAAATGTATTTTATAAATATTTTAATGACAAAATATTGATTAATCAAAGAAGAAAAATAAAGTAAATTTTTAAAATAGTGATGAAAAAAAAAATCAAAGGACAGCTGAAAGAGGCTCCACACCTTCACAGAAGCAAGGAAACCTTGGTCTGTCCTAGTCTGATTTCAAAAATTCATCCATAGGAGAAGTAAAATATGGCTGGACAAMAGGAAGAGAAAATGTCAATGATCACATCACAACTCTGGTCCAGTTGGAGAGATGTCTTCCTACTATCAGCTGATTCAGGTCTTCACATTACAGCTGAAATTGTTCATGACCCTGAATCACAATCTTTGAGGTCAAAAGAAACTTCTGGGTATCATCTCTGCCAAYTTTCCTGCTCAAAGCAGAGCCAACCACAGTGTTTCTCAGGGCCATGTCCTTTTGGGTTTTGAGTATTCCCAAGAAGTCTGCAACCTCCTGGCAACCTATTCTGCCACTGGATCATCCTTAAAGTGAAAAGAATAATAATAATAATTAAAAAAAAAAAAAAAAAAAAAAAAAAAAAAAAAGATTCTCACATTTAAGTGGAATTTCTCTTATTTTAATTTGTGCCTACTGTGTCTTATCACAGGACATCACTGAGAAGAGTTGGACTCCCCGTTCCTTCCTGATATCCACACTGATATCCTGCTCCTTCCAAACCATACTTTTCTGCAGGCTGATCAGTTCCATCTCTCTCAGCCTCTCCTAGTTTAGACCACCAGGACAAGTGGTCCTGGCCCTTAATTTTTATGCTCTTTTCTGGTTTTGCTCAAATATGTCCATATCTTGTGGTGGAGAGACCAGTACTAAACCCTGTCATCCAGATGTGTCTTACAAGTGCTTTGTAGAAGCAAACATCACTTCCTTCAACTTGCTGGCAGAACTCTTCTGAGTGCAGCTCAGCACATAGTTGGCTGCCTTCACATGGGATCAAAAATTCTTAGTTCATCTGCAAGTAGAGAGGTTGAGTTTTGTCAGTTTTGTTTTGTCATAGTCATGTTTTTGAGACCTTTTTCACAATGATGATAACAGCAACAAAAAAATTCCAATTCATCTAAAATGAAATAATTCTATGAATTTGAACCCAAAGCCTGATTCTCCTCTAGATTACCAGATTTTTTATCCATTGTTGATGAAATTTATGTCCTATAAACCTTGTCCAAAATCATTAGCCTTGCCCATTTCTCTCCTCTTTTAAAATTAAACAATAATTTCATTCATAGAAATTCTTATAGWAATAGCTATTGATCAAAAAAACACTGCCTTGTAATTTCAAAATGTAATCCTCAAATCTGAAAGCATATTTTTAACTTTTTTTAGGGTGTCTGCCTAAAAAATTAATATAGGGTCCAGATTGTAACTAGAAAATTGATGATTATTTGTATTTTTTTCCTCTCAGTGGTTGAAAACATGACTCATTTCCAATCCTATGATGCTCATTTTGTCTGATAAAGAGTGAACTTAAAAAAAAATGTGTTTGTAACTCTTTTTTTCCAGATACAACCTCCTCTATTTTATAGCCATAAATTTGAACGTACTCTTGAGTTTGGTGATTTCTTTAAAATTTACTTAMAAGTTGTTTTTATTAATGACTCTAGTTATTGCATATGTGAATATATTCTGATGTTCATTAAAATTCACAAAATGGTTATTCAATTATCAGAAACAGACAGCAGAGATAGAAATTGGCATTGAATTTATGCTATCCTTCAAACACATGCTCACTGTTAAAGCAGAAGTTCACAATGAGAGTAATGAAGGATTCTACTTTGAACTGAAAGTTTAAGAATATAAATAATCTGATGAGAGTTGCATCAGTACAAAAATAGGAAACTTACATTTTTCAAACTATAAACTAAAAAGACAATTTGAATTTGATATACTCGTGATTTGATCTGTACTTTGTAACAAAACCCTCATAAATTACTTGCAATAAATGTATTTTTTTTCCTCCCTTTTCCTCTTTAAGCCATGTCTTTTGCTGTCATACCATATTTGATGAGTAGATTATCAGCAATATTTAAAATTTGTTCTTCAARAAGACAGAAAGAATAATCATGATTTCTATCCATGTAACTTAATACCTTTCTTTCTATTCCTAAAAGAYTGTAAAGACTAAGTGATCTGGCTATATCTGGTCATATAGATGCCAAATTCCTCTAACTTTTTCTGATTAGAATGAAAAAKTATGACTAATTTTAAAATTGTTTCACAGTTCAATAAACCCTCTGAAACAATGACTTAAAATCCCTTTAAAATATATTTGTATGTGTAAATTAGCCTTTTTAGAATGCATACTGATGTTCAAAYTAATTGCTGTTTTGAAGACATTTTCTTTAAAGTACCTGCAACTGTGATTTGTGGAGTGTACTAATTTGAAATCCAGACAGCTAGAGACGTAAGTAAAGTACTACTGATACGTACCATTTTTAATTTTCTACTTTCCTATTCTGGTCTTGTGAAAAAAACCTGATAAATAGCAAACTAAATCTGCATGAATACTACAAGGTAACATAAAAAAGGAATTAATAATGATCTGAGAAACAAAATGAGCATCTCTTTTTAATTTATATCTTCTTGAAAGCATACGTCTTTCACTGTTTTATCAGAAATGKGTATCACATAACAGATCAAGAGACTACACACAACCACTCAGTGATTTTATCAGGAAAAGGGGATTCCAGGGCCGTTCTTTCATTYGAGTGCTTTGGAATCCAGACAAAAGCAAATAGGAAAAAATGTTAAATAGTACTAATGACTTYGTACACAAATATTAAAATAACCCTTGTAATCACAGTCAATGTTTTTCATTTGACAGGAAAAGAGCTTTTAGTTGTCTGAATGGGTTCTGATCACATTTTGTCTCAGGAGGATGTACTAATTATCCATTTTGCCACCATTCATTTGAGTTAGGAAAGAGTTCATCAAAATTGTGTTTGTATTTCCATCTCAGGCTTTCCAAATAACTTGCAAAGGCATGTGGTGTTGCTAGACATTCCTCCTTAGAACAGATTCAAGGCAAAGGTTATATCTGCTGCATAAAACTTGCTGTCATCTCTAAAGCACTCAGCACTTCAGGCTTCACGTGTGGTTTTTTTTTCAGGCTCTGCTGTTGCTGCACTCCTGTCTCTGYAGTGCAGAAAATGTACCCTGTGGTTCAGCCAGCTTTACACTGCAAAACCTCTGACTGCCTCCTTTCCAGGACAAATATGTTATGAATACTTAAAACTTGTGTTGCTCCCGGTTTCTGCTTCATGTACCTTTCCTGCAACACTTGAACAAAGAATATCAGAAACTGCTTCAGTGTCTGTTTAGGAAAATAAGTTGCTGCTTGTATTTTCAGCTCCACTGTTCTATCAATCAACGTCAACATACTTATCAATAAATTCTTGTGTCACTACTGTCCCATCAAAGCCAGGCATACTGTGAGAAATCTAATCCAATTGAAGTGAGCCAAGGAAAGGATACTCTATATGTAGAAACTACGTAATATATTCAAAAGCTTTGAAAATCCCTCTACTTTGCTAAGCTCCCGAAGCAAGTTCTGTGAGAGGGTATTAAGTGATAGATGTTTCCTGTGTTCCACTCACTAAAAGAATTAATTCAAAAGTAAAAATGTTCAGCCGTGGCTTCAATTCAGAGAGAGAGAGATGGTAAATTCCACTGCCACTTTAAAGCAATTTATACTGCACAGTTCATACAAGCCTTCATATAATATTASCCCCAGAACAGGTTGCATGGTGTTAATCAAATAAGTAAGTCAGATTTTTATTGGATGGGATTTGCTACACAATCCTTACCAAACACACTTGTATGAGTCAGTTATATTTTGCTTACTGAAAAGAACATGAAGTAATGACTGTGGAAATTGTGGAGTCCATGATTTTCACAATTCAGTAACCTGAAGGGGTCCTATGTATCAAAGAGGATGCCTAGGAGATAAGCCATGAAAGTGTAAGTGTTCTTTTTCTGACAGTATTCAATTTGATGGCCAGAGAAAGCTGGACAGTAAAAACTCATTTTGATGAAGATGTGATAGTTCAAGGAATGAAAATCTAATATGCTCCAGAATACATACATTGAAAAAAAACCCACCCTGCTGGCTGATTTAGAATTCTGAACCTATATCCGGCATTTTCTGGGCAGTTTTGGCAATTGATTTTTTGTATGTTCCTGAGAGAGAACTTGAATTTAACCCAGAATCCCTAGAAACATAGAATGACTCTATCGCAACAAAAGCATAAATGTTTTTATATGATAATTCTTACAAATATTGACTTTGATCTGAGATTTTGTAGCTTTTTTTTTTTTTTTTTTTTTTT
>NW_026623257.1:3948515-3960986 GCF_030028575.1 Malurus melanocephalus | reverse complement strand
TTTTTTTTTTTTTTTTTTCCCTCATGAAACAGTGAAGGCTGATTTCTATATACTCCTTGATACAGAAGAATGCTCTTTTCAAATATCAAGTACCTCTTCTTTTTCCACCTGGAGTACCTCAGCACTGCTGTAGTGTTCATCATCCTCTCAGAGAAGCCGTTAGGAAAACTTCAACATGCTGAATTTTTTCTTAAACAACAACCACAGCAAAACCCATTCACATTCATTTTCTTAAAAAAAACTGCAAACATTTCTAACTCTCCAATTGTGGATCCTGATGCTACTCTTACCTCTGAGGATGTCCAAGTTCTACAGTTCCTGGTCCTTTGATAATTTGAATCCAGTGAGGAATGTCAGCAGCACTTTGCCTTCTAGGTCTGTTATTTTAAGAGAGAATCCTTGATATCCTCAAGATCTTTTCATTACAGACTCTCTGCTATTCCCTCTCCCTGTAGTAGGTAGGGCAAAAATTGCCTRATAAAAAATCGTGAACTGTGTTCATCCAATAATTCCTCAAGAAACTTTAAAAAACWTTAGTAAGTCTTACTATCCTAAGCACACCTTAGAGAGAGTGTGCAAAATTATTTTCAGTTTTCAGAGTATCTTTCCCTGCTGTGCTTTTCCACTTTTTCTTCTTTTCTCATACCACTCACGTAGACATCCTTTTTTCAAGAGTTCTATTCAAGATTGCCATTTCACACGTTCTCCAGAAGAAAAAAAAGGTGGATTCCTATCACTACTTTTGGGACATTTGCCAGAGAAACACATTAAAATGCATTCACCTTTTTTTCTACAAGAATAGAATTCTGCAGTGTGAGTCTGTGCAATGCTACTGTCTCATTTCTGTCTTCTCTGAAAACTGGCACAATATAATTGCCYGATGTGTAAAGCACTKGGCAAACATTTAACAGGGCTCGATTCTAAGGCAGCTATTCTGATCCAATTTTAAGATGAACTCTCTACAGATTTTTTTCTTTTCCTGAGAATACAGGAAATATTAAGTAATTTCAAAGATACACAGCCACAGAAATAGTTCAAATATTCTTACAAGTATGTTATTATTTCTATCCTTCCCAACCTGAACATGTGGTTCTTTCATATGACTCTTGAAGCACCATCTGCCTAACCATAATCAAACGACTGTAAACTGTCATTAGTATAATACTACACACAATTCTCATCATCTCAATAACATGAACTTTTGCTTTCTCTCTGATTATTTTTCCCCTTCATTGTATAAATTGAAGGCAGAGAATTCTTTCATTGTTCTGGAATTAACTGCTCTTGTCCTCCCTCTTCCTCACTTAGTCTCTTGTTCTAGTAAAGAACTAGATCTTTCTTATGTGTGAAGGTAATTTTAGATTAAAAAAAAAAAAAAAAAAAAAAAAAAAAAAAAAAAAAAAGTCTAGCCTTTATTTCAAACAATTTTTCATATTTTCAATAATCCTTGAAAGACAGAAAGATCAAAGATAAAGTATTCTGAATTCTTTAAAAGTGAAAATGAAATCACTTTTCTTTTCTCATCTCTGCTAATATGCTAAGACACTTTATACTTTTGTTRCTTCCTTTGATTTTAGAAATAGGATTTTTTGTATACTGTAGAGCGGAGAGTGTAAATCTTGTCATATGAAGTGTTTGCAAAATACAGACTGCAGTGGCAATGCAGGGAGAGAACCTGGGAAAAAGCCTCCTATTTATTCTCTAAAATATACTGTACAGTAATTACAACACGATGGTAGGGTAGAGTAATGTTGATKAATATAATGTAATAAATAAATTAATAAACAACTCTTAGCATGTTACTGTATGCATGCTTTATGTCATCAGCCATTTGACATGTTGCTAAAGTAAATGACCCAAACAAGAAAGTAATTATTGCAGTAAAGGACAATCAGGAAGACAAGTTCTAACTAGCCCAAACTGAGCTGGGAAAAAGCTGATCTGATGACTCTGGCATAAATATARCTGTATGAACACTGGAACATGAAAGCCAGTGAAAGGTTTTGAATGGTACTGAGATGCTGCTTTGTCCAAATGTATATGAAGAATACCATAAATTGTGAATAATACCTTAAATACTCTTGCTACATATTCATTTATAGTAAACAGCAACAGAATCCTTTTTCTGATAAACTTTTTTCATTAAATTTAAATAGTGGAAATACTGCCAAAAATTATCTTGAAAGATGCAGCTCTCTTTAAAGAAATATACCAAAGAAAAACACTGATGTATATTTTTAAATATTGACATTTTCAAACCTGGCCTTCACAGATTCTCAAGTAAGCAGGCATTTTCCTAAAGAGATTAAAATGTCCCCATTTTTCCAATAATTCTGATGGGAATTTTGAAAGTCAGAAAGCATGCATATCCATCCAATACTTAGACAATAAGAAACTGCATTTATAATTTCTTTATCTAAAGTATATCCATATGAAATAAAAATAAAAAAAAAAGCAAACAAACAAAAAAAGCAAAACCAAAAAAAACCAAAAACAACAACAACAAAAAAAAAAAAAAAAAAAAAAAAAAAAAAAAAAAAAAAAAAAAACAAACAACAAAAAAACAGATGCCAGAATTACTTAAATATAAAAAAGGTAAAAATCATAAATCTTTCTCACCCAAACCCCAAGGTATACTCTTGGCGGAAGACCATGTCAGGGAATAACTAGGCAAATTTGACATACCTTGTGCCCTGAGGGGATACATATCCATGTGCCCTGAGGGGATACAGCTACAAACGCTGAGAAAGCTGGCTGGTGACATTGCAACACCAACCCATCTGTGATGTCTACCAGCTCTCCCTGCAGTCATGGGTGCATGCCCCCAAGACCTACGGATGTGTGGATGTCAGCTTTGTCCMGGTGGTCTCTAATGTTGAGGTTCAGTATTACACACCCCAATGTAACACAGGGAAATGTTTGACAGAAATATTCCAAGGAACTCCAGGACAGAATTAGAGAACAATACAGTGAAGCAATCAGGTTTGCTATGACTGATAATTCTTTCACAGTGCAGACCTACTGCCAATATTTGTACTTGACAACAGTATCTGCATTGAACCACACTAGTTCACTGCAGAGTACCAATGCTTTAGCTAAAAGAAAAAAAACAAATTATTTTTGAAGTGCCTTATTTACTCTGTTTTAGCAATGCTTCATATTTTATTGAAATACTGTGAAAAAAAAAGATGTCCCTTTTGAAGCAAAAATGTACTGTCATTTAGGTCACATAGGAGACATTTAACCCTGCTTTTGTGTATCTATCCTCTTGAAATCTAAGCAGAGAGCTGGGAGAAGGACAAGAAATGTGTGGTTTGTTTTTTACAGTGAGACAAGAAAAAGGGAAGTCATTAAGGTACCATTGGCAATAAAGAAAAGGGACTGTTCTGTGAGATTGACCATATATCAGACAAAGACATGCCCTTTCCCTCCCTAATGGACCAGGTTATCAGTCAGAGTGACTTAACAGCCCTATTTTTATGGGGTCCTGCAGAATCACAATTTAGCAAAAGGAGATGCTCTTGCAAGTGAACTTCAAGCAATATTTTCCCCATCCCCCCTGAAGCTTGCCAAGCCCTTTTTAGTGTTAAGACACTAGCTGACTTTTTATCTCCAAACTCCAGGCAAATAGTAAATTCATCTTTTGCACTATATCCTCCTCAATGAATTCCAATAGACTACATTGTCTCTTGCCCAGGGACCAATTGCTTCACCCTAGGATAAAATGCACTTCAGCACTGTGCACCCTTTCCTACCATATCATCCCCTTCAGAAGGGGCACAAAGACTAAACAAGACACAATGGGCAGGCCAAAATTTTACCTTCACAAAATTATGTGAACTTTTTGCCTACACAGACAAATAAGGAGCTCTCAACAAAACACAAATGTAAAAATAAAGCATAGAAAAGATGGAAGAAGGGAGGTGAGTTAGGATGAATACAAAGACATTGGCAAAACTTTCAGGGRTGAGGTTAGGAGAGACAGTGTGGCTCAGGGACACATAAAAGGGACAATCCTTTTAAGATCTTTATTCATGACCTGAATGATGATCAAGTGTGGGGATGATCCAAAACTCTAGGGAGCTGTTCATACACCATGGTTTTGCTGCCATTCAGACAGGCAATTCAGACTCTGCAGCAGTACGTGCTGAGGACAAAGGCTGGAAAGCAGCTTTGAAGTAAACATGAGGATATTGGAACACAACACATTTAGCATGTTCCAGGGATGTCTCCAGTAGCAAGAAGGCCAACAATGTCTGAAGCTCCATTACGAGGAGTCTTGCCAGCAGATCAAGGGGAGGTGACCATTCTGCTTTACTGGTGAGGTCACACCTAGAGTTCTGGGACCATTCCTGCACTTCTCAGTATGAAAAATGACATGGACACATGTCGACATGTAAGGTATCTGGAAAGGGGTGGTAAAAATTATTAAAGGATTGCAGAATCTGTTGTATGAGAGGCTGAAATAGATGGGACTGCTTTGCCTGCAAAAGATGAGCCTTAGAGTGAGGGGGAGGGAGAAGGAACAAATAAAGAGATGATAAGGCTATTGAAGTARCTTTCTTCCTTGTTTTTCTTCTTTTCTCACTTTGGGAGAACAACCTCAAACCCCAAAACAACAAACCAAATCAACAAGCACAAGACCACACCAAACAGAGTGGAATAATACCTTTAAGGTAATCCTGACTAGGAGAACAGAAGAAACCTTTTACCAATCTCCATAACGAAAAATAAACTAAAAATAAATAAATAATAATAATAAAAGAACCTGCAAACAACATGCCATTTCAAATTGTAAGGAAAGCTGAAAAAAAAACCAAAAAAAAACCCCAAAGTCTTTTTTGCTACTGTTTACAGTGAAATGATGAGGTAACACTTACTGCCAGGTCCAGAAGTGCACTTTCCCCTTCTACAAGATTACCTGGCTRCATTGAGGGTCAGCTTGCTGATTAAAGTTGTTGCAAAAAGCCAGCTCAAACCTCAATGGGARCTCCCCTCTGCTTTGTTTAGGAGCTGTTTTTGAGCTGATGTCTTTGCTTCTAGCTCCCACCTGAACTGTCTGCTGGTCTGCACAGCAAGGTGAGCCAGGAGAAGAGAACCACCACACAGCCAGCAGGGCAGTGACCTCACCAACTTGGGCAGAATCCACAGTGCCTGAGCAAGGAGAATGGCTCTGAGTTAATGTGCAGGATCAGCAATCACTCACTAAAATCACAATAAGAAGACAAAATCAAGATTGAAAAGTAAGTCAAACCTACAGGATAGGATCAGGGAGATGTAAAAGCATCTGAAGATGCAGTGCCAGAACAGGCACAGTGCAGCTTACAGGAGGTCCTGCAGGCAGGTCCTAAATAATGGTGATGGAAAGGAACATCTCCTGAGGCTTCTTTCAGCTCTTCACAGCAGCCCTTCCTACTTGACAACCTGGCAGTCAGACAAATTCCTAGAGGAGGGAAGTGAACTGCAGGTACTGACACATAACATAAGAATTCCCATTAAGATAATGATTCTTCAGTCAAGGAAAGAATTCTCTTAAAAAAACGTATTATAACCTTCTGAGGACAAAATTTGGTGGGCAGAATTTGGTGAGAGTCTCAAAATCAAATAAAAAGAAGTTCAGTTGTTTTCTTTGTCTCCGAGGAAGAAATAAAARTGTTCACATATTTTGCATTATATTTACTTTTTTAAAAATTTCTTTTACTCGTGTGATTTAGTCATTATTAGAGTGCCTTTCACCGCTCAAGAAGAAGCAGTTTTTGTTTCTGAACACCAAAATCTAAGCCCATCATRAATTATCAGGGTTTAGACCCTGGAGAGACTTCTAGGCAGTCTAGAAACTCTAATAAACTGCAATCAGTTTTCTTGATGGGCAATTGTTAATCTTGTGCAACATATTACTGATTATGTAAAGACAGGTATTTTTGACAATAAATGCATTTGATGACTAATTAAGATTGAAAATTAGTCTATTAATCAAAATCMTGTGAACCTTATTCTCACTACTATTAATTGTATTTGTGGTTCAAGGATAGCAGTCACTGAATGTGGTTCAGAAATGTTTGCAACATTACATTTGTAAGTTTCTCAGTACTGAGTACATTTAAAATATTTAATACTATAATGAAATACATTATCAGCTGACCTGCTTGTTAGGCAATTTATACTCCATTTGGCAGGCATTTCTATTTACAAGATGAGATCACTGGCATGTTACATTTGTTTGGGTTTCTTTTCTGTTTTCTGTTTGGTTTGTTTGTGGTTTTTTATTTGTTTTAGGGGTTTTTGTTTTGGTATTTTTTTTTGTTTGTTTCTTTATTGTTTTTTGTTTTTTCCAGTAGGCTTCCAAGGAAAACTTAAATTGGCTTAAATGAGAAAGGTTTTCAATATGACCCCAARAAGTAAAAAAGTCAGTGACTACTTACAATAAAGGATGACTAAGGATGAGTTTCTCTTGTGTCATTTAGTCTCAACCTCCTCTGCTACGTAGCACACAGAATTTCCTGTAGGACATACACTGGGACACTGCACATTATCTTTTGCTTCATTACAAATGTGGCATTCGCATGTTAAATACTGTCTCCAACGGTAGTGTAACTCTGCCAACCATTAGYAATTCAGGGTAAGGTTTCCCTGGGCTTCCTCTGTGCGAGCTAGAGAAATAAACTCAAAATCTATTTTAAATAATTACATTGGTTTATAGTTTCTATTTAGGCCCTTAAATTTTTKGGGGGCATGTACCAGAAAAATCACATATCCTATTCAAAATGATGACATAATACAGAGTTCAGTTCTGAGTATTAGCTGTGTTTTATCAGCTTCTCTGGCTTTTGTGCCTGGAGCATTTTTTATTGTCTCCATTTTTCAGTAGAAAAATATTTGGTTATTTTGAGTTTAAATATCAGATGACAGGAATCTCATAGGATATAGATAAATCTTTTTGATAGACCTGTTTGCCAGAGTTTGAACCCCCCCCCCCAAAAAAAAAAAAAAAAAAAAACAACCCTGTAGAGTGTCCATTTCTTCAATGTACATGGGAAAAAATTCTGCAAGCCTAATTCAATGAAAAATTGCAATAAATGTTTCACAGAAGCAAAGGGAGTGATATTATTTCTATTATAACACTAATTACATTTTGCTCCACATTGTGCAGCAAGCACATTTGCAGCTTAAAATCTTCATTGAGACTGTACCATGTATTGTAAGCCTTATACTGTGCATAACATCTCGACTAMTGCTGCTAATAATAATAAAAAAAWTWAAAAATTCAATATTTTCTGCCATRTAGATTTTCTTCTGAAATGAAAGCTTTATATGTGACCCAGAAGAAACAATTACATTCATTTAAAAAGCAGCAAAAGTTGAACACTGACTACTGTGYAGTCTATAAATACATTGTTACTAAGAATTTGTTGTGGAAAGGTATGAAAATTTACATAACGCACTACTCAAAACAAACAAATAGTTCTTACCAAGCTCCAAATAACATTAATTCAATCAAAATACATGAACTTTCTTGGACAACAAAACCCATAGTAGGGGAGCATTAAGTGTGTGCAGGCAAACACCATCAGTGGCTCAAGATGATGAAGGACACAGTGCAGTAGTGAAAACTAGTGCAGGAAAAGCAACTTTCAGAATTCCTGGCAAATTCAACATTTGGACTATTGTGTTCCTCCTTTCAAAGTTGTTCCCACTTTGGTCCTTCTAAGCCTTGCCTAATCTTACTTAGYCCCCAGAGGACCCTCCATCTTTTATCCTGGATGAAAATACGCTTTACTCTCCACCAGAAGTTCACAATTTTCTGGGGCCACTGCACTATGCTTTGTTAGAAAAAGATTTCTCATTGTGTGTCTCTTGCACTGCAGAGATGATTTTGAAGACAATAACAGTACATTTAATTTATCTTTATTTTACAAGGCCTCAGTATCAAGAACAATAAAACTACAGACCATGGGTTGTGAGAAAAATTGTGTTACTGGCAGTCTCATCATATACTGTGGCTATTGCTAAAGACAGGTCTCCAATTTTGTATCAAACTGCTGCTACTCGAACGGAGGTTTGCTGGACTTTGAACCTGAGCTTTATTTTAACTTGGTAACTATTGCAGAGGAGTTCTTTTTTTTCCCCAGTTGACTTCTTTGACTTACCTTTCTACAATGCAACCTTAGTTTTGTAGGCATAGTAACCTCAAATAGTTATTTTGTTTAGACTAAGATATTTATGACCATGCCATAATGATATAAGACAGCTCAAAAGAGCCTACAGATACAGTGGGCACCTAGTAGGTTCCAAAATACAGGCATAAGATGACAAGAGATGGTGCAAAGACTGATAGGGAGAGAATTTAATTTTTGCCCTTGAACAACATTCTGAACTCAAAACCAAAAAATAAACAAAAACCAGCTTTCATGCTAGGAATTGTAGTCAGTGGCTAGAGGTGATATTGGTGGATTAACTGTATCTTAGTGATGCATGTAGGTTACTATATATACATATATATATATATATATATATATATATATATATATATGTAAGTCACCTCTATCAATGTTTTAGGGAACATAAACTATTTCTAATGCGAATTGGGTCTCCATGCAAATATTTAATTTGTGAAGCTACAGGCCCTATGGCAACTGTGAATTTTCATGAAGATCCTTTTATTTTTAGATACAGTGATTAGTTTTTCTGTGTTTTACTGAGAAGCTCAGAGAAATTTGATTTTATTGTATTGGGACCCAGGAATTTTTCACAGATATATTCAGTAATTACCTGTAGTTTTAAATGTCCAAGAAAGACTTGACCTACCAAACAATGCTTATGTAAAATTCAGAAATTACAACAAGCATTCAAAAAATAGCTTAGATGTGGCCATGATGTTCTGAAGAAGAAAGCTATTTAGGTGTTTGCTGAGGAAAAATGTCTAGGTGTTTGGATATGAGCTTTTTCATTTCAGCTGGCTTTGAGAATACCACAACACATTTCATTCACTAACATCAGTGTGGCCCTTTGAAGGTTCTGAATTCTGCAAAAAAGACCAATTCCTATTGTCTTAGATAGGTCATAGACAGAYATGAATTTAAAGCAGATCTGGTAAATTTCAAGAGAATTTTTTATAAATTTTGAAAGAATGATCTTTGCACAAAAAAAAAAGGCAAATATAGTCCTAGAAATGCTACATATTCAGTTTTACAACCTTTTCTAGTGAATTATTTGTCTGACCTAGAAAACAACAATATTATAAATATTAAGAATAGTGACAATAAATAATTTCATTTATATTGGTTTGCACTTTTATAACAATGTTAACCCTGAAGTTCACTAAAGCATTCAGATAGAAAATAAGGTATATTGTGATTTATGGACATGTATTCCATTATATCATGTTCGTATACATAACTTTCATGCCTAAAGTCAAAGTATTTAATAAGTGGATAATTTCCTTCTCTTGTTCTCCAGCATGTTTACCTAAATTGAATATCTACAAAACTTAAATACTATTTTTTACAGCTTGAAATAGAAAAAAAGATTCTAATTGAATTGCAAAATATTTTCCTAGTCTATGAAGAAAGCTGGAAGGGACCACGGTGGGTCATCTTATCCAACCTCCCTGCTGCAGGCAGGATCATCATACAGCATGTGGCACAGGATTGCATGTAGAGAGTCCTTGAATATCTCCTGTGAGAGAATCTCCAATCTCTCRGGCCAATCTGGTCCAGTGCTCAGTCACTGTCACAATAAAGAAGTTTTTCCTCATGTTCAGATGCTACTTCCAGTTCATGAGTTTCTGCCCATCAGGTCTTGTCCTATTCCTTAGCACMACTAAGGACACATGAAATTATAAATTATCATCTTATTTATCTTTCAGAGCTTGTCTCTTTCCTAAGCATGCCCTTCTAGATCGAAAGGGAATTTTTCTAAGGAAATATGAAATAAAATTGACAAAATCTATTCTCAGTATCCTTGTATTTACRTTCAAGAATTTAAAACAATTTTTATACACAGTTTTGTTCCCCATTGGTGGAAAAAGACTTTCCTTAAGTACCAGTAAAATTAAATAGTATTTGAAGTTTCTACAGTGAATAGCTGAATATGCCATGCTTAATTTCAAACCTGTGAGTAGCCTGAGCGTTTTAAGAATTTGTTAAGACTTGGGAGARCTTGAAACCTGAATGATACATTCAGCAATAGTACAATTAGTAGAGTCAGTGTCTAGGTTCAATATGGAAAGCTCATTTAATTAATTGTTTCATGAGAAAGGTGTAAAATGCTCAATCCTGACTTTTTCTTTTCAATGAGGAATCTATCAAAGGCAAATCTGCTATTCTATTATTAGATGTTCACAAGATACAGTCTCACAGAGCTGCACATCCCATATTCTTTAATCATTGAATAAAGAAGAACTACCTTGATTATTTTTGCAATCATGAGGTAGRAACCACATATATTTGCTCTTTGTTAATTAAATCTGAAACAGTGAAAAAACAATTTCTCATAGAGAATTAATCTTAATAACATATAAAAGCTCAGTGCTTGCAAAGCGTTCTACAATGTAATTACATCCTCATTTCCCCAAAACAAGCAAAATAAAAAGAAAAACAATCCAGAGCTTTTCAACAGAGTTTGTACAGTGTGCCTTGACTTGACTACAATATTCTAAACTACTTTAACATTGTTTAGCTCAGTTTCAAGTCTAAACACTGGTCTCAACATTAATCCATTCAGTATTGCACATCTATTTATCTAGATAAATAACCTTTTTTTATCCACTGAAAATAAATAAGTGCAGTTCTAAATCATCATGGTGTGACATGTAGTATCAATACACTCTTGAAACAATTTAYCATACTTCATTAGGGACATGAAGGCCAAAGAGATAGTTCCACATGCATTCAATGCAAATGCAAGTTCCATGGAGGGTATATAGAATCTAAAGCCACCCTCTAGACAACTGAGTGGTAACATTTATATTCTTAAAATACAATTAATATTTCARTAAATAGTTTTTTGGTCATTAATTTAGTGTTTACATAAAAGTCCAGTTGCTGTGATTCACAGTCACCTTCTTTTTAAAAATGCCTTTGGCTGAAAGCACAAGCCAAACACTGAAATATCAAACTGCACAATACACCAGTTTTGTGACAATACCTCATGTATAACTACTGTTTGGTTTGCACAGGGTAGATTAGATTAGATTCAGAAAGAGGTAATGAAAAAAATATTAGAGGGGTACTTGGAAAGTGAGCTCCTTCTACTCCAATATATGCAACAGTGCTGCTTCCATCTGTATTGAGAGCCCTGTGGAAAATATTGTATTTGACACAGTGACTCCGGATAATCCATGTCTGCTCTTTTGGGCCCGAGGCTTAGGGCTTGAGCAGCCCAAATGTTGGTGTGAGCAGCTGCTTTAAGGGAACCTATTGGCATGTCCCACATCAGTCTGTGCCATGCTGGTGGGTGCTGTGACAGAGACAACATTACAAAGTGTCAGGAGATGGTATATGATTCTCTTTTTTACACAAAATAAAGGGTACAACAGTGTGGGAGRGAGAGAAGGACGTCTTCATGAATGGGATCTGCACAGGATGATGTGAAAATCTACCCTTGGTCTGTGCTGCATGCAAGACTGGTTGTCAGCATGCAAGGGAAATAAGTTTTTCTGTCTATCTATAGTCCTCTTCAAAATCTTCTATTAAAATAGCTATTTTATTGCACCATGTGTTATTAGGCCTTTTTCACTGAGAACTGCAAAAGACTGTGCAGTGCCCTACACCTCCCTTTTCCCGCTCTCCCCTCAAGGACAAAATAGTCTAATTGCACTTCTTCCATCATGTAGGCCTATACAGGCTTACCCACTTTCACCACCATATCTACATTCATACAATTACGTGACAATAATTCTATTGATCTCCATTTTTATTTTCTCATGTTAATCTTTTTCTCTATCCGTGAAAATCACTTAGCTGATCCAGAGCACTCAAAACACTTGAGACATCTGTTAAATGTGTTTTGTAGGCTGCAATTAATGAGGTATTCCATATGCATCTGGGAAATKAGAGTATGTTAGTTGATACTGTGATATTTCACATGAAGAATGGATGAGTTGAACTTGCTGTGACTTCTTTGGTTGTTTCGTGTATTTTTTTTTTTTTAACATGCATTGAAAGCTATTTAAGTGCATAAATGTGTTGTTATTTTCTGCCATCACATGACCTTACACATACTCTTGTGTAAACACTCAGAGTAAACAGAATTTTTTCCTGATAGCTCTGTTTCTCTGAATAGGCTTAGARGTGCCCCCTCAGTTTATGAACACTGTATATTTCCCTCTTACATTGAAAACACCAGTTTAAGAGCTGGTCTACTTCTTCTTGCTATCTTTGCCCTTCAGTCTTTGACTAGAATTTTTGGGACAGTATTTCAAGACGCTTACATTAAATTGATGACTTAGTAGCACAAGCTTGTGTTCTTCCA
>NW_026623257.1:3916676-3948396 GCF_030028575.1 Malurus melanocephalus | reverse complement strand
CTTTTTGACCACTCCTAGCAGATTACACAGGAAATCCCATGAGTAAAGTAGAAATCCCTATCAGTGAGGTTATCACAAGAAAATTTTGTTTCATTATAAGTACATTTACTTGCCTATGCTTGTGCCAGACTCTGATGTTARAGTGCAGTGCTCATACTTTGGTGAAAGGTTTGACCTATGCTATCTTTCTGAGGAGGCAATTTTGTTGAACAAAATTGAAATGAATATTGAAATTTTATGGAATGAACAGCTGTACTGCAAATCTCAGTCCTCAGGACAGGATCTGAGTCACAAGGTCTTAATGGAATAAAAGTATTGAGAGATCCTTAGACTGATGGATAATCCAAACACTGAAGATGTAGAAAATCAAAACCCTCATTTGTTTCCAGATTCAGACGAATTTCTGCAAGAATCATGTATGASGGAATCAGCAAGAAGGGGACAGTATGTTCTCTACAAAAACATCAAATGCATTGGACTCATTATGTTTTTTAGTTACAATGGCTGTTTTGCATCAGGGACAGAAATAGAATRGTGTCAATATCCTGCCATGTAGAAACACTTGTGACTGATGCAACCTATGCTCTGGACGCAGGAGGATGGTAGGTACTTTCTCACAGTTTGCATGAGCATGAGATTTGGTTCATAATTTTCACCTGCAAGCAGAATGAACAGGTCTGAAATCAATGTCCTTATGATTTAATGTCTCTAAATTATGAATTAAAATTCAATTWAAAAAAATGGAAAAAGAATGCCAGTCTGTTGCAATAAAAATACTTACTTTGCACAGTATGCTTCCTGCAATTTTGTTTTTGCCTACTAAAGGACAATCTATTTCTTGCATATGTGGGGAGAGCAGTGCAGTGTGAGGTAAGGTGCTCTTGTTGCGTACTACAGGTAATTGTTCCTATCAGTTAATTCTGGCCACTCTTCTAGCTGTCCCATGTGAATCTGATGAATAGATATTCTATTTTCAATTTCTCCTGTATCTGGATCTATGATGCTTCCATACAAAATTTTAAAAAAACCCCAAACAGCAAAAACAAAAACAACAAAACCCCCAAGCAAACAAAGAAACAAAACCCACAAAACCTCCCACAAGACACACAAGGTGAAACAGAGAGTAGGAAAGAACTTAGTTCAAGCTGACAGGGGTTAGGAACACAGTCTGTAAAGAAAAATTCTTCTGATTCTTGGTTTATGCCTAATTTCCACAATTGCCATAAACAATTCCAGTTACAATACAACTGGATTTTTCAGAACACAAAGCTGAAGGCTTGGCATGCAGGTTTATTTCTAGACTGGGGCATAGGAAGAATGTGTGTTTATTTTATTTTCTTTGTTTTTTAATGTGCATCCTAAAGCATGCAGAATGGGTTAAAAAATTCAAAGGTGTTCAGAATGTTACTGCAGCACAATGTGCGTGTTTATAGAACTCTCAGGCAAAACAGACAAAGACAGCTTTGAACCTGGGCTCTCCTTAACAATTTTTCTTTAACAGAGATAAAATAATGAAAAATACTTAGTTAAACTGCTGGCCAAACTTTTATTGTTTCTACCACTCCTGGAAAAGACCCCGGGGAGCAGCAGTGGAATCTGTGCTATTGATTGGCTGGTTAAAGAGAGGCCTATTAGATTGAGACAGGCTGGATTGATTATACAGCAGCAGAAGGAGCTCAGACTCAGAGCAGAGTGAACGTCAGGGTGAGAGAGAGGGAGAGCAAGCGACAGAAAGCGCGCAGTGGAGGGAGATTGTACCCTCTATAGCATCAGTGTGTGACAGCTGTGCCTGATAACATTGATATTGAGCTCCTTCAGCGGAGAACTTGCTGAGCTACCTTTTTTCATTTGCAAGAGGATGCCAGCTCTMAGCCAGTGAAACTGATGACAGACTGGATCTTGGAATAGTTCGTTTTACTTACAATTGCATCTCTCATGTTCTGCATCTCTGAAGAAAGGCTTATTACAGAAAAATCATCCTCTCCCCTTACCTCACATAATATTGATGATATACAGAGTTTGATCTTCCAGGTAAGGAAATTGTCATTTGCTTTTCTGAGCAGCTTAAAAAAGGAATTATTCTTTTTGTATCTTGCATGTTAAATACAAGCTTTGGCATTTGTTCTCAGAATGCATTTTTTGCACTCGTATTTCTTTCACTCACATATTATATGTATCAATTATTATTATGTACTCCTSAAGACAATTAACAGGACATGTTTGTGCATTGCATTTATCATGCTTAACCCTTTAAGCGAATGGAATAAAACAATCAGAAAAGATTATTTCTAACTACTTGGATGATGTTTTAATGTAACTCGCCCTGCACATGCTAAGCAGTCTGGAGTAATAATGGCACACCACCCATATTATTAATTCATTAGTGTACATATTGTGAAGTCAGGTAGAGAGAATATTTACCTGCAGTATTTCTCAGTGCTTGTCAGTAGTTTGAAATAATATCTGTCTTTTTACTGCAAGCTTGTCACTGCTGAACAAATAAGGTCAGCCTTTAATAATATATCATTAGACTGCCATTTTTTATACATAGACAAGCTATTGCTAGAATTCTGCCTGCAAAGTGAAGATCAAGGCTTAAGACCTGAAATATGAAACCTAGGACGTTGTGTTACACTATGCTGCATGTTTGAAGCAGCCATCCCACGGACTGATTGCCTGTTTTGGTATGACATTAACACTGCTGTCTCCTAACTGCCGAGATCTGCACAAAGTTTCTGTGTTATCTCCCTCAGCTGTGTTGGAAGTRGGTTCGTTGTGATAGGAGATAGGTCGTGATAGATTGCTGTGATTTTGAAGGTGATAGACTATATCTGAAATAACCCAGCTCTTGGATTTGCAGTAAGTYAGGAAGTTGATTGTCTGGGGGTTTACAGGCCATGGGAGCGTAACGCTAAGACAGCTCCTTCATTAGCAGCGCRTTCCTTCCAGCTGTGACAACATGCACCACCTTCCCCATCACTCTGCACTCTGCTCCTTGGTCCMAGCTGCCGAGTTTTTCATATGCCAAATACTGTGATTATTCCCTCTGCATGAAGTAGAGCCGTCAATCTATTAATGCAAGCATTTAAGTAGACTTTCACCCAGCCAAGTGCAGTATTCCAATGCTTTGTCCAGTTAAGAAACTGTCTATARCAAAGTCTTGCTGCTAGACTGTACACCTACCTGTAATGTAATTTATCCAATTACAAAAGAATCTCAACTACAGAAAAGCACTTTCTTCGCTTCCTTTACCAATAACTGCTTAGTAAATTACCATAAAACACCATACTCGATACTTAATGATGTCTCGAAAACCCAAATGTAGAGTTGATAAAATAATTATTTATAATTTGTAAAAGACATTATAAAAATTGAAGACGTTAAGTACACGGAGGTTTTTTGTTTTTTTTTTTTTTAAAAAAAAAAAACTAAAAATCGTTTGGAAGAATGTCTAAGTAGCCACATGAATAAAATATGCAGTGCTTAAGAGAGCACTTCATCTTCTATAATGTATTTGAATAAGTACCGGCAAAACAGGAACTAAATTAATTAGTCTAGACTAAAGGCTTACCTAAATTATGGTACCTGTGCTGTTTTAATACCTTACACTTTCTCTGTGAATAATRTTTTTGTTGTTTCTTACATACACAATTGATCCACGTCAGTAGTTTCAATGTTTTCTTCTAAAACCCTTTCAAGGTAGCCAGAAATCCTCTTGGGAGCACATTTTGCCACCATAGCTTCATAGAGTGGTATTTTACTCCATAAAACTACTGCCAAAGGTGAGGACTGCATACATTGACCATGGAGTCAGAGTGCAGAATCTGACCATAAATAATGGAAAGAAACCCTTTACATTTTAATTACCTGACTGAAAATTTTAACAGTAAGACAAAGACATGGGTATTGAGTGCTAGCTCTACCAATTGTAGACTGTGTTTTGTAAAGAGCTAAGATAATTGAATGTCTGCTTCACTTTGTATGGTTACAGAACTTAAGGCCTGCCTCAGTATATTTCATGTGAAGTTTAACTAGCAAAAATAATCCTTTATGTATGCTCAAAAGCTTTCCTACAGCTCTTATTAATATCTCTATTTCTCTCTGAAAAGTCTTCTTCACTTTACCTGTGCTCTTTAAATATACCGTACAATTTTCTGATTAGAAAAAAAAAAAAGATAATTCTGTGATTTCCAAGACAGTAATATTGTTCCCTCCACATTAGTATCTGTTACTAGTAAGGTTACATGCAAGCCATAAAACTACAATAGCTCTAAAAAGTGTTTATTTTTGTAATGGGAATATTTCACTTGAACCTTATTTTTAAAGCACAAAAGAGAATCAGAAACCCAAAGAATTAGTTACGATTACACTCATAAATATTTTTCTACTAATAAGATATGTTATTAATTCCTATATTAAATATTTTAAGCATCTTGTCAAATTCAGGAAAAAAAAATAGAGGAGAAAACTTAACTCACAAAGTGTTAAGAGTTTACATACTACAAACTGTGCATTTTCTTCCAAGTCTTTGATGTTTTTAATGTTAATCTGGACTTTTTGCAACACTTTAAACTGATTCAGTTATGTCACCTTTTTCTCAAAAGGTTAATTTGACCTTTTGGAAATTAATATTGCATTCCTTTCCAGCTTGAATGCACAGAATATAAAATTTATTTTTATTTTCCTAGCTAACTTAAAGCCATTAGGGGGCTCTTTCCTCCTATGATATCACACAGCAAGCTGCAATAAAAAGACATAGCTAGTTACTAGATTGTTACAAAAAAAAAAATCTACTTGAGTTAATCTATTTTGGGTGTAGACMATTTTAATAATACAGAGCAACTAAAAATCTCTTTTTTTTTGGTGTTTTGGAGAGGGTTGTGTTTGTTTTGCTTTTTGATTGTACATAATTTAAAAATTTCACTGTCAATTAGTGGCTATGTCTGGAAGTGACATTACGTCCTGCACAAGAGAAGCCAGGAACACATTCAATGAAAACTTTGARATAATCCCTGGGATTACAAAATCAAGTTAACAGTCTGAATTTGAAGCACCACTTATGTCCCAAACCCTAAAGTTTATTTATTCAAGTAACTGTGAATAATGGTGCACTAAGAAATAAATATTTTAATTTTTTTTAAATTTTTTTTTTAGATTTAAAAAAAAAAAAATCCTGTTGAGTGCTGTTATATTGTGCTGAAAAGAATCTAGAGTATCTAGAACTGACATGGTCTTCACTTGTTCAGGTTGCTTTTAGAAGGACTAAGTATATTACCAGGATTTCTGGATCATTCTTTATTTCACCAAACAAGAAAGATAATTTCAATTTTGAAAATGTTTACTYATATGAGCAGCTACACTCAAGTTTCTGTGGACCAAATTCCAACATATTTTCTTCTGTCGTTATCCTTTAGTAGCTTCTGTAAATTCATTGCACCACTGTATCCAAAATGATTTGTGAAGTTTGTACTGTTTCTTATGAGGTTGTGAACTTTGTACAATTACTCGTTGGAAAGAGTAATATATACTGTAAAGTAGTCTAAAGCAGACTAAGGAAAATAAATTAATTTGTTTTAAAGCACAGCAAGGTAGTTGCAAACACTGCAATRTCCTGCTGAGGTGAGGCCCGGAGAAACCTGAGTGTCAAAAGACAAGCAAAATAATTGTCCACCAGTTCCAGTTGTAAAGAATTTTCTTATTCCTGCCATCCTTAAAAGAAAAAAAATAACATGTTAGTAAATTAATTTACCCACATTGAACCAGCTTGTTACTTTATATTGTTTAGCTTGGAGAGATTCCAATACTACCAACTCCATTCAAGAAAAAAAAAGGGAAGTCAAAAAGACTGACACACTTTGTGATGGTCGACATTCACAACAAAGGAGTATAATCTGGCCAAGCTGGAATTGTTTTTAAAAAAATTTCACACTAAAATAAATATGTTATTTCTTGGTTTTACTTCACATCTGAATGATCTCTTAATTTTTGCATCAACTTATAGCAAGTATTTTATAACATATCAATATACAACAACATATTTTATAACATATCAATATATAACAATCAACTTTGTTCTGTTAAACAACATCTAGAAATTTCATCCAGGACCTCAAAATTCTTTGTTTGCTGCTCTGTGTAGATGGAGGTTCATGCAATATAATGAAATGGTCAAAAATATGGAATAAACCAAGTATTATTTCTGAGATAGACAGTTGATRCTTCAGACTCAGAGAAGATGATCTTCATCAGCTACATTATTAGCATGTTACAAATTCAACATCTACAACTTATCTTCCTGTTAGTAGTAGAGGGCTTTTTCATTACTAAAATGTGGCTAAAGTTAACTATGGCTTGCTTGCATTTCAAGTAMTTGATTGTGTACACGTGAACAGTCACCAAAGCTGAGATGGCATTATTATCAGTAATTCATCAGGCAGAGCATCACCAGCCAGACAAAGGAGCTGATTGTCCCACTCTGTTGTGCACTAACGTGGCCTTACTTGGAGTCTTGTGTGCAGTTTTGGGTGCCACGATATAGGAAAGGTAGAAGCCACTGGGGAGCATCCAAAGGAGAGACACAAAGAGAGGGAAAGGTGGAGGGGAGAGGAGAGCTTATGTGGAGCTGCTGAGGTCACTTGGTCTGTTCATCCTGGAGAAAAGGAGGCTGAGGGGAGACCTCATCACTGTCTGCAGATTCCTCACAAGGGAAAGAGGAGAGGCAGGCACTGATCTCTTCTCTGTGGTGACAGTGACAGGACCAGAGGGAATGCCATAAAGTTGTGTCAGGGGAGGTTTATGTTGGATATTGGAAAAAGTTCTTCCTCCCGAGGATGGATGGGCACTGGAAAAGGCTCCCTAGGGAAGTGGCCACAGCACCAGACTGATAGAGTTCAAGAAGCATTTAGACAATGCTCTGAGGCACATGGTGGGAGTCTTGGGGTGTCCTGTGCAAAGCCAATAGTTGGACTTTGATGATCCTTGTGGTTCCCTTCCAGTTCAGGAAATTCTGTGATCCTATGACTTTAAGGTTCAAACCGGGCCAAACAAATTGCTGGAAGATGACAGGTTGTGTGTAGCAGAAGCATGGAACAGAGACTGCTTCTTGGTTGGAGTCAAGCACCCTAGCAGCAAGACTCTTTTCTCCTCTGTAAAACACAGTTTAATTCAATTGTATGCTCTGCTACCTTGAAATCAATGAAATTTTATGTAAAAGATAAAAATTAAACCCATATAAGATTCTGGCACAAAGTTTCTGCAGAGCTTCACTCCAGAGGTAACTCTAATTTACTGGTTGGTTAATTTATCCCTTATATAAACACTCTATGCAAAGCACTTTGAAATACTTTTGAATGAAAACTGTTGCGTAAATGTGAAGTATTATTATGGCAAACAGAAGTCACTCAAAGTTGACAGAAGTCACTTCAGTTAATGAAACCTGCAACAGCCTGGGTTGCTCTATTAAGCATGAATAAACAATTTCTGATGAATGTTTAAAGACTGATTAAAATAAATCATACATGTATTCAAATAAGAAAGGTTTTTTGTGGTTTTGTTTTTTTTTTTTTTTTTTTTTTTTTTTTTTTTTTTTTTTTTTTCCTATTACATTTTATCTATAATATATGAAGGGAATAATTCAAATGAATATATTTTAGAATGGTCTTTAGGGTGCTTTCCATCCAACCCAACCCATTCTATGATATGTCTACTGTATATGTTCATATACGTTTCCATGTACTTATATTTAAGATTATCTTTTACTGTCTGTATTCCACACAGAACTACATACCCCTGTTAYGGAAAATTTGGAATCGTTAGGAATACAGTCATGAATGTAGAACCCAAACAGGTTCCCYGAGTTCCATAAAAGAAAAGGATTTTTGGTTGTGAAGCTACTTGAGGGTGAGACAGGTATCACCAAGAAATGAAGATCAGCAGATCATCACATGCCAGGATCTTAAGAACAAAATGCTATTTTCCCTGATACTGAAAACGTTTTGCTCACATAATCTGYTTTAATGCAGTGACGTGATTACAGAAAGGCTTTGCTGTGCAGCATGCTACAAACTACCATTAAAACACACAGTACTGTTTTGAGAAAAACTCTTAAAATTTTTAAGTTCRCTTGAATTTCAAAATATTTAGAAGTGAGCCAAAAGTGTTGCTGCTTTGCAAAACACTGAGTATGTTTTGGGTTGGGAACAAGGCGCAGATAAATCTTCTTCTGATCAGCAACTATTAACACTGGTCTGTGGAGTACAAAGTAAGTGAACAAAGTTCTGCAGAGCAGGTGACAGTGAGAAGTCATTCATTGTCCTCTGGCAGATCTGWAACACAGAGAATTAATGTGCTTAGAGCAGTGACAAAGTTAAGGTAACACCTTGACTATTTATACCTTCTTCTTTTTTTCTTTCAGAACTTTTTGTGGCTGGTTTAGGATATATAACTGAAATTGATTTTCTTCCCTCCAGTTATCAGATATTAAAAAAAAAAAAAAAAAAAAAAAAAAAAAAAAAAAAAAAAAAAAAAAAAAAAAAAAAAAACACCAAAAAATATCTCACACCAAATCTCTGACAAATACACCTTTAAGCAAGCTATTAAAGGTGAACACCATCAACTGTTAAAAATTAGTATGATAAAATTTTTCCTTGAACACAGTGAAACAATAGTTTTGTTCTTAATGTTATGTAATAATCAGAAGGTAGAGTCTCTTTGTGGTCTAAAATACTTAACAATGGCAATATTAATATTTTATAGCCTGTGAAATTTATGTACACCAGAAATTAAAAATAATATTTCYTTAAATTCTATAAATTTTCACTCTAGAAGTCTGCTTCCATAGGGTACAAAGACTTCACCAACTTCTAAAAACTACTAAAAATACATTGTAATGTTTTGCTCTCTCTGGCGTTATAAGACCAATTAATAATTCTTAATTCTATGCAACACAGCTGGACTGATATGCATAAGGAGAGTACTGAAATTATTGTTGCAATAGTCAAACCTAGATAAGAGAAAACTCATTTGAAAATTCCTGCTACTGGTGCATTTTATTGAACTAGATTAAGTGATTTAAACATACCCCTCAAATTTTTCAAGATTTAAATTATGACAGACTATAACTTCTTATTACTGTGTGTGAAACCAGCATTTGAAACTATCTTCTTAAATTAAATCATGAGTAAATTCTTATGGGGAAATGTGCTTTCAAGATTCCTGCCCTATTTTAAGACACATGTAATTTGAAGCAGCTTCAGGTAAGCTTGGATGATATTGACGGGACTCAGTCTTGGATGTTTGTCCATTAATTCTARGCACTGTCATACATCACTACCTGTGTACAGAATCTAACTAGCAAAAGTACAGCAATGTCATCATTACATGCTCATTATTACTTTTTACCGATGAAACAAAYATCAGTGCCCAGGGTTACAGCTGTTATGAGGTGATTTATCACCAGCAAAGCTGGAGCAAARTGGGAGAGTTCTACAGTGTCCATCAAAAATGGAAAATCATTCCTTACTGTGTGACCAGGAGCATGATCAAGCAGATGTGTCATGCAGACCTTATTCTGAAGAACAGAGAAAACACTCCGGGAAAAGATGTTTTCTTTACCCTCTGTATCCATATATTGCTTGATTGCAACACCTTTAAAACCTTGGAGAAAAGCTAACCGTTCTCTGATCTGACTAAATCTCAGATACATGGGACCAGGAAGACAACATCAGCAAAGCGATGCAGAGGTAAAATTAGTAGTTCTTATCAYATCCTTTGTACTGTTTGGRAAAATAGTTCAAACTGGAGTTGTACCTTATTCTAAAATGGCAGTTTAGTGGCTTTGCTTTCCAGGGGAACAGCTAAATAGTTATACATGCCTGCCTCCAACAAGAGGTGAAATCTCCTCCCCACACTAACTCATCTTTTCTGTGTCTTACCCAAGTACAGCAAATGCAACATGCCTGGGGCATATGAAACTTCTTAATAATTTAACAAATTAGATTAAATTATCTTACACAGAGAAAAAAATATGCATAAAACCTGTCCAACTATATTGCATATCAATCTAAAGCAAAATCATTTTTTGATGATTATATAGTTCTCTTAGGCATTTTGATTTCTACCAGGTTTTTTTTTGTGTACATATATATATACACCCATATATTTCAAACTCATTAACTTCTTCACCTGTTTTTATAATTAAGTGTTCCTGCCAAAAAAAATTTGGAGAAGTCCTAATGCAAGAATTCCTGTCACTTTGTGTGGTTGATACACACTTGTGTGTTGGAGGACTAAATGCCAAGATTTACAAGATGTCAGGATAACTCATCCACCAGCTTTTATCATGCAAAACAGTTTAAACTCCTTTCATCGAGGAGAGGTATCTTTCATTACTTTGTATAAACTTTGGCATAAGAGTATGTATATAGACATTTATCAAGAAATGAATTATAGAGATTCGCAGTATATAATTGGTTATGGTTTACCATCATTTATTTTCTTTCACTCTATCATAGATTAACATTCTTAAAAGGAATCAAGGAATACTCTAGCTATGAATGTTTATATGACAGTGATTAGTAGACCAATCTTTCTATCTATCCATATCTGAGGATTATCATCACAGTCTTTCCTACTTCTATAGATATTCATCATCTTCACTTCCATAAGATAGTGATAGATGCTTTAGTTTTGTTCTAAAATCCAGAGAGAAATGCTGTGCATTATAGGAGAGTATGAAAGTATTGCATGTAGCAAATGGGTATATATCTGAAAGTAAGAAAATACCTACCTGACATTGACAGCATCAACTATTTCAGCCTGCATGGTATTTGCAGAAGTTATGGCTCCGTTATACTTTTCCCCTTTGATTTTACACAATTTTGCAAGYCTAGAACTTGTGCTGAAAAGAATTGGCATTTTCTTAGATGGCAGTGTTTCAAGTGCTGTGCTGAGGATGCCTACTTTAAAAGAAAAACTTCTTTGCAAGTCTCCTGCATTCAGGACCAGAATGCTGTGTGACATTACCCCCTTCCCTTCCCTTCCCTTCCCTTCCCTTCCCTTCCCTTCCCTTCCCTTCCCTTCCCTTCCCTTCCCTTCCCAAGTAAAGAGCTTTACTTTATTAATGAATTTAATTTCTACACTATTCAATAAATCATTGACTTGGGTATGAAATTAAATATAATTAGGTCACTCTGTAGCATGTTTTTAATGTAGATGATATGAGAACCACTCTGGATTTAGCTGCACTTTTGCACTTTCTTAATATGTGTCAACTAGGAAAATTCAACATAACATAAGGTATATTATTCTCAGTAATAATAACACGTATTTKGAAATACAGTATGTGATATCTTATGGCATTAAAGTGTAATCTTCAGGGAATTAAAAAACCCATATATGTTCAAAGCTACAGCTAGGGTTTGAATTGGGAGACTATAATGTTCTATGTTAAAAATAAAATTTAAATTACCTTTTTRAAAGAATAGCAGTAAGCAAAATTATAACACATTTAACAAATAATGTCTTGGTAGCATCATCTTGAAACTAAATAAGCTACAGATTTCTTGTTTTATATGATATTTTTTAAACCTCTCTTTCATTATAGATGCATATGTATGCACTGAGTCACTACAGAATTTCCTTATGAATCCTCAAACAATCATTAGATCCGCCACTCTCATTTTTATTTCATAGAAAATGCAGAGTATGCTGGAAATTTCATCCCTATCCCAAAAAAATAACATGAATCCTTGAAGTCACTGATTAAATTACTTAAGTCACTAATTCTCTAAACAAAGTTTGCCTCCAGTGTTTCAAGGATCAGAATGTTTATTTCCTCTTAGCTAGCAAAAATCTTCTGGCATAAAATAGATAGCATATAAATTTTGGCGAAGGTACCATATGTCAAATGATGTGCTGTTATAGATAATTTCCATGACTTTAAATTTTTCTTATTTAATTATATTTTAAAGTATTGAAGCCATCAGTAATTTAATTTTGTGATTTTTTTTTTTATCACACTGGGGTGTTTGCAGCGTATTTTTATCATCATGAACATAGGTGCTCTTACTRGTGCCTAACACTGTGAACTATTCACAATATTAAATAAAAAAATATATACATTCCTAAYAATTTTGAACAAACTTTTAACAAATAGTTTAAAAATTCTGTAAAATTCCTTGTTTAAGAAATGGAAAGTAAGATGTAAAGAAGACCCTAATTTTGATTGTTGTTTGACCTTYCAGTTCTTTCTCAAACAATAAATCAATTCTTTAACACAAACTATATGCACAGGATTGTTAATCTTGACACAGACCAAAGGAATTTAACACCACCTTCCAACCCATGTTATTACATTTTCTGAAAAATCTACATGTTATTTTTTTTTTTGTATTAAATAACATTTCTACCCTCTTTCTCCCATTCTCCTCTCTGGAAGAAAATTGTCCTAGAGATAATACACTTTTAGAGAATAGGTGTAAATATAATTCTTGTACATATAATTCATAAAATTCAGAAAGCCCTGAAACACTGTTGAAAATGTTTGGCAACAACATAAAACTCTCAGGGTGTGTAATAATCTTTAATGCATGTATGTCATCAGAGATGCAAGATTTATTTCRTACCAGCAAGAACGGATTAAATCAACCAACAAAACATTCAAAGTCTAAGTTTGATACTTTGGAATCATGCAGAGAAAAGTGTGCTCCTCTTTTATCATCCAGCATTGGTTTCTCAAGGTAATGACTTACACTAAAAATTACTCAGACTAAAACCACAAGACTTATTGTAAATTTCATTTGAATATTGGGGATTTTCTAGTTCCAGAATGAATGATTCAAGGGTTGTTTTAGAATTACCTGGATAACAGCCCCCCTAATGAATTGCAGAAATAAAAACATTAATGGAATTCAATCAATTTTCAACTAAGAAAACTTAGTTTTCTAGSTGTCTTAATTTAAACTTTGCTCATTTTCTTATGCATTATCTAGAGTGAGAATTGCATTTGACATGCAAAAATGTAGCTTCCATCGAAATTATAGCTACAATTTATTTATGTGTAATCAGACACAAATTAGTACATAAGGATATTTACAATTGTAGATATCAGTGTCCATGCAACCACAACTCAAAAGCTTCTGTTTGAAAACAAAAAAGTCCCAATRTTCAAGGATTAAAATTTAAATTTATCCACCAAGAAAACTGAAAAGGAAACAAATTGTGCATCAGGATAAACCAGCTTGCTTATCCAGCAGTAATATTTTGTTGTGAATGACCCTCTTACCTGCATTTAGCAAATGTTGATTATTCAGTCCACTGAAGCRCAGGGTGCTGAGCAGAGCCATCAATCAATAAAGTAATTTATAATGATCAACCTTCTGGGCAAACTAGGGGATGAACTAGTCATTACTGGTTTCTTCTAGCTGAGGAAATCTGTTCCACTGTTGATAAACATTCACCAAACAAACAGGAAATCCACCAGCCTTGCTAATATTTGCTTGAGAAGTAACAGGGTGTCGTTGAAACTGATTGTGCTTGAACACAGCTTAATAACCACAAGGATCTCTTTTTAACMTACGAGACTCTGATAGATGTGTTCATCAATAACATAATTGGCTTAATGACGCAAAAAGCTGATGTTAGGGTGGCTTCAAGCTAGGGAAGCAATGTGCAAACTGATGGCCACCAGTCCATTAAGGCAGAGACAAAATATGGACTTATCCATATGCTTCCATCGACTGTCGCTGATTGTCCTTTGCAGGTGTGCCAAGGAAGGGCTGGTTCGCTTCAGTCCCTGCTGGGTTTGCTGTACAAGAGCATTTTGGTGGCCCTGGCTGTGTCTGCTGAGGGGGCAGCCAGACTTGGAGAAGCCGAAAGCAAGTTTTTTGCAGAACCGGGGAGTTAAATTTTAGGGAAACTCACCTGAGAAACTGCAACCAAGACCTGTTTGCTGCTGGTGGTGGTGGTATGTGAGATGCCAGTCACTAAGGCTAAATTCTTTTAGACAAGTGGTTTAGGAGAAAAGAGGAAGCAGTAAGGGCAGAGCCTGGACATGGTGAATGCAGGAGAGGGACAGACTTGCAGTATAAGTGTTGTAGGTGACAGTATTATTTGCAAAGTCGGGCCATGTTGTGCATCCTTGGCTTGAGGGCTGAATTATGTTGTGGACACTTCTGATGATGGTAAGATAAGGAAGGAAAAAATATTCCCCATTCTGAAGACTGGGGTTATATGGGCTGTGTTTAGTTACACTTTCCTCTTTTTACCAACATACTAAATCATGTTGAATGGCTCTCTCCCATGTTGCTGGCAAGCAAGACTAATCTGAGTGTTTCAGACTTGGAGYGCTCTGTGTTCAGTGTGAAAATCCAAATGAGACAATATCAAGGGAGCCTCAGAGAGATGTGCAGCTGACATGATTCACGGACTCATGTGCTGAGCTAATTCAGCCAGGCTGCTGCCAGATGGAGGGAGTCTCTGGCCTTTGTCTTAATCTTCCCATCCCATTGACAGTGGCCAGAGTAGACCTTGAACAAGCTGTCATTATTCATTGCTGCCAGACTTGTTGCAGGCAATTCCCATTGCACTTTGGTAACTATCCATGACCTCCTTGTTCCAGAAGCTTTTGGTTTTCTGAAATCGTTTTTCACTCAAGCTGCCTGTCTTTTACAAAARTGTAGAAAATTTATGGGCAGCTCAAGAAATGACAGTGACTCTATGGCATAGGCTCACAATCAGAGATTAATTTTGCCCCATCTCTCTGGCACAATATGTCATATTGATCACAAAATAGGCTATACTGAACTGGAGAAAGGGCTTTTCTGCAATTCCCAGGTTCACCAGGAAGGATGGTTCTGAATTTATGGACTCATAACTGATGGCATTTGAATTGTAGTGAAAGTACTGTTTACTAAATTGCATAGTGGAAATAAAAAACAACCTTCCTTATGTTCTCACTCTCTAAGCCTAGTGTATAAGACTCAAATTTAAGTGATTAGTTAACTTCTGTGTTTTATTGAAATGATTGCTTAATATTACTGGGTGACATAAGCTAAACTGTGATAAATGGAAAAAAAAAAAAAAAAAGAAGCCTGTATTAGAAATTAGCTTTTACTCAGAGTACAAAATCTGCCCTATTCTTTATCAAATGTTAAAGTGAAAAAAAAAAATAGCTGGGGATGGATATCAGTGGAATTTAAGATTATTTCAACAGGAAAACACAGTTTTGTAATGTTTCCCTCTAACTGGAAATTTATGGACTGGTGATGACATCACTTAAAGCATACCTAAAATGTAGTCTGGTTCTCTTGTTCTCTGTCCTTATTGAGTCATCTATAAACATATGTAAAATTTAAAATTGGTTAACCTCTCTTTTTTTTTTTTTTACTTAAGAAAAAGAAAAAAAAGAAAAAAAAATAAAATAAGAACATCTCTGGCTTTTTGTTATGGGACTGTGAAAGAAGATGTAAGTGGTTTCCAGAGTTTTTTGTGAATTGTGGAACTACTCTGGAAATTGCCATGTGAGAAAGAAACTTAGTTTCTTACACCTTGATGATAGCAAAAAGCACAATCTCTTCACTCTGCTGCTATTGAGATGTATGTTTTGTAAGTTTTTTCAGGTATGCATGTAAATGGATAACTTTCCATAATTGTTTTATTTAAGATGGACTCAGAATAAGTAGAAAGCAACATGATTTAGGTAAAACAAAGAAGATAAATTCCTTGTTTCCAAAGACAAAAAATCCAAACCAAATCAAACAAAGAATACCCAAAACAAACAACCCACTAAAATTTCAGACCTTGTGTCATCTCTTACCCTGAGCCAAATGAAAAGTCTACTATCTGAAGATGCTTCTTCAGTTTGACTTGATGTAGCAAAGAGTMCATAACTTATATATAAATTGTAACTTAGGTTTTTATTTGACAAGTGAAAGCAGAGCTTTTACTGTATTGTGATGCTGTTTGCAGGCTGTCAAAATATTTGCATGGATCTGGCATTTTTTCACTAACAAGTGTTATTATATACAGTCATTCTCTGCATTCAAAAAGCAAATAATATAAGACGTTTCTGGGAGACAAATGATGAAGGGCTTTATTCTTAAGAACATTCTATTTTCCTACTGGATTTTAATACAATAACCAAGCACTCAAATGATAATTTTCAAAATTATSTTGTCACTGATTGCCAAACGCTGGTGAAATACATAGAGCTCTGCCATCAAAATTCTAAGTGGGACATGGTCAGTGTAGGAGATATTGCTTATCCATATGTCTTAATTTACAGAGCTGTTAYAATTTTCTTCTGACCTGAAGTCTTGCCCATACATTTTTCTTGTAGAATATTTTCTTTTCTTTTCCAGCTAAATTGTGGCAGTTTTTGGTAATCATTGCACTCCAGGTTTTGTTTTCSTGTCTGGGATACATGTGGCAGGCAACAAGAAAGAATCCTGAATTGCTTGCATAGAAATCTTTGTGGAAGATGAACATAGGATTTCTTTGCAAGTTAGTAGGAAATATGAAAATGTGTAAACAAGAACAGTCATCACTTAGTAAAACTCCCTCTGTGAATCTGATTCTTTTTTTTTTTTTTTTTTTTTTTTTTTTTTTTTTTAAATTTTTTATAATTTTCTTAAAACTTTTTTTTTTTTCTTGTGGAAAGTCCTTTTCTATTGTACATCCATCAGATGAAAGCCTACAATTTCCTAAAAATATTGGAGTTGTTCTGATACAGTACAAACTCCAAGCTGGTGTAGAGAAAGTATTTAAATACTAATCTATATCAGAATATAATACAATTCAGGAGTTATRCTACATGAGTTAGGGGATCTTGAGTAAAGGCTGTTTTTTTAATTAATATTGGTGTGTTAAGTTTTTACCATTTGACACTTTGCATTGCAAAATTTTCCTTTATCAAAGAGAGCTGAAAATTTGACAAATTGATATTGGTTCTGAGGCAAAACTGCACKGCTGTGTCACTGGTATCAGCATTAGTGCCATGTACAGTCACATTATTCCTTAGGCACAAGCCTTGTCTGGGTTGTGTGTGGAATACAAATATGGAAATATGTATTGATACTGAAGCTGTAACACTAATTAWTATTAATTAAAATCAAGCTACTTTTCTAAAGTGAAGGATTATTCATCACATGAAAATTTTATATAATGACTGAATACCTTCCAAGTTTAATAGTACAGTTTAAATAAATTTTGGGAGGGGTGTGCAGGATAAATAGATTAATTCCTCTGATTTTTTTCTTCATTTGTTTTTTTGGTTTGGGTTTTTTTTTTTTTTTTTTTGGTTGCTTGGTTTAGGGGTTGTGGTTCTATGCTATGCAAGAAGATCTGTCAAGTTAATCATGATGATCTACTCTGTCTTCCTCTTAACTCCCTATTTTTTTTTTTTTTTTTTGGTTGCTTGGTTTAGGGGTTGTGGTTCTATGCTATGCAAGAAGATCTGTCAAGTTAATCATGATGATCTACTCTGTCTTCCTCTTAACTCCCTATTTTTTTAAGGAAAACATACMTACTGTCATGTCTTCATAGATGAGATCCCATCATTTCTTATTGCTTTTTTAAATGTCATAGTATTTTTATCTCAGTCCTATGTCACTCAGGATTTTTTTTTTAAACATCATTGGATCAGACAAAATTTTCACAGGTATTTTAATACTGCTCAGTTGCTYGTGTCAGTGCTTTTCTGCCTGAAGAAAGGAACAAGATATATTTTCAACAAATGAAGTACACTTTCAAAATCAGGAAGTTTGAGCCGGGATTTGAAATCGATACGTAGCTCAGAGTATTTGCCAAATGCTGATTTTTTTTTTAATTGCATCTGTTTTTCTGTGTGGGGAAAATAAACATAGGTGTCTACATTTTGCATTGAACACCCCAAAATTTTGGAATAAAGTAGGTGATGATAAATGTTCTAGCTTAGTACACTCTTCTAGAATGTACAAACCCTTGAATATCTCTGTAGACAGCAAGACCACAACTGTTACATCTCAGATCCCCATGAATTCTCTTTTCCATATAATTGGTAATACATTTGCAATATACTTGCAACATTATGATGTCTTACCATTTTCTTGAAGGTGGAGCGCAGTTGAAGACACATACAAAGCGACCTTCACAGAATCACACAATATTCTGAGTTAGAAAGGTCCCACAAGGATMATAGAGTACTTTCTGAAAGTTTTATTTGTTTTTGCTTAAAAGGAATTATTTCATGTAGATTCCAAAATTTTTATTCAGATTTTCCTCTAAATAATGAGAATACTTGAGAAATTATGTCTCTTGGTGTTTGAAGGACTTCGTGTGAAAACTGTAATTTAAAAAAAAATTACTTCTGTGCAGTTTAGCAGAYATCAAGTATTAGACAGGAAAAAAATGCACATTTTTGCCAGGGGAAAAATATATTGAGCGGTTTTGTTTTTCAGGAGTTTTTTAAATCTAGACAAGTTCTCAGAGTACAACATAAAATAGTTACTTTTCTCTTTGTATGACATGTAGCTYATTTATACAGGATTTCAATAGGCAATGTATGGGGGGTTCTGCTATTAAGCTAGCTGTGAACTTCATCTGAATGTTGGAGTAAATGTAAGGTGATCACTAAGGTGCAGGAAGTAAAATATATTTATGYTTATAAACAGAGTTATAAACATATAATTATAAACATATTACAATAAACAGGATAATGTCCTGTATTAATCTTTAGGGTGGAGAAGAACATCAATTGTGCCGACGCCTTTGGCAGACCCAGTAGGCTTTCTTTGAAGCACTGTTCCTTCTCAGGTGTGTTTATGACACCAGAAATGGCAACACAAGGAAGAAAACTTGTAAGATGCATTTGAGTGCAGTAGCCCATTCATAAATTTGACATCATGTATTTCATGCCTGATGTTTTTTTACTGTTGTGAACACTTGCATCATCATAAGTAATTAGGAGCAAACAAAAGAGCTGTGCACAAAGAAACAAAAGCTTAAAATTATYTGTATGGCTTCGTGCTGTAACTATTGTAAGTGTATAACTGAGCATTTGTGTATCTTAGGAATGCAACAGGTATGCTACAGCAACTGTTGCAAGGGAAAAGGTTTCTTTTCAGGTTATGTTGTCAGCTCTGAACAAAATGAATCAAAAACRGTGAGTGAGTAAACCTGTCCCTGTGTTTATGATCCCTGACTCATTCCACAGTTTTTATTTGCTTCCATTTCATAGACATTTTACTGCTTTTTCCCAGCAAATTGTATCTATAACATAAAGTAACAGTTGCAGCTTTTACAAGTCTGGGATTACATATTCCCTGGACAGTTTTCTTTTCTCAGGGACAAGTCTTGAGATATCAAAATTCTGGAAATGCAGAAAATTGTTAGAAGGTAGTTGGCCCAAGGTGACAACAGGAAACTGGAAAACAAAAGAAGAAATAAAAATTAAATAGAGTCCTATTGCTGTGCAGGACCAGCTATAATCATTTTTTCCCCTACACACTTATGTTTTTGAGTCTTGACCTCTTTTGTTAAAGGAGGAATTTTTGTCTAGGAAGGGCTTGATAAATGCTTCATGCACATGTACGTGTGGAAAGGTGACTTGTGGTGTCAGCGTTGAAGTGTGGCAAGCGAATAGTATGGTTAGGAGATGAGAATAAAAGGTAGGGCATATGAAAAGTGCTGTAAATCTGTATCTTATAACCTACTTTTTCGGCCTTCACTTGCAGATCCTGCGCAGTTACTTCCTCTCATTCTGCATATTAAGAAAAGCAGAAGGTGGACACTAAAATAAGAAATGTGACTTCCTGAAACYGAATAAAATTTCCTTTTTGTGCTTAATTAAAAATTTTGCTGAAACTAATTTCTTTTTTTGCAAAATCAGTATTGAGGTGCTGGGGTTTCATTTCACAGAATGAGCTACTAYGCACCCCATGGATGGTGACTATAGGGTTAAAGGTGTCTAATGTGAATATCAATTAATAATKTTCTAAGGACAAGGAGCTCTGCAATAATTTCTTGTTTACATTTCTGCCTTAATTAGGCATATRAACATGAAAAATTCAAGATATTGTTTCAGTTTCTCTCAAAAATCTGTCACTTAGACTTTGACATAGGTCTGACAAAGGAGGATACAGAGAACAGAAAACTGGGAAATACCCAGATGGTTTGCTTCCTTTGTTATGAACTAGTCCTCTGGAGTTTCTGATCACATCTTAGSTGTCATATGGGCCTTGCTGTCTCATCCTGTCCTGGGGTACCACAAGCAAGAATGCAAGAGATGCTCAGTCTGGCAGAGTTAATGAGCAATCACTGAATGCTTTGGAACTCTCTGCAGCAAAGTAGAAGTCAAAGATACTGTAAAGGGCAGCTCTACTACTTTGCAGCAGAGGTCAAACATAGAATGTCCCTGCCTTGGATAAAAATCTGATAATTGCAGGAAATCTGAGGTAMAGGTGAAAATTAAAAAGGCTTAAAACACACTATCTGTTAGATTTTTGGGGAGTATTTCTTCCTAATGATAAATCTGATGACAAGTCTGATCACAAACATTTATCAAATTATCTTAAGTTCATATATAAACTTTAATATAAACTCTTTRATATTTCTTTTCCAATGGCATGCTCTTACATGCTCCTCGTCTGGTTTCTAGCTACTGTWATCTTCAAAATGTTGGGAAAATAGGTCGGAAAAGCACTTAGAACCCAAACTATTKATGTAGTGTGTGTAGGAAAACCCATATTTATGCCCTAGCTTTGCCAATAATTGTTTAAGATAATTTCAGAGATACAGGAAAGATATTCCATTTTGAATACTTTGGTAAAGAACATAATGAATAATGAGGATATTTGGATACTTGTCGCTTTTGTCTTGCACATCTGAACTTTTATTTTCTGGAATGTCTCTCTGTGACACATGCAGCTACTGGAAACTCATTAGAAACCCATTAAAGAATTCTTTTTTTTGCAGAGTGTGTGATGTTTTGATGTCAGGGATGTCACTTCTTGATTTGAAATAAAGTGCAGAGCAATTCCGTTAAGCTCATATTTATCTGTTGCTCAATAGAATATTATGTTGACATAAACATTTCCATGTAGAAAACTGAACTGTACATTCTTAAATAATATCCAACTTCCCCTTTTTGTGAAAGTCCTTCAGAATTGGAAACAGACATCATTGGCATCTCAAACGACCTGCATTTAGTCTGCCTTTAGTTGTTTATGACTTCTTTTTTTTTCCTCTCTATATGCTTTACACATCAATTAGACTAAGAAATCAGTGTTATAGCAAAAATTCCGATTTTTTTGCTTTTCTTTTCCCCATGAAACTTTCCTTCCCCCACTCCCCAGCTTAGACTGAAAAAGTACCAAAATGGAGCAGTGTAACTCAGTTGAGGAAGAGATGTTAATTTTTTTTTTTTTTTTTTTTTTTTTTTTTTTTATTTTTTTTTTTTTTAGGGTTTAGAAAGAAAAGAAATTGTAGGAATTGAAGTAGCAATGAAGGAAATTGAGGAAGCAGTTAGAAATCATCAGTTTTTTATTCCAAGTATTTAATGACAAATTAGCCATAGATATTACATGTTTGCACAATTGTAATCTCTCTTCAGACCTCATATAAACACTGCAAAAAGCTAAATATATTGAAGATGTCATAATTAACGCATGACTTTTTATACTAAGTGGTGTAAATTGTTATTGATTTATAYGATGGCTTGAACTCCAGAGAAACTATAGATCCAAGAAGTGTTTTSTCCTTTCTCTGTTTATAGTTGACCTTTTAGAAAGGTCTGACAAAGAGAAGGGGGCTGCATTCATGTTCCTCTTGCAGTGTCTTGAGCCAATTYACAGATGACCGCAATGTACCAGGAGAAAAAAGCTCTGTCTGGTGTTAAAAGGCTGCTAAACCATATTGAAGGAAYAGTGATGAATGTCTGCTTCAGCCAAAATTCACTGTACTTTATTTTTATGAAAAGGCCAGATCTTCAGGTCCACTTTTGAACATCTAGACACTGGAGTTTTTACTTCCTAGCTAGCTGTCAACAKGAGCAGTAATACTTAAATTCACCTTGGAAAAGTATTTTGAGTCCTCCTTCAGSTATTCTCTTAAAGTTGCTGCTTAGTAAGAAAACAATAGTCAGACAAAATTGATCTACTAGGAAAGTGTGCTGTAACTTTAGGAACATAAAGACAGATGGCTCCATCAAGACAAGTGGAATTTGAAAATGAAATATTTGCGAATTTTGAGAGGAACAAAAGTGATCTAACTGGTATTGCAGTAACTCATTCTTCACTAAAAAATAGCARTGCTGCTGATTGCTAGGCCTGACCTGAAATTCGTTTGTTTATCTGAAACACAGACACACCATGTTTCTAGGCAAATCCATTATCCAAACATATTTTCCTGGCTTAAAAAATATATCCAGAGAGTTATTTGGTTATTTAGTTCTGTGCATTGGCTAGGAAAAAAAAAACTCCACAAAACAAACAATTAACACATCCCATAATTCCTGCACATCCACACCCCCACACCCCTTTTCTGAGGCTGTTCACAGAACATCTGAAGCTTGCTACTGTCACTATTCATGCCATGAAATTAATAGTCATCTTTATGCATAAAAGAAAATAAATCTCCCCTTCTCCTATTCTGTGGATTCCACTGCATGCTGCGTAAAGTAAAAACTTTAAAAGGTTGAAATTAAAAGACAACATCTTTTTAAAACTGAATGATCATTACAATTCTATTTTTTTTTTTTTATTTTTTATGCAGACACAGATCTTCTTACTATTTAGAATTATGCGTAATTTTTTTAAAGTAAATTTTTGTTCTAGGTTTTAAGTTGTAGCAATGGAGGCGATTAGCAAGGATGAGAAATTGCAAGTTTGGGCTGTTTTTTTGGGGGTTTTTATTGCCATGCAAAACCAGCGTACATTTTATTCCTTTTGTTATTCCCAAAACAGGTTAGCAAGAGTGATGACAATTTAGTGTCTCTGTAAAGTCAGTTCACCCCTGTCAAGGAGAATGTCGAGACTTCCATTTTTAGTCTTCCTTGTCCTCTGCTGCTGATTGTAAGAATACTAAGGAAGCTGAAAAATGTGTTTGTCATCTGGAACATGTTTTTATTATGACCTGRATATTCATCACGAGTCTTACTTTAGAAGTATGGAATAGTGATAAATTTGGGTGCTGGATGGTCYAATCTGGCTGTGAACCAGCAACCTTGAGTTGAGATGCTCTTTTATCTTGTGAAACACACAGGTTTGTCAGACACTCAGTCTTTAAGTAAAATTAACTATTTAGCTTTTCTTTCCCCATCACCAACAAGGTGTGATGGTGTTTTGAGCTTAATTTATGCAGTAAGCAAACAATGAAATTTGTTTCTGTCAGCACTTCCATCTTGGAAAGAAAAAAATAACAAAGCATGTGGTGCAATGATTAATGATTGTGATTAACTCTCTGCAGGTTATGGCTTCATGCCCCAGTGATTCTTCTGTCATTCCTCTGGATAAGATGCTACATTAAGCACATATGCTTTCATCCATACGGCTTGCTAAAAATCTAGAAGTTGACCTTTAGCTTTGTTTTTTTTTCACAACTGCACTTTAAATGCTGAATGTGTAAGTTGTGCATCCTGGGCTGCTGAAGGAGGAGTGCTGTGCCTGGGTTGAGGGAGGTGATCTTTCCCCTCTACTCAGCACTGGTGAGGCTGCACCTGGAGTTCTTTGTTTACTTTAGCACTTCCAAGAACAGCAAAGATGTGAACAAATTGGAAAGGGTCACAGGGAAGGGTCATAAGGTTTACAAACGGACTGGAGCATCTTGCTTATGAAGAAAGGTTGAGAGAGCTGGGACTGTTGGGGCTGAAGAAAAGACTCCTTGAGATTTCATCAATGTGCACAAAATACCTGAAGTGMGGGTACAAAGGGCAGCTGAGAGTGGCTGTATTCAGTGGTGACCAGAGGCAATGTGCACAATATAAAACACAGAAGGTTTTCTTTGAACATCAAGGAACACTTTTTACTGTGAGGGTGACTAAACACTGGTACATATTTCCCAGGGAGATTGTGTAGAGTCGATCACTGGAGATATTCAAAGCTGCCTGKATGTGATCCTGTGCAACCAGCTGGARGTGTGCCTGTCTGAGCAGAGTAGGGCATGTACCAGTTGATCCCAGGAGGTCCCTTCCAACCTCAATCATCCAGGGGTTTCCCCACCCCTTGGTGGGGAAGAAGAGAAGGGGGAGAAAAATGTGGTTTCGTTTTTCTTTTGTTTCTCAGCATCCTACTTCATTTTTAGTTACCAGTAAATTAATTTTCCTCAAGTTGTTTTGGTTTTGGCTGTGATGGTAATGAGTAAGTGTTATTTCACTTTTTTTTACTGTGAACCACAACCTTTTTGGTTTTATTTTCTCCCCTCATCTGTTGAGAWGGAAGAATAAGAGATTAGGTGGGTTGGGCCTGGTGGTCTGCCAAAATCAATCCACCACAGACATAAATAGAAATAAAACCTTTTAGCTTGATTATAGCTTATTACATTTCTAATTTTTAAAATCAATTAGACTGTATATTAGCAGGAAAAACAGAACTGTGATTCACATACCAATTACCACAGAATGTGTCTAGAGAATGATTATGATTTTTTTTTTAATTATTCATGTTTTAGGACTAAAGAGGAAAAGAATCTTACAAGTTCTGAAGTCTTGTGTGCAACCCTATATATGCTACAAATTTCCTTGGTGCTTCCTTAACAGGGAATTTATTAARAGATAGCCTGTTTAAGATACTCTGTTTAAGAAAGCTGTTTTTTCACCAAAACAAATCACATCTTTAATACTAGAAGTCATAGAATGTTTGCATGATTTGAGTGAGAATGGACTTGTAAAGTGTCCCGAGTTCCAGCTCCCTGCCACAGGCAAGGACTCCTCCTGCTAGAGCAGTTTGCTCAAACTCCCACCCACCCTGGCCTTGAACACCATTTCTCTGGGCAACCTGCTCCAGTCTATCACCACCTTTATCTTAAAAAATTTTCTTCCTCATATCCAATATAAATGGATTAGAACTGTTGCCTTTTGTACTGTCACTACAGGCCTTGATAAAAGATGTATGTGTCTGTATCATAAGYCTCACTTATACACCCTGAAAGGTCATAATAAGGTCTCCCTGGAGCCTTCTCTTCTCCCAAATGAATAATCCCAGCTCTCTCAGCCTTTCTTCAAAAGAGATCTGCTCCAGCCAACAGCCAAATACATTGGTTTCTTTGGTATAGAATTGTTCTGCCTGAAAGCACATTTTATATGCTAATTTAATTTACTTATACAATCAAATTATGGGAAGTTTTTTTCTTGTCCTTCTTTGTGACATTATTACARTTATGACTTTATTTTATTTCTACCCTGTTTCTTCTACAGCTTTTATTACAAAACAAAGAGAGTTTTTAATTATGCAAATAATGATGATTTAGATACCTAGATAAATTTTGGGAAATAAACCATTTACAATTCCTTAACAAAGGTATTGTTTATTACAGCTACTGCCATACAAAAATTTGGTTTATGGTTAAGTAGACTCTTTCCTTGAAAAGTAAGCATTGTTTCCTGCACTTCAAAAAGATGATTTCATGTACCTTTAATCAGGTTATCAAACTCTTCCAGGATACCCTGAACTATCCTTATTTCCAACATATTGCTGCCACCATTTGTCAGAAGAAAATGTATTTTAGGAGTGGTAACTTTTTGGTACAGCCTTGTCTATAAAACTAAAGATGATATGTCTATAAAACTAAAGATGATATTTCTCTTCATGTAGTATTGTTTGAGACCTTTAATACTTAAAAGAATTGAACAAAGGTATTATCCAACTGTAGAATTATTACTGTATTTCCTACTTTTTTAATACATTCACTTTTAGAAGAAGCTTTGTAAAAGCTATTGTATCAGTGAATGCAGATTTAATCTTCTGGTAGAAATTTGTTTTTGAAATATGTCTTGTCATTGAAGTTTCTGAGCTTTCATTAATCAGCATTATTGTACATAACATGCTTCAGAGGGACTTAATTTTTATAAGAACGTGAAAACTTTTTTAGTTGCATTGACTTCTGATATTGTTTCCTTTTTCTCTGTAGCATAGGAAAAGCTTTTTTTTCTCCTCTCACCACCCCCCAGATATTTCATGTTAGTATATTCTACTGCATCTTACTAAGATTTTGCAAATACTTTTTGAACAATTATGACTTCCTTTTTTTTTCTTCTTGGAAGTTAAGAACACTATTCACTGTTTTAAGAGCTTTACTTGTGAGAAAATTATCCAGGCTTTATTACCCAGAAAAAAAAAGTTGTTGCCAATGCTGGCATCCTCAGRAAAAGGTCTAGGAGCACTAATAGACTTTTGAAAGGGTAAAGTCTATATCTAAATTTTAATTTCTTTTCACCATCTCATAACCTGTCAATTTGAGTAAGCCAAAGAAGGTGTTGCATGCAAACCAGGGTGTTTCAAAGTGACATTCCAAAAGTTAACAYCCAAGTTCAAGTTTAATTGCTTAAGGAAGCAGTCTGATTACACAAGTCATCATCTTTTAGGGACTCTCAATAAAAATTAGACCACTTTGTTTCATAATACAGGAGCCTGTAATGTGTATCAGTTCAAGTGAATTTGGTAAAGTAGTGCCACTTACAGGTAATATCACCTAATTTGCTATACAAGATTGACTTTTTTGAGAATAATTTGTTAACATGAATTTGGCACAGGTTTACAGTGCTAAGTGATTAGACAATCAACTTGATGTGTGACATAATTAATGTGTGTTTCACATTGCCATGAGGATGAGAATATAATCTGAACTGTGTTGAACCCTGACTGGTTCTGTTTAGTGCTCTTGGTAGGTCACAGTATAACATGCAGTGCTCCCAGAGTTCATCTGAAYTTCCTGAGTTAATAAAGGCTGAGACAAATTACAGTAAATGCTGTGGCTCTGGAGATAGTAAAACCAAATTAATTTACTTTTTGAGGGGATTCTTTAGGTATATTCCAACTGATAAACTTTGTCAATAGCAAAATCTTATTTATCTGTAGTGTATACRCAAGTTGATCAGATGATAGGTGCTAGGAGAATGTTGTCATATTTCTTGTGAATGATTCTTAAGAAGGATGCATCAAGTGACAATAAATGCAAAAGTTCATGTATGCAAASTCATGAATGTTTACACATGCAACATCCACTTGTAAGTTCAACAAATTTTACCCATAACACAACAAATTAGGTTTTGAGTATATGGGGACATTCTTTATTATGCACTKTGGACAACTCCGTGTACATAAACTGAAAGTAAGTGTATTCTAATCACAGATAATTTAAAAAAAACTTGCTGGGTTTTTCTTTTTTAAGCTTTTTCAAGAAGTATGGTTAAATATATATTTTTTTAATTGRTAATATGCCRGTGAATGTTGTGGAAAAGTTGGCACCGAAGCCTAAAAACTTGTAATAACAAATTAGATATTATGCATCAATAAATATATATGAAGAAGTTTGAACAAAATTAGATGAAAGTTGAAAATGATCATCCGAGACTTTCTTGTCCCTATAATTGAGGKTAGTTGCAGAAAATAATGTATTCTGGAAATAATTTGGAAACTTCCCACAGTCATCAATTATAGTAGTCTTTCATTGCTTCTAGAAGTTAATAAGCTAGTCATGATAGTGACTTAATTTGTRATATCATCTCTTTTGTTGTTCACTCTATTTTATAAGTACACACAAAAAGTCTATGGTATTCCTATTAGTACTGCAATCCACTCATCRAACATTCTTTTATGTCTCTCATATTTAAATGGTGTAATAAAACTAAAAAGCAGATTGTAGGCAACATTGTAACCTTGATACCTGCAGGATGTGACTTTAAAAAAGTAATGTTGGTTCTATTCAATTGCTGCGTTATCAGTAAGCAGACATTTTTGACTTGTGTGTTATTTGTCTCATACTTGAATCTTAGTTTATTTTAATAAATTTATGTTACTATTTTATTCAACTTTGATTAAAATAAGGAAATGAGAATAATAAAAATTGTATAACAAAGTCTTTATAGTTCACCAAAGAAGCCATCATAAATGGAACTCTAGTTGTAGGATGGTTTGGAAAACAACTTTGTCTTTYTGTTTGTTTTTATTCCTCAGGATTTTTCAGTAGTCTCAAATCACTAAGTGTAAGTTAGGTAGTTCTTTTACTGAATAGTATTTCTCATGTGATAATGACCTGGAGATGGAGTTAAAAAGGACTTGAAAAGCTCAATGAAATCTGTTTTATTTTAGATTTATGTGCATTAGGGTTATGAGGAAAGAAGGCTCCAAGTGAGTCAGAAGGTTTGYTTGCTCCTTGTGGACAGTTGTTCTATAAATGGTCCTCAGGGATCCTATAAAAGAGACAGTAACAGAAGCTCTTACCCCAGACAGAAATGCGAGAAATGTCACTGGGAAACTTGTGTTGAATGCTAAAAATATTGGAAGAAAAACMTTTTTCATATCTCATTTAATAAGACTTGAATGGTGAAGTAGATATACCCTAGATTTTTAATGTTTGGGGGCTTCATTTTTTTCCTTGAAATGAGGAGTATATGCAGCACATTATTTGACAACTCAGTGCAAGCTASCAGTGATATCCTTGCAAGACACCCTGAGGTGAAATCCTGGTGTTTCCTAATGCTTSTTGAAACAAAAGGATGGTCTCTTTAAGAACAGATTTTTGTCTGAAATAACTTAATCAAAAAGCTAGAAAGTAGAATAGCCACTCACTCTTTCTCAGCTTATTTGGATGGGCACTGGACAAATCAGCAGAATATGCAGAAYTCATGCAAAATATTGCCAAGTTGATCAAGACAGGTGTTATTTATGTGGTATTGTAATGCAAGTAATAAGTCATGGGGTTTAAGTTTAAATTGGTCTTACTTTAACTTTGCAGTCCAGCCTAACCTGAGTCTTAGGAAAGGAGAGCAAATTCTCAAGATTAATGTAGAGAGTGTTTCTGTGTGTTAGTTGTTGWAGAATTTCTAATTTCTTCCTGTGTCATTTAAACAGGACTGTGGACTTTTAATTCAATTGARTATTGTTACTAACACAGATATATGATTTTGGAGTTATTTTTCCCATGGAATCCCTCACAGTGGTGTGTGTTGATAGCTAGAAATGTTTTGATGAACACCAGTGTTTTGGTTTCTGCTGAGSAGTGCTGGCACAGCACCAGCACTGTCTCTTCACCAACAGTCTGAGAAGTGGACAAGATCTTGGGCAGGGACATAACCAGATCAGCTGACCCAGAGCAGAGGGATATTCCACAGMATATGATGTCAGCTCAAATATAAAAGCTAAGAAAAAACAGGAGGAAATGGGACATTCATTACTTACAATATTTGCATTCTAGACTAACTGCTATACATTCTGAAACCTTGCTTTCTGGGAAGTGGATGAGCACTGCTTGTTGGTGGGAAATAGAGAAAAACTTTTTTTTCTTTTTTTTTTCTTTTTTCTTTTTTCCTTTTTTTTTTTTTTTTTTTTTTTTTTTTTTTTTTTTTTTTTTTTTTTTTTTTGTTTTATAATCTTTACCTAAAATTAATTAAAATAATGAATTGTTAATAAAACTTGATTATTTTACAGTGTTAAAATCTTGAATTTTTTTTTTTTTTTTTACATGAGCTTGACAATTGCTTTTGTTTAGTATACTAACTGTACTTGATACACAAGAGATTTTTTCCATCTTATTTTCTCCCACCGTCCACCCAACTTCCTGCTGAGGAGGTGAGAGATAGAGTGGGGTTCTTGGGCATTTGGTGTCAAGCCAAGGTTAATAAACCACAGTTTTTATTTCATTTTCTTGTCCTCTTGAAAGAGGAAAAATTGAGGAATTCTTCTMAAATTCTCAGGTTTTTCCTGTCCAAAATCTTCGGTGTTATTTTGATGAAGGCAAAAGATAAACTTGGAAAACTGCCTGCAGGAATTTGCAGGCAATAAGACAGTATCAGTAAGCACACACTAATAAGAATGTGCAGAAATTTGAAAAGTTTTGGAGAAAACATTTTGTTGGTTTAGGTTTGGGTTTTTTTGTTTTTTTGTTGTTTTTTTTTTTAGTGTGACACATGTGAATATCAACTAAAAAAAATAAAAACATTTCTAGAGACTTTTCTGAGGGACATTTTCGCATGATTATGGGAGCCTATGTGTGTTAGGAAGGAAACTTGTCATTCTGTAAATGCAGTGATTTTTCCCCTGTATGAGATGCCTGCATTTAGAATAAAAAGTTACAAAGTTACTGGGCACTAATGAGGGTGAGTTTAAAGAATTTCCTTCTTTAATGGTTCCGAGAGTAGACAGCTTGGTAAGGGTTTGTTTTCATTTGTTTGCATTTCTTTGGCTACAAAAGCCCCTTCAAACTGTCAGAAAGGTGGGCCTATTTTGAAACACATTTTGTGATAGTTTCTGGATCAAGAATACAGATTGGAATCRAATGTAGCTGATTCCAAAAGCTGAATTTCAAGACTAAGTCAGTRGGTTTKTTGCCAAATCATTAAACAGCAGTTWTAAGCATACAGMGSGAGTTAGTTGTGTCTGGGTCAATGCTGAAACATCAGGAGTACCTTTATGTTCAGAATTAAACACAGATTTGAAATTATTCACTGAACAGGGGATTCTCTGTGGCTTTTCACTAATAGTTATTTCTAAAAAGCACAGGTACTTCAACTTTCTGAACCACCTGTCAGCTAGATTAATAGCATCTTGGCAGCTGATTACAACCACCGATATGTAGTGGCTACCAGATGAGCATTAATTTAGTTTTATATTAAGCATGCAAAGCAAGTAGAGAAAATATAATCATTTATTATTATAATAGCTCTAAGTTATAACCAGCTGCATGATTTATGCTTCAATTAAACTATGCAGCTTGTACAAAGTCTTCTTCCTGTATTAATCATGCAAACTGGCTCATTATTTATGACTAAAAAAAGCAGATGAGCCMGGGTTTTCAGTGAGGATTGGGAAGYATTTCATATTTGCAACACCCCACATATTAAGCATGGCAGGAAAGATAAAGCATTTAATATGAAGAAAATATTTGATAGTGTAGAATTTTCCAGTTTTGAATTGCAATACTATCAATCTGCTGTTAGTCTRTAAAATTAAGTTAAATGATACTATTGCTTACACCCCTCAATGTCTAGASACTGCTCAAAGTCAATGGCTATCAGTGAAAGTAGCTTGATATTCTTTTTCTTTAATCAAATTTGTTTGTGACTGGTAAACTTTTCACTAGGAAACACATAGTAAATGCCAGTGAACTTGACAGCAAAGAGAACTAGGGATAAAGCTATGGCTTCACTTTCCAAGTCCAAGAGATTTGCATCTCTTAGGTACTTGATTGAGCTGGACTTGAGCATTTCAAGATGGAAAATATTTCTTCCACTTTACAGAAGTTCTGTGAATTTCCAGATACCTTGCAAATTCTTAGGGTGATACAACTTTTCATGTTTTCAGGGATGAAAGTTGAAGTGTTGTATTACTAGGACATTGTTAGCTCAGTATTATTAATTGGCAACAGAACCTGTCCTGTTCTAATTTTGACAACCCCAGCTCTGTCAACTGTGTGACTGTCCTTGSTACCTGGTGAGCAGCTATCTGATGGAATATTTCTCCTGCTTTGTTCCTCTTGAACTCATGTTAACCATACTGAAACTTTCCCTGAAACCTTTATGTTGTGACAAAAAAAA
>NW_026623257.1:3908148-3916652 GCF_030028575.1 Malurus melanocephalus | reverse complement strand
AAAAAAAAAAAAAGCCAAACAAAACAAACAAGCCAACAAACAAAACCCCCAAAAACTCAAAAAGGAACCAAGTTAGAGGATCCCACCAGATCACTTAATACATAGTGAAACAGATCTACCTATCATGACAAACTACCTATTTTTTATAAAATTAAATAAAAAAGTTTACAAGGTAAAGTATAAGAATGAAGACGACAAATGAGCACAGCCTTTTTTGATCATCTCCTCCACACTGGTTTTTTTTTTTCCCTTGCCCTTCCTGATCTCACTTTTTTTCTTCTTTGTCCACCATCAGCTTTTATTTTCCTCATCTCCCACTCCTCTGTCTGTTAAGCCCCAATCTTGTGATCTCTATGATAGCAAGAATAAGTTGTGAAATTGACTAAAAAGAATTAATTTTGTATATTATCAATCTGTTCTAATTTATTATTAAAGAAATATGACCCATAATCAGGGTTAAGATGTCCCAAAATGACTAATTTTATGTCTCTTTTACAATATTACAGCTCAGTACACAAACTCTAGAGGGTAAAGTTCTGTACTTTTTTTTTTTGTTTGTTTGTTAGTTAAAAGAATTTTTTTCCTATTACAAGTAATTGAATAAATGTAATTAGGAAAGTAAAAAGCCTTTACTAAAAGTCATCTTTTTTTTTTTTTTTCCAACATCCAAATATCAATAAATACTAAATTTGGTGGCAAATGTTATAGGACCTGATATTAAAACTAAATTGAATTTTAACTTGATTATAAGAGATTTTTCTAAGAGAGCTGAGAGAAAGAGTAGTGTGGAAACACTAGATTACTTCTACAGAATGTTAAGCAATTCAGTGTTTACACTGTAGAATTTCATTATATGAGTGTGGATTAATATCTGTTTTATCCAACACCAAATTTACTTAGACAAGAAATACCAAAACTTGCCTGGCACAAGACAAGAGCCATTCATGGCAGCAGCTTTTCTTATTGCTGGAAAGAGAAATACCAAACCCAGGCATGCCAGTTGACACCTCATAAAGGTGTCTAGAAAACAAATAAGGAACCAAAGATTATGGTATTTTGTGTTTGAACATGTAGTTATGGGGTGACATATAGTAGAGGAAATGCAATGTCCTGTGCTCAGAAGACAATGTGACTCCACCTAAGGTTATATGAATATAATTGTTCCAGTGACTTCTCAAGCCTGTTGTGAGATGGAAACATGAAAGGTATAAAGTCTAAATAATTGTATATTAGTGTTGGTGAAAATCAATTGGCTTAGTCAATTTGACTAGAATTGTGAACTCACACTAAACTATTTTRTAAGGCATTCACTTAGGTAGACTTCTACTCAAGAAGATATTCTTAACTCTTACAAATTAGGATTTTTCATGTTTCAGGTCGGTGAAATAAAAGGTGCCATACTTCAATACAAAGGCTTCAACACATCTCAATTAAATACTTTAAGCTTAATTTGAATATGGGAAATATTAGGACATGTATTTTCTTCAGTTGTATCTGAAATGTACRTGTACATCATGTCCCAGAAAGAAATAGCAATCCCTTTATGAAACAGGAAAAAATATTACAGAAAAGAAAATACTGCCTTTCACAAGATTGTGTGCTTTTTGTAAACATTTAAACCATGCCTGGACCTTATCTAGAGCATGAATAGCAATCTGTTTCTTTGAGCTCATCCATAATCAAGAAGCTGAAAAAGAAAAAGCTCAGAAGTCACTCTGGCAGATTGAGGTAATAGCAAAAGAGTTTTTGATAAAATATTTAGGGAATTTCATGAAGATCTTGACTGTGAACATACCTAGAAATAAGTTGCTGCTTTCAAAAATTGCAGCAGGTCATATATCTGCATTTAAAGCGTACATATCCAGTGAGACCTTTCTGATGGTGTGTGTGTGTGTGTGTGTGCATATGTATGTCTGATAAAATGCTGTGTTGTCACAAATTGTAGGTAAAAATATAGGTAAAATTATAGGCAAAAACAGATTAAACAAATGTTGGGATGACTTCATTGCAAGTTCCTCATCTATTGGGACCTGACATGTTTTAGGGTAGGATGTGTGCAGAGTGGGATAGYTGGAATATTGAAGAAAGGAACATGCGTGATCTTGGTTTCTTTTTGTTTGTCTTTCCATTTGAAGTAKATTTAAAAAAACTTGTAAAGAACAAAATTCTTTTATGAAAGAGAAATTCTTCAGAATGACTATTTTAATGTAGTGTTAAATCTTGTTTCTTCCTGCATAACAATAAATTTTATTCATTAAATTAACAATGAACAGAAAATAGTGAATTACAATACTCTTAGTTGATAAAGATATTAAGTCAATGTAAGTTAAAACAAAACCTAACCAAACAACACCAAAAAGAAAAATCACCCCAAAACCCAAGCAAATAGGAATTTTATTTTCTAGGTTTTGTAGCTTTTTTTTTTAAAGAATTTTTCTTTCTTCTTTGTTACTGTTAATGTTTCTAATGTGTTTCCCCTAAATAGTTTTTATTTGGCTAATGAAGTCGGTTAAATGTGTTTGGAGTTAGCAATGACCTTTCCCAAAACCACTTTTTTTTTTAAAATTCTGAAATCTATCAAAATGATCAAAGAACTAAAGAAAACAGCACACTGGTTCTTTCTGATGCATTTTCTTAGCACAGTATGCAGTTTCTGTTATCCTGTGATCAAAGACCACACAGTGAATGCCACAGTTATATGGCTGCCCCCTGAGGCAAGAAACAAAAAAAAAGAGTGCTTATAAAATCAGATTTTCATAGCATCTTTGGGTTACTGAAATTTGTGGTGTTTGGACAGAGTAAAATTTGCCTAAGTACATCCTGAACTGTGAAGGATTCTCTTAGGGAAAAAAAGACTGTTAAATTAAAAGTGTGTGATTTTGTTTAACAAGTGACTGCAGGAACATCAYAGTACCTATTAAGAAAATATCAAATGACTTGTGTAAGTTGCATACCCCAATCAATTGYTTTTCATGTTTCAAATCTTAAAGGAAAAAGATGAAATATGAAAACAATGAATTTAGACAATTGTTTATTGAACATTAGGAGAGGTTTTTTTCTACTCCAGACATGGAAACTCTTGGCTAGACACAGACTGCAAAATGACAGCMCCTTTTTTSAAGATTAARGACTGTAATAAGAATGCATSCTCAAGATGTATCAACTCAGTCTTRCTGTCTGTATCTGGAATATCTGATACGTTTTTAGACAAGACAAGCTATTTGGAGCAAAATAGCAAGTCACTTGCAGTTAAAAGCAAATTCAAGGACACTGTTTCTTTCCATTTTTTGGCAGAAATTTTTATGCTGCATTTAAAGATTATATAACATTTAATACAAGTTTTGAGTACATTATCAAGATGTAAATATCTGCAATTGCATGAAYATCTATTCTACGTATTTATAATGCAGTTAATGCTTATGTCACTTCTAAATATTACAATATTTAGTATTACAATTTTCAGTAGTCTTAAGTGTGCAGRGTTACTAGGCCTCATCACTACATGTTCAAACTGACTTCCAAATTGTTGAAGAGGAGGTATGGGTGTGTGTAACTAATGAAGAAGCAAATATTCTTCTATTCTCAACACCTCTATTGAGTGAGGAGGTTATCCTGTAGAAACTGGGTAGAGTGCTGCCTGGCCACTGAAAGATAGGGTGGTTGAAAATAATCTCTGGGGAGTATCTGATAGTTTTAATTTCCCTGGAGAATTTCGGTCTTGGAATCTCAGGGCAGAGGTCCTCTGCTTCTTCCATGACAGTGATTCTGAATCTTTGAAAGTTCTGTAGAATATATTGCTGCATACTTTTGGTACTGGCTAACATTTGAGGTTAAGACCTTGGGAAATCCAGTCAGCTTATCTTTGTGATAAGTGAGATGTTCCAGTCCCTTYTTCATCCCTGAACCTGCATTTGATTCTTTCCAATTTATCCAYGTCCTTGCTGCACTACAGAGAATCTGGAGGTCACTTCCAACMCAGAATATTCTATGATTCTATGAAGTGGACACAGTACTCCAGGGGAAGCCTTACCAGTGCAGAATAGAGGTGAAGGATCAACTTCCTCAAACTAGGAACAACATTCCTCCTAATGCAGTCCAGGATGCCACTGGGCTTTGCTAAAAGGCCATATTGCTGGTTCCTCTTCAACTTGTCTGTCTAAAAGTACTTTCATGTCCTTTTTTTCTGCCAAGCTACTTTCCACTTGGGTGTTCTGCAGCTAAAGCTGATGTATAGGGTTCCTTTCCAGATGCATGTCTTGTTGAAATTTCTTTTATTGAACTTCATTTGGTTCCTATCAGCCCARTTCTCTAGCCTGTCCAGGTCCCTTTGGATAGCAATATGATCCGTGGCTCATCAGTCACACCTCTCAGTTTTGTGTGATTACYAGCCATCTGGAAATTCATGTGACTGTGAGTCTTCATTTGTATGTTKGAAATGCTATTAAGAAAATTATAGTCATTATTATGTGTAGATTATAAAGATTGCCTAAATAAAAATCTTGGTTGAGGTTGAATTGATGGAATAGCTGTAATATGTGGCTGTCATATTCAAAATTTRTAATGCTTATCTTCTTAATCTATTTTCTGGTTGGTCATCTTGAGCAGATTTTGATGTGTTAATTTTAAAAAGAGGGTTTTAAAACAGCTCATCAAATGTCAGAATTGTAAACTATGTGCTTTACCAAATGGTTTTCTGTGCAATTTCAGTTTATTATCTTTTGAAAGAATACCCATAATCTAATTCTGTACGTAAATGATTAGTTGCTAAATTATACATGAAGTAAATGTTATAGCAGGCAATGCCATCAGAGGTGTCAGCTATGTCTGTGCCTTTTTTGTGTCATCATTTTCTTTCAAAACCCAATTATGTCATCCAGGAGAGATGTCACCCTGAAGTACCTGATCCAGTGGATGGCATCCCTTCCCATGGCAGGGGAATTTGAACAAGACAATCTTTAAGATGTTTTCCAACCCAAGCCTTCCTATGATACTTCAATCTATCTGCAAATGTACTCAATATATCTTAGTTCCTTTTACTTTTGAATTTGTGCTGTAGAATTGAGATAAGTTGTTCACAATTTATATTCTCATAATGATTACATTTTTTTTAAAAACCTACAGGGCAGATCAATGTTAATATTTACCAGTAACTTCTAGTATACCCTCTATCTCCAAGAAGAAACCATCAKCTAAAAGGGTGCTTATACCATTTCAGTTTGAGTATTCTTTGAATGGTAAAATCTGACTTAGGAAGGGGTAGAAGTGTGCTTGCCCCTCCAGAACTACATGAAATCAGTTGCTCTTCATTATATTGTGTATTATCACCTTGCACAGAACTGCTAGGGAAGATGTCTTTTCACAGAAAATAGCAGATTTAATTTGCCAGTGTAGTGTAACATTTCTGTAAATAATCAAAATGGTTATAGAATGAAGTATCTTTGTCTTTTGCTACCAATTATAAATCATTCAGGCAGAGAAAATAWTATGCTTATTCTACTCTTTCATGTATTTGTATTAGAGGGCATGCTGTTTAATCATTATATTTCTTATGTTTGCATGATATGATGGGATGCTGTGTGGTGCTGCTCCCCTGGGCTTGAGGCACTCAGGAATGCTTGCTTCAGGGGAAAATCACTTGTGAGAGCATAAAGGAAAACTGTAACTTCACCCTTTGGGCAGTCTGTAACTGGTTGATTCCATAAAGAATTCTTTGTGGGAAAATATTTGGTAAAAAAAATGCATTTGAAAGTACAATTTTGTGGAGATGTGTTTTACTGTTGACACATTGGGATGATGTTTATGATRAATATAATGACTGTATCAACTATTGTTTAAAGAGAAAATTCTGTTTCATTCCTACTCTGTTCTTCAGTCCTAAGGAGGAGCTGTGTAGCAGAAAGGGTAAAGGACAAGTCACTCCAAGTGATATCTTCCTGAAAGGCTCTTCTTCCTTTTGGGGCCTGCTTGATGTCAGTTTTCAAAGCAGTCTGATTTAGTGGACTATGCTGTGCATTGTCTGGATACTCAAATAATTTACTGGGAAGCTGAACAATAGTTCATGTTCCACTGGCCCAGTTGCCAAGGTTTTTCACTCTGGGAGAGAAAATAATTAAATCAGGAATRATTTGGAGCTAACATCCTCATCCARCTGTATTAAAGATGAAATTAATACATTTATTTAAAAGCAGAAATGAAGGAGTTATACAAACACAAAACATTTGAGAATGACTTGTAGTTGACTATAAGTTTTGATTACATTAAGAAAATTTTTTCWTATCTTCTCTTTACATGGTCTGTCTTTGCTCAATTATAAGGGCAAGAGGGTAAAATTAAACTTCAGTGCTGTCATAAAATATAATTCAGCAATCTGTTTTCTTTTTAATTACTATGATTTGGCACCACATAATAGCACGTGGGAATGGTAATAAATGTCCGTTGTTTCCATCTCCCTAATGCATATTTTTTAACTAAATGCCCTAGCCAGCACATCCATGATGTCAGACACCTTTTCTGCTACAGCCTAGTTCAACATTCAGAATGTAATTTTACATTTGTTATGTGTTGTTTTAACTAGATTCTAYCACACTCCCTTGTTCTTCTTTTTGTTATCACACTTTCCTGATACTTTTCTGAAAAATCTCAGAAAAATGTCCAATGCATATTTACTTTAATATAGTTCTGCAAGCATGTTGTGAGCCTGGCCAGCTGAGACCAAGCAAGTTYGCAAACACAGAAAATGTATCAGCATGGATACATCCTGTGGGTTTTTGTTTTGTTTTTTTTTTTTCTTTTGTTTGTTTGTTTTTTGTGCCTTACAGTGTTGGGAAATCTGTGACTGCCTTAAAACCTACCCTTTGTAGGCTTCCCTCAAATGACCAAAGAAAACTAAACAGAATGGACAGGATGGATGAAACACACAAAGAATTTATTCTGAAAGAGTTTATTGCTTGTTTATGTCTTTCCATTCCTTGGAAGAGGGAGTTGTATCAACTGATGGTTGCATYACTATTTCCTCATCCATATAAATGAATAGATATCAAGAATTAAAAAAAATTTCCAAACCAGCAGTTTAGCTTCAAATCATGGGACCATGGAACTGTTAAGGTTGGAAAAGACATCTAAGATTATCAAGTCCAGCCATTAACCCAGCAGAATCTTGCTCACCACTAACCCATATCCCAAGTGCCATGTACACACATTTTTTGAACACTCACAGGTATGGTGTTTCCAGAACAAGACATGTTTTCTACYTTTTTGTCTGTGCATCAAAGATAAAGTCCATGGTGCCCTGACTGTATATGCCAACACGTACATTTTTCCCSTACTCCCGAGTGAGTTTTTATATTCTGCTGCTTCTGATTCTTATGATCTTATGACAAACTGAGTCACAAGGAATCCATAAGAAAACTGTTTTTTTTTTTTTTCTAAAGTAAGGGAAGTTATATGTTCAGTAGGGACTGTCTGACTGCATGGAGTGAACTGTAAAGTGCAAATCTGAAAAAGAAACCTCTGTTACAATGGAAGGAGGTGAACAGCAGGGAGTAGGAAAAGAAAACACAGTGCATTATATATGTTGTTTTGTAAGTAGAAATTATTTTACAGGCAGTTACAACCCCTTATTTATTGAGAAGAGCCTTCTCCTGGGATAATTACTGTTCTAAGAAGGGGGTTTGATTCCAGTATTAATTCTGTAAATAAGGTGAAACTTCTGCATGCAGGAATGAATGTTCTCATTTAGTATTCCTTTAAYGCCTAGCATTCTTTCATCAATGATTCAGTTTTACAAATCATTATTATGCTGTAAATTATTAACTTGCATAAATTATTCTTTGTATGTAATGTGTAAGTTTGAAGGCAAATAGAATTTTATACATTTCTCTAGATGACAGAAGCCATCCTGCTCTTGTTATTCATTCATTTGGAAAGACTGCAGTTCTTATTTTTTTTTAATTTGCTTTACATAACTGAATTAARCTTTGACCTAAGCCATGTGGAACTTACATCAATGAATAGCAGAACTTCTAGAAGCAATTTTCTGCATATTGGAGGAAAAAAATAGATAGGTTATTAAATATGTATATATCCTTAAATATACATGTAAATACTAAAAAACTGTTGCACCAGTAGTGATATTTGATARCCACCCACCGCAACACTGTCTTCCCCCCTCCAACCAAAAACCTTTGTTTCATTTTTGCTGGCAATGGGACCACAAGCTTGTAATAACAGTCTAGCACAAAAGTGATGTCCCTTTCCAAAGGTTTAGTTCTTAGAAGAAAGAAAAGTTTTCAAAGAAATGTTGGTCTAATTAAAGGTAGGCAGCAAACATGAGCTTCACCCCTAGTATGTACATGTTMATCTCTGAGTGATTTGCCTTCTCCCAACCCTTTTCCCCACTGGCTACCTTCTGTCTCTTCACCTGTTGAAAAATGGAAGACCAGAGTAAATATTTTTTTGCTCATTAAAGATACTTTTTTTTTTTTTTTTTTTTTTTTTTTTTTTTT
>NW_026623257.1:3894954-3908133 GCF_030028575.1 Malurus melanocephalus | reverse complement strand
TTTTAATAGAACTGTCTTGGAAGCCCTAGCAATCTCCTGCTAGTGAAAAAGAACTTTTTTTGCAGATGTTGTTCTCTATCAGAACTCCCCAGTAAATTGTCTGTGTACATGCTGTTAAGATTTTTTATCAAATTAAAGAAAGGTTGAGGTATTTGGTATTCATTGTGGTCTCTAGGTAGTGTAATGCTTCCTTTATTTATTCTTGAAATCTTCTGGAGGAATTCTGAGTTGTTTTCATATGTGGTTTCATTATACTGTATAAAATTGTAGGAACTTAACAAAAACAAATTCTTMTTTACTTCAAGATAATGATGTTCCATGCTGCAAGTACTGGAAGTACAATACAGTATGCTATTTTTGAAGCTCATTGAATATTCAAGAATCATCAAGAGATGTGAGTTTTTTTGATTTATTTTTTTGCTCTTTGTGGACTTGGTTTTCTTTTCCTGGTCTGAAAACTTTTGGAATGTGCGTCAATTGGAAGCATGTCCCATCCCATGCCGTCAAATGAGAACTCTACATTTTTTAGCAGTACCTGAAGCCCCACACAATCAGCTCTCCATTGGTCTGTCAGAATGGCAAAATGAATTTAGATGAGTTTATGATATGATAAACCAGGGAGAAGCCATGAACCCCATAGGCTTCCCATTAGGCTGATGCTTAGTTACTAAGGAGTGTTTTATCAACTTATTCATCAATTGAGGCAACTGGAGAAGGAAGTTTGGATTGCAAAATGACTGTTCTTGTTGGGCATGTGCCAAACTTGTCCAACACCATGTGATTTTTGACACTTGGAGTATTTCCAATATAAAAAAATATTTTGGTATATTTTGGGTTTCAAGACATTTCTTATCTTTACATAATTAAATAAATGCATAAATCTTTTCTAGATCATAGTACACTTAATTATGAGAAAAAGAAACAACATACAGCAGTGTAAAAGAAATATTTTAGTCCTGCTCATTACARAAATTGGCAGCAATGTCTCCATCACCTGTTATCTGCTATGATGGTGAAGTAGGCCAAGTATTAGGACAAAGAATGAGGTGGYACTTTAAGCTTCTCTATTTTATGTATTTCTATACTGCTACACCTCATTATGTTTTGATACCAGGTGTGTTATTTGTAGTGTAGCATAGGAAGCAGCCATCTAACAACAAACCCAAAATGACTCAAATCAATCTAACCCAACTGTAGCAGAGGTCTTAGTTCACTGGGCACACCCTTTCTTTGGCTCACCAAACCCAGATGTTGCAGTTCACTGTACCCAGGTATTTGTTTGCATTATCTATATGACTGTGTAGCCTAAGAGTGGAGTGTGAGGGTGGAAAATGGTGTAGTAATGTGTATCTAATAAATATGATATTGGATGAGAAAAGAATTAAAGGAAAGGGGTATAATCTCTTGGTAAGAACGTGGAAAATCTTTTAGAGACATTGGTAGATAATGCCTAAAACAATGTTAGGCCATAGGAGTCTTGGAAGCTGTTCTTCAGTTCAAGCTGGTTTATAATAAAGAAAACTTTTACCCATGTATTTCCACATCAGTCAAGGCACAAATATGTATGTTGAAAGAGAAAGCAGTGAGGAGCATCTATACAGATAAATAAAGAAGTATGTGTGCTGGAAATCTTNTTTTTTTTTTTTTTTTTTTTTTTTTCAGTATGACTGACAACCTTTCTTTCTTGTCATACTTGAATAATCTTTGTATCAGAACTTGAAATAATGTTCAGAAGTGTTTGACTCATGTAAACTCAGTCATGTAAGCTCTGTAAGTCAGTAGTTGCTCTGTTCCTTCTTAAACCCTTTTTCCTTCTTGTTTCAGAAGATTCTCACATTTTCATAACATCATATACTACAAAATGCTTTTAATAATGGAAATATCAGTAAGAAAATAACAGATGAAGACAAATCACAACAAATATCTTCTACATAGATCAACTACTACRTAATCTGTTACCAGTTCTTGACATTGTATATGAAAGTAACCCATATGTCATGATCTTTCTGAATTGTGAAAAGGGTATTGTACAAAAAGCTGTTTTTTTCCAGTTCRCACAGAATTTGAACCCCTGTTTTTTCTAAACTTTCTTGCTCCATATGAATAGATCGCATACTACAACGCTGATACCTTCACATGTTTTTGGAACTCTTGATAAATTAAGATTTGATAATGAAATGCCAATTCAAAAGAAATTACTTAACACAATTTGATGTGTATCGAGAGTTTCTGCATAATAAAAAAAAAAAATCTCTACTTGTTGGGGGCACTTCCTAAGTCACTATAATACAAGGGAAAAAAACATGATTCCTTGCAGATGGAGGCTTTATGAATAGCTGTACTTTGAATGGCAATAAAGAATAAAATCTTGAGTTCAATATGAAAGGATTTTAATAGTACACAGTTCTAATAATGCAAACAAGAAAAATTTTCTGCAAAATTTGAAGGAAAAAAGATTTATATGGTAGGACGCAAAATGTCAAGTGCAACATTATCCAGTGAAAACARTTCAGGGAAGTCTCACTTCAGCTCCTGCAGCATTAAAATATCATAATGTCCTCTAATGGGTTTGGAAACCACTAATAGCCACTGATTCAGCACAGAGGTTAGGGTTTGCTTGTTTTTGTTGGAAGGTTTCATAATGCTGTCAAGTATGAATTGTCTGAATAAAGAAAAAGCTTTAGATGTATCAAGTCATCATTGTGTGACTTACTTTTTCCCTAAATGCTTTCAAGTGAAGAGTCTGCCTAACTAGAAACAGATGAAGTATATAAATCTATTCTGAACCTGGAAGATTTAGCTGAAGGGCAGAAGGTCTGTAAAGGATTTACTTCTAATCGTGTCCTCTCTAGAGGCATAATTGAACATTTATGTGTACAGCTATGTGGTAACCACTGTGACTGTTTTTAAAAGTGAAGTTTTAACAGCAATCATATAGTCCAGATTTCAAGGGAATAATCTTCTCCTTACTATAGGCTGTAAAAAGCTCGTAATATTTAGACAGAAGGGACAATTACTATACCACATTTATGCAATAATGACATATAACTGTAAAACTTGTGCACTCCTTCACATTTTTTACCMCAAATCTACTATTTCTAAAGTACACAAACTCAGTTTCAAATACATGTAGTAATTGTAACAATCAGACACTTTTTTAAGATGTTTTGCAGCTAGAGGCAACTCCAGATAAAACCTCAGATTGCTAAAAGGTGCGTTCAATGAATTGAAAGCCTGAAGTTAAGGAGGAACATGAGACACCTTAAAAGTCAATAGCTTTCCAGTTTATGAAACTCCCCTCCCAGCTGAAAAGAGAAGTGATTGTATCTAAGTTGCTTAAGAAATACCCTAGTGTGGAAATTCTCCAGATTTGTAGATTATGTATGTCTTACTTGGGTGTTTCCTATATTAAGCCATGTGATAATGTCTGGGCTATGTTAAGCAGTCTCCATCAAGGACACACAYGTATTTTTTTGTGAGGTTGCATTTTGACATTTTAGGGCTCTTGGTAGTGATTTGAGGATGACTGCAGCAAGTTTTGTTAAAGACATTTCATAAAACAGTTCTTAAAAAGAAGTGTTTTCCCCTTTTGTATCAGTTAGGGGGTTGTGCTGCCTTTTTTTTTTATTTCTTTTGTCTCTAGAGGYGGCCTTTTGGAACATCAGAATACAGAAACTTGTTTTCTAATAAATAATATGTGTTATGCTTGGCAGTCTAAAGGTGGAGCAGCTTTCTCTTCCCCTTATCCCCTACATTGTCTCTTTATAGGATTTCACAATTTAGACAMAACATTTCAAGAGAATGATAAGAAATCAGCTTAGCTGTTTTAAATTAATGACTCTGAGTGTTAGACTCATGATCTTCTGCCACTGGAGTGTGACATTAGGCCTGACAGTATACCTTTAAATCTTTGAGTAATTTAAACTAGCCTGTTTTGGTGTTTGTTTTTTTTTGGGTTTTTTTTTTGTTGGTTTTTTTTTTGTTTGTTTGTTTTTTTTTTTTTTGTTGTTTTGTTTTTAAGTCAACAGTAAAATGTATCCTGTTATGTTTGCAGTGATGAGGGCCTTGGATTGAAGATGCTGTATGTCTGTCACTGCTAATGCGTTTGATGTATGTCCAGACATGCTTGTTTTTGAATGTGTTGGTATTTTCATAGCCCAAAACTGTTCAGAAGGATCTTTATTAAGATAAAGGATGAAATACATTAGGATACATTCCATTGTTTTACTGCAATAAGCCTGTCCTTTTTTCTGTATTGTAGGTTTTTTAATAGCTCCCAAAAGGACATGGTACTTTTCACCATGTCATGATAAAGAATGATGCAGTCCATTATTATTTTGTTTTCTGTTATAAGAGTGTGATAAATACAACAAATTTGTATCTTGGAGGGGTTTTTTTAATTTTGTTTTGTTTTTTAAGAAAAGTTAAGGCTTCCCTGGGCAACAAAAGTTTTATTTTGCTGCAGGGCTGCAAATGGACAAAAAAGGTTAGTTACAAGGGTGTAGGGTCACAACTTATTAGAATCAAYGGACTTAGATTTCCTATTCTCAGATTTTATGTGTGTTAAATTTTGTATGTGACTTCCAGGGGAAAAGCAGCCCTATCAAAATCGAGGTAAATATTGCACTGAGAACAACTGGGAGCTTTAATAGATAATGAGGCACTTGATCAAGTATCACAGTTTAATCCCAGACAGCAACCAAGTGCCCCACAGCTGATCACTCACTCCTCCCTCCAAAGGAGGATCAGGGAGAGAATTGCAAGAGACGCTCAATGCACAGGATTTTCCTTTTCTAAAGACAGTTTAATAGGTAAATCAAAAGCTGCACACATAAGCAAAACAAAACAAGGAATTCATTCACCACTTCCCATGGGCAGGCAGGTGTTGAGCCATCTTCAGGAGAGCAGTCACCCATCACATATAGCAGTCACTTGGAAGACAAATGCCATCACTCCAGATGTCCCCCTTCCTCCTTTTCCCCAGCTTTACAAACTCAGCATGACACCAKGTGGTCTGGAATAYCCCTTGGGTCAGTTGGAAYCAACTCTCCAGGCTGTTTCCCTCCCTCAATTTCTTGTGCTGCCCCAGTCTCTTCGCTGGTGGGGTAGTGTGAGGGGCAGAAAAGCCTTTGGGCAAACTTTTCTCAGAAATAACAAAAAACACCTCTGTAGTATTAACACTGTGTTCAGCACAATACCAAAATGGGACCCCACAAAAAGTAATATGAAGGAAATTAACTCAACCCCAGCTAAGCCAGCACATCAGGTGCTTTCCTAAGTTTGCTATTTTGGATACTTTTTTTAGTTTTCCTCCTTGCTCTTTTATATGAACTAATGGTTTTTGGTGGTGTTTTTTTTTCTTTTTTTTTTTTTTTTCTTTTTTTTTTGAAGTGTTCCTTGGTTTTGGTTTTTTTTTTGGTTTTTTTCTTTTTTGGGTCAGGTTTCTTAAATACTCAAATGACAAGTTAGTTTTCAGAAGACTGAAATCTGCTGTTCTAATACTGAAACCCCTTTAGCAACTGTGTTCACCTTCCAGCAYGCTGATGCCTTTTGTTGCTGCCTGAATCAGATGAAAATGGCCTCCCAGTTTTGAGCTTCCATATGTTCATCAATCATTCATTTATTGCTGATTTTGGAAGTCATATCTCTAGTGACTTTTAAATCCCTATAAGCAGAAGTAAGAAGGACTTCTTAACAACAGCTTTACTGTAAGATAAACTCCAAATAAGAAATGTAGTACATAGAAACTTCTTGTATTCTTGAAGCATAATATCTTGCATTATTTTTTTCTTTTATCACAGTTAAATAATTAAAACAAGAACATCTAAATTATTGTTAAACTCTTYCAGACTTTTTAAAATAATGCAATAATTGAAGACTACAAGAACTCTCATGGTGATACCAGAGACTCTAATAGATTGAAATAAACCATGAGGGAAGGAAGGGAGAAATGGTTGTAAAGAAGATGTGAGAGAAAGGTATAAGAGRACATAACAGCAGGAGGGCAGAATAAATCATAACAGAAACAGAAGTACATTTCTTACCACCTTATAAAAAATTAAGTACGCCAGAATTCTTGCAGAATTCTGTAATATTTTTGCAGAACTGTTGGAAATTGATGCTATTTTTTTTTTTAGCTTTGAAGTTTGTCAGTGGTTTCGTTTGTTTCTTTAATGCATAATATCAGCCATTTTAGTAYGTTTAAAACATGATTCTAGTCATACTCACAATTGCACCATAATTGCAATTATGCAATTTAATGATTATTCCCCCATAAGCTAGTTTTGGATAAAGCAAATTGTATGCAGAACTGCAGGTCAAACCTTCTCCTTCTTTTTACTGAGCATGGATGCAAAATGATATGACTGAAAAAGTAGTTGCTTTAAAAAAATATTAAATACTTAAGTTTTCCCTTTGCATAGGTATTTTAAAATGTTCTGAACAATTGTTAGCTATATATGAATGATTGTGCATCATGCAAAAGTCATGCACTTAGCCATTATTTGGGTAAAAAAAGCAAAAGATAGAAAAATGAGAAATCTGTCTTGCTCTGACTGACAAGAACAGGATAGTCAATATGAGAACTTAAAAGCTCTTACTATATAAGAGCTTTTATAAATTATAATATATGGGATTTTCTTTATTTCTGGAAAATATCTGAGGTGTTGACTAGCCAGATCATGCATTTCAGCGCTGACCTGTGTCTTGTTTTATCCAACGTTTTTAACATTGTTTCTTTGCTTATTAGGGAAGTAGATTCTGAAGGGTTATAATGCACCTTTGGCATCAAGTTTCCAGTAAGGATCTAATGCTTGGGATCCAGTAAGGATCTAATGCACATGGGAGCACAGATGTCTAATTTGAAGCAAATTRCAGCACAAAAACAACGTTAAATAATCATGCTAATTTACAATTTAAGTGCCTTGGTGAATTATTATTACCTACATTTTGTGACTGAAAGAAATGGTTGTACCGTGAGTTTTACAGTGTCAGAAAAGAAGCTGGGAAAGCAAATGAACATCTTTACCAGTGAGACTGGCCATTAACAGAGACCTGAAACATTCCATTTATTTGGAATCACACTCCCAAGGTAGTTTTGCTGGTTTTTTTCAAAATGTATTTATTAATTACATCCTCTTAAGTTAGTTTTGGACAAAATTATTGATATGAATAAYTGCAAGTCAATCCTTCTCTTTACCGAGCATAGATGCAAAATGTTATGACCGAGACAATAGTTCCATTAAAAAAAAATTATTAGATATTTAGATTTTCTCTTTGTATATGCATTTTAAAATATTCTGAACAATAGATTGCTATATACGAATGATTGTACAGCATGTAACAGTTTTACAGTGAAACACACCATCTCCATCTCTTTGCTCTGGGATCCAAAAATCTTCTAGGAAGTGGGCTTTTTTTTTAGATTTCCCCTTTTTCTGAACAATAGAGGTAGGACATAGTGGTTGAGGAAATCAGATTTAGTATCAAGGAGGTACAGCTATCCAATATTATATTGAGATGGAGACTGTGCTCAGGTTCCAGAGGCAGAGAGGATCTGTGAAACTGACCAGTTCCAGGCCAACTCTAAGATTTTGATATTAGCTCATGCAGGGTTTTGCTGAATGGCCAGGTGAATTGAAATTGAAAATTTGAAGGTGCTAAAGTTTACTTTAGATTAACTCTTTGTGAGCATGCCTGTTGAGTTTTGATAGRGTTCTGAGGGCTGACTGTCAGGATAAGTGAAAGTGGTCTCAGTCTGTTYTGCTTGACATCCTCTATGGTGGCTCACGTTCAGAGCAGGATTGGTGCCATACAGCATTTTTGCTGTGTAGCTGGTGCCTTTAGAGAAAAACTCTCTTTCTCTGAAAGAGAAGCTGAGGGTAAACTAAGCTGCTACAGTTTGTCTCTAGAAGAATATACAGAGGAATGATTTAAAGGAGAAAAGTATGCTTGTCCTCTATTATGTGATAATGATGGTGCCATAGAAACCTTAGTGTGAGGATGAGTATTTTTGAAAGAAAGGAATAAATCCTACAAATTCTTGACAGTGCCTATTGTCTCAGCTAAAAATACTAGGTATATATTCTGACATTCCTAAACTTTTGAAATCATTGTGCTTTTTCTCAAGTAGTCTGAAAAGCATGCAAATTTTTTTCTATTGATATCTTGCTAGTGGGCAGCTGCTTGCAGAATCTTTGCAAGTATGATGTGCATGTGGAAGTTCTTGAAGGTGTGTAAATTTAAGAGGGTGAAAAAGTGCATCTTTAAATTAAGACCTCTTAAGATAAACTGCTGCATAGGTGTTTACCTAATTAGATAATTAGTTTCTAGCTCTTGGAATCATATATATATATATATTTTTGGAAGAGTAGTTCAGTGGCATATTTTCACTTGCATAGATACGTTCTTTTTTCCGGTACTATTTAATAATTGAAGATAAAGGTCTTCAGAAGGCACTCTATAATGCATTCTGTTTTCAACTTCTTTGTGTTTTATTCTTACAGACAAAAACATGTAGAAAAAGGAAACCTCTAGTTAGCCTTTAAGTGAATTATTTACACTTGAAATCTCACAATAAAAGACACATCAATTGGGCAATGAATTGAGATGTTAGTTTTGTACCAGTGAGTGTTTTACACATGTCAAAGCTCGTTTGGGAAGTTTTGACTCAAAGTTTGAGATTAGCAGGGACACATTCTTGTTTTAGTGTACAGCCAACACTGAATGCATAATAAGGTTTGAGTGTTTTCTCCCTCTTTGAAGCTGTGAACACCACATTCCTATACAGCATTTTAAAAATAATTAGAACATACACAAGCAAATACATTTACGGTTCTAGAAGAACATTTTCTTTTCATGGTTCTTTTACAGAAATTATTCCATGAGTGGTGRCAATAGAATCACTCTTACTGTTGTTTGCTTTAGAAAATGACAGAAAATAATTTGTCTTTGGTGTCAGAACACAATTATTATTGAGACGCATTTTCAAGTTCTAACATGTTTGTTGACAATGAAAACTGATCTCGTAGACTATGGATATAATAATTCATTAAAAAAGGGGGTACATTAGAGAGCATTAGGAAGTTAATCCCTGTTCCATKTTTATTTAAGTTACTTTTTACTAGAAATTATCCTTATTTCTTTAATATTCAGTTCAGTCTCACAGTGATAGGAATGGATAATTTTTAACAGAATTTTCCATCTTCTACATTGGAGAAGTGAGGGAGGCTTATCTACTCTGAAAAACAGCTTTTTCTTCACGCTTGCCTGACAAATGGCCAGAGTGCTTTGGTGTGAGGGACTGTATTGGGAAGAGGATGGCAAGGAGTAATGGAGCTGTTACCCTGGGAGCCCCTTCTGTTCCCCTTGCACGTGTAACAGATGAATCTTTGTACTCAATCTTTTGCTGATTGCAGATTGGTTTTCAAAGCCTTGGCATCTGGTGTGTCATTCTGATGGGCGAGTGGTTTCAATGACATTTCAAACTGCATTTGATTGAGCTGGGGAGTCCTTTTATACTGCAGGGATTAGCAGCAAATCCAATATTTGAACTTGTGATAGAGTGTTGTGTCCTATCAGCCACCTCCACAGGAGATGGGAGAGATGTTTTCCCTTTGCTTGTGCATTTATACCTTTTAGAAGTAGGATAGAGAAGACTGAACTTAAAAAAAAAAATTGCTTTGAATAATTGGTTGTGTAAAGATGGCTGTCTCTGGATTATGATATAATTTTCAGCCAATTCTGTGCAAATGGACAGTAAAAATACTAGGAATTAGGAGGCCTCTGTTTAGTGAACATTGCTCAAAAATTCTATCTCTGTCATATAGTGATTCTTCCTGGTGTAAAAAGAGCTCTCCCCATAACAATGTCATGTCCAAGTTAAAACTCTTCCCTTCGATGYGAGGGTAGAATATACATTTTGTTAAAATCTTTTTGAAGAGGGGATTTTAATCCAGAATTTTTGCCATCTGAATAAGCATACGAACCTCTGCATAACAGCTTCTGAGTGAATTTTAAAATATCTTTAAAGAAAGRAGAGTTTAAGGTGTGTTTGGGGGCAACAAGCTTCTGAAGATGTGACTGTTTAGAATGCACATCCATTTGCTTCATGCTTTACTAGCAATGTGAAAGCAACATCCACATTTATTTTTTTTTAAATTTTTGTTTGTTTGTTGGATTGCTGTTCTGAGAAATTTAACTCTTTTCATGCACCGAGAAGGCATTCAATAGTATCCAATTTATCTATTTATTTATTCTTTTGTGTTTTTTTTTAAAATCATATTGTATTTTGGGTATAAAAGATCAGTGTTCGATTTTTCATTTGGGTGTTTTAAGTAGACAATGTCTGGGGATTTTTTCCTAACCTCTGAGGCACATCACCAAGGAATTATAATGTATAGTGGTTTCTAACATGGGATATCACAGGAACACAAGAGAAGCAGCAAGTACCTGAGGTATCCTGGATGTTACAAGGATGGTAAAACACACTAAATTAGTAAAAAATGGTAATATGTGAAGTTTTGAGCTCAATTATACTGTTTTTGGAAATTGAAGTCCCACTAGGAGCAGAGAAATAGATTGGAAACAGTAAATAATCATTTTATGCATCTAATCTGTATGTAGGAATGATCAAAAAAAAATTTAGAGAGGACTAAGAATACCTGCAGTGCTTTTGTTATCAAAGGTTGTATACATGCTACGTATTGCAGTCTACTCATTCAAGTAATTAAAGCCCTGATAAAGCTATAACCAATTCCTCACACACATTTATATTTTTGTCTGCATGACCAAGGRAGGTTTTAGCCCTCTGCAGCAGAAGTGGATTTTACAGTTATGCAAGACCAGAAATAGCAATGGAGAACACTTTAGAAATACAGCCAGAGAAAGGCATGGCTGTTGCATGCAAAATCATTATTGCCATTGGATGTAGACTGAACTTGATACAGAAAATCAGGTAAATTCTGAGATGGATGATGAGTGGACAGGAAGAAGGTGTTCATTTGACCACAGATCTCTGTTTAACTRTGGAAAGATGACATTATGCTTGGAGCTCAAACTTTCTGTTAGAGCAGTCACAGGCACAGCAGTTCATGACCACAGGACRTGTGAGAAGCTGGCTATTGCATATCTGGGCTTCATAGGTCCCATGGAGTAAAGAAATGTTCCTTTTTTTTCAATATCACTTTTGATAACTTTCTGTGAAGTATTTTGGGAATTAGCTTGTTTTTTTTTTCTTCCAAGTGTGCAAGAATGACACTGTACAGGTAGTATAGAACATTAAGGTTCATAAAATCTAATGTATTAAACAACCAAAAATAGCTTTTCTTTCCCCATTGAAAAGCAAAGAAGTAATGTCATGTGTTTTTTGGGGTTTTTTTGTTTGTTTGTTTTTGTATGTTTGTTTGTTTTTGTTTGGGTTTTTTTTATTTTAGAATGTGGTGGCACTTTTTCTATTCATAGGACTCTGTGTCTAATGCTAGTGTCTGTAAGGCAAGCACTTGAAAATGGAACAGAATTTTTGTGTGCTGTAAATTCCCTTATTTTTGTGACCTTGCAATGTGATGATGTGGTAGCAGAATTCTTCGATAATAAACATGATTCGTTGTGCAGTGGAAATGATGCCTCAGCACTGCAGCAGAATTTAAAATGGGAGCATCCTGTGGTTTCCATGGCAACCAGGGAGTGCCAGGCTGTTTGTGTTGTGRAAGGCAGTGGGTAGCATGCACTTCAGTACATGCCAGTATTTATTAAGACTGTTAGGATGGCAATTTCTGTCTACTGCATMGCAATTTATGCCTAATTTAAAGTTTCAGCCTTTTGCAGTGTCAGCTGCTTTCAGCTCCCATTCCCTCTAGTGGAAATGAAAATAATTGGCAGTGGTTAACAATGTGTCCTAACTCCAGCAGCTCCGAATGCATCCCTTATTCTGTGAGAATGCACAATGCATACATGMAAGGCAAAGAAAACTGGCTGTTCTGCTGAGATTACAGTGGCTTTCTGTTTTATTTCCATTTTGGCTTTTATTTACTCTTTGCTTATTTGAGGTTGTGATTTTTGATAACTTGTTTTGTGGGGTTTTGTTTTTGTTTTTTTTTTTGTTTGTTTGTTTGTTTGTTTGTTTTTTTTTAGTAATAGCAGTGTTTTGTAAGTAACTTTTGACACTTCAGGAAGAAACACAGTTAAATCTTCCCTGTTTAGCCAGCATACCCATACGGTGTTCTCTGGAAGTGTTTCAATTTAATGAGCTTCAGAAGCATCATAAGACTTCCTTACATGATGAAAAGTTCAGCATATTTGTTATGCTGAACTTTAGTTATTAGGAGACATGAAGATTCATTTTGTGTAGGGCATGCTTGCCTTTGGTGAAGAGGAATTTTGACTTTCTCATCAAATGAGTTTCCAAAATCCCAGTCTGTCATACATTTCACAATAAAGAATTTGTACTGGCTTAGAAAAGGGATACATAATGAGATATCAGCTATATCACAGTCTGTTCATATATACTTGGAATTTGTATCCAAGTATATATGGCTTTGTATTGGCTTAATGGAAGCAGCTATCATGTTTGCTTGGATTTACGTGATCTGAAAGATTACTGGAGCTATGCCACTGTGCTTGAAAGAGAAACTATATTTTCTGTGCCATGATGTCTCACTAGCTTTGTGTACATCTTTTTTTTAGAGGAGGGTCAGCTGGTGTCCTTCCTGCTAGCTTGGAATGTGAGCAGAGAAAAACAAACAAATCTTCCTAAGAGTCTGAGAAGACAGCTCAGTAGCCCTCCCTGAAGGGTCTAAAAGGGATGCTAGACTCAGCGTTTTCTTGGTTGTTGCCTTACTYAGTGGTTACTCTGACTTTCACTTGCTATAGTGAAATAAGAGCTTCTTTAGTTCTTTGAGCCATTCCCGTCTCTAAAAACCATGTTTCAGCTCTTTATATCAATATATATTTTTTTATATTTTTGAAGATTTTTATATGCATAAAAATCTTAGTAAATTATTATTTTTGGTGTTTAACTATCTTAATCAAAATATTTCTCTTTAATTTTGTGATGTGCATTAAAATCTTTTGGATCTAGACAGATATTATGAGACATCTGTATTTTGAGGTTTAAACAGATAAAAACAAGATTTAAAAGACTGACCTTTGCTTTGACATGAGTGGACATTGAATCTGGCCCCC
>NW_026623257.1:3889388-3893918 GCF_030028575.1 Malurus melanocephalus | reverse complement strand
AAAACAAAACAAAAACAAAACAAAAAACCAAAAACAAAAAAACAACCCCACAATTATATTGGATTTTTTTTATGGTACAAACAAGAATTCCCATAAGAATAATTTCTCTGTTTCCACACAGTTAGAACCAGTCCTGCCTCTCTGTATTTCCATTATCCTTCCCCCATGTGTCTCTTATTTTATTTCAGGATCAGTTCATAGTAATACTTTAGAATCAATTGCTTGGTTACATATTTTGGTCATTGTTTTTCTGATAGAGTAACCTGTATTTTTAGTCATCTTCTAATATCAATATCAATTAAATGCATTTGTATTAATTGTTTTAGAGTAGGATGAAAAACTTCATAGGTTGAAATCAGAGCAATTTTCTCCAAAGGTCTTGATTCTGCATGTACACAATAATGTGAAAACCCACATTATTCACAAATTCCTAGAACCTGAATGTGCACATTTTAAATATAGGTCAAGATTTTCCCTCAGTACATTATGTACCTATCAGTATATCCTCCTTTTCAGTAAAGCATTTAACTGTCAGTTCTTATGCTGAATTGTACAAAGTACAATTTTATAATTCATTATAGTAGTTTTACCTGTTGTAATATTGATTTATTCCAATCTCTTTCACTATGGAAAAAAAAATACTCTCCATACACCTCCATCAAGTAAAAAATAACCACATTGTTATTTTAAGAAAATAATTTTGCTMTAAAGTGGGTTTTAATTAGACTTTTTGAAAACTTTTTTCTTCTATTGGAATTTGCAGCGTTCCTTATTCTAGATTTTATACTACAGAGCGAAATAGATCATCAYGAAGTACATCTGGTTACTGRGGCATCGTGTTTGCTTTATCTTCTKACCTTTTTTGTAGTAACTTCTCCCATGGTACTTAAGATGTTACTGCTTGTGCATTCAGAAGAAACATTAAGAAAAAATGATATTTTTGAAGCTGTACAAAGAGAGAGTACTAATCCTTCTAAAGTCCATCATTTGCATTCAGCTKTTATAACACYGAATATTCTTGCTTTATCTATGCATATATTTAGAAGATGACCCGATCATACAGTAAGAATGYAACCTTGCATGGGTTTTTTCTTGTTCCACTCAATTAGTGTGTGTCTGGAGTCATTAATACAATATTTTTGGAACAGCTTTATGATTCTAAATTGGCTCTATTGATTGTATAATTGGCATTTTATGAATAAATTATATTTTGATAAGAAGTAACTTGGTATTAATCTTGCCAGTGCATGTGGTGAGCTGAGAGACCCATTAGCATTTTCCAGAGACAATATTGTGACTAGTRACTTTGGTAGTGATTTGGGGGACTTGTTTCCTTGTMAMATTCTTCACTTGYRTGCCTMTGCTGTGTGCATTTGGAGATTACTWATTTRTGGTAAKCCTTCTACAATAATATTTAGTATGGCATCTGGTTACAGAAGCATTTTAGTAGAAAAATTAACAGCTGTTGAAGTTTGGAAGTGAGTCCATTACAGCCAAGTATACCTTTTCATAAGGGTAATGTGAAAATTAAGAAATTAAAATATAATGTTTTTATGATTATTGAATAATATGGAATGATAAAAAACTTTTTATTGTGCCAAAGCTAATTGAAATTTCCCCAAATTCTGAATTTGGTAAATTTGTTCTGCCAAACTTCTGCTTTTCAACAGAAACACATTTTCAAGAGGAATTTTKTCATTAGTATCCATTCTGTCAGCTGATTTGCAGTTTTTATTAAATTAATATTGGCATTTAAAAATCGGGGATGGGCGCGGGGGAAGGAAAAAAAAAAAAAAAACCCCGAAGGAAAATTTCTAGCAAAGCTGTCCTTTACTTGAAAAGAGCTAGACAGGAACAGCACTTGGTCTGAGAGTGGCCTCTTCCATTATGAGTGGTGTTACTGCAGGACAATCAGCCAATTGATCCTTCTCTGAGAGCCACGAAGGAGCCAGGTGAGGGACAGCTGGTTGCTCTGACAGAGCTTCTGAAGTTCCTCAGYCTATTGCTGYTGCTTTGAGCTTCTTTTCAGCACTYATCAGCTGGTCTCAAGCARCCTGGCAAAGTCTTCTGCAGTTAATACAATAWCAATGTTGAATACAAGAACCTGCACTGGCTAATGGCATTGATCYGCAGAGTTTGGTATACATCAAAATGCCACTGCCTCTGTCTGACACTTATTCCTTATAGATACAGTGTACCTTATAGATACAGTGTGAGTGGAAACCAACATGGTTTTGATGTAGAAAGTGTATACAGGCACTTGAAACTGGCTTTTGTGTTGTTGAGGATTACTTTACGCCTCAGTATCAGTGTGATTGCAAATATAGGCAAAGGTTAAATTCAGCTTTTTTGTTTATTTCCTAGAAGTACCACAGATGTTCATTTATGGTAAGCTGTTTGCTATAAATTCTGCTGATATGAAGCTCACTTCAGATGTATTTGCACCACTAGATTAGAGACACTTCCTGGAAATTTAGCTAGTGGCAAATGCTTAAAAGACACTTTGTTCTTTTTTGTTGTTTGGTTGCTTTTTTTCTGAAGATCTAGAAGCATTCACATTTTATTCTTAAAAAAGTAATTTAGGAACAAAGTGCAAATTCATCGCTTGACAATACACACTGAGATTAAGCACTTCAGTCCAGCATGTTAGTTTCAGTAACCTGAAGATACTGTGCACTTGTTAAATGGCATGTAAATATGCTACTGTGCGAGACAAAATTATATGTAATTTCTAGATTACTGACGCACATTTTATATGGTATCAGAGTACCAAAATTTTCCCATTTTGATCTACTGCATATCCTTATTGATTCTGTGAGAAAGGTGCTGAATAACGATGGCAATCATGGCAATCATATACTGAGTGTGTAAAAGCATAAAAGTTACAGACTAATATTCCAGTTTACTTTCCAGTAATTACCTGTGGACTTTCAAATTATTGCTTTGCTTTTGATGTTCATCAGTCACTGGAAGTGAAAATGGCAAGGAAACCAATAGTGCATACTCTGGAACATTTTAAATGTTTATGGATTTCTTAGCATGATTAGAAAATATAAGTGGTATTATTCTTTCAGATCAGTAGAGGCACATATTAATTACTACAATAATTGCCCTCTCAAGGACAACGATTTAACACTGTTGGAAATGATGCTGAGACTACTGATTTCTTATATCTTCATTACTGTGCAATGAAAACTGAGGGTTAAAAAAAAAAAAGCCTCCAGTTTTTGGTTTGTTTTTTTTTTTTTTTTTTTTTTTTTTTTTTTTTTTTCTTGTGTATATATAAACGAGAGTGATTTAAAAAGAATCACACTGGCTTTCTAGAGGATAATGTTTAGCTGAGAAAAAGTGTTTGCATTTGGTTAATGTAACACTTTAGGTAGATTTTTTATATGGAGAAATATATGGAATTTTTGACAAATTGTATCAATAATTTATAGTTGAAATAGAAAGCATACCATTTAATTCTGCCATCATTAAGTAGTGACCAAAAAAAAAAAAAAAGAAATGTGAATAAAAATATCAGGCAAGTTAAATTAACCACAAATGGCCTTCCAAATCTTCTGATACACTAAAAATATTGGTTTATTGTATCTTAAAGTATAATTCATGGTAGTATGTATTTTTAAAAGTCAGAACCAATATGTAGTGATTTGCAGGAAAAATATTTAGGGTCTGGACTTTCACATACTCTTGCCATATAGAATCTAATTAAATTTAGTGTTGGACTTTAAGTTTTATCTGAATTTCTGATGTTACATTATATCAAGCTTAGTAAACAGAAGGATTTAAGAAGATTTAAGAAGAAGGAAAAAAGAGAACTTTATATCACTTTTAGATTTCTCTGCTTTTTGTTCTAATATGGGTATTTCATTGGTCACTTGTTTTTTGCTGAATAGCACCCTTCTGCATCTGTTAATGTTAAATTAAATGCAAAGGCAGATTAGGGAGGTTGTGCTTGGTTGCCTTATGTGTTGGCAATAGAGCTGGTTAAATTATTCCCTGTAAGTGATGAACTTGATAATCATTAGTTATCAGCTGCAGCCTTTTTCTGTTTAGAGTTTGTTTTAAGTTTAGGTTTTTTACAGCATTTATAAAACCATTGTCTTGTTACTGTGCTAGTGTGGAACTGAAAGCTGCCCTTTTTGAACCTTCCTATGTATCTTTTCTAGCAGTGTAAATTAATAAATAACAATTAGAGAAATTTAACAAGCCACATTCAGGCAGATTACACAGTTCTGTTGAAACTGAAGAATTTTTCACTATCAGGTCAATTTCCAATGGTTTCACAATAATACCAAGGAAAATAAGTATGTCCTTATATATATGTGCAGAACTTATATTGCTGTGAAATATTGCATTATAACACTTAAATATTGTATTTTTAATTACTGTGCTGTATGAGGCAAAAAGTTACAAAACTGTAAAAGAAAGGTCTTATATTTTTCTAAAGCAATTCTGTAATCTAGTTTAAAAATAATTTTCCATCATGACAATCCTAGTTTTAAAATAAAATCTTTATGGAACTGA
>NW_026623257.1:3878177-3887887 GCF_030028575.1 Malurus melanocephalus | reverse complement strand
CAAAAGTATGGCAAGTATACTTGATGAGAATATACTATTAGGATGTGCCTGTTTCATTTACCAAGAGTAATAAAGGTGCAAGACTATRGATAATGTAGTTCCTAGAACTGTCCCTTAGAATAAAATTAGACTAGTCCCTTAGAATAAAATACATGACATTTGTGTTCTTAAAAACTTAATATTATATATCCCTTTATGAGATTGCAAATAAAAAGATAGTAGACTAAGAAGGAAAAGTCATAGCTCTCAAAAAAGCGCATTAATTTCGTTAAGTTTGGAAAAGTTTTGGGGAAAAGATGATCCAGGAAAGAGAACAGGCTGGTGGTTCCATATAGGATTGACAAGTAAAATGCAGTTTGCTCCAGAAAAAATAAGTTTAGTTAATTATATTCATATTTAGGTTGTTACTCAGATTTAATTGTAATAATTATGCAAAAGAGCTGTATGTCAAAGCCAACAACTCAGTGAAAGAAGCAGACAAGAAATACTAGAGTAAAGGCAACATTTTGAAAAGCAGTGGTGGAAGTAAATGTCATGGAGCTGATGACAGGACGTCACCTTGAATACCATGTTAATGTCAAAATCCATTTTGAGATATAAAATGAATGTACTTTGTAACAGAGATAAGTTATAAGATGTGGAAAAGACCATCACACAAAAGAAAACCATGCATAAAAGCACTCYCTACATTTAGGTTGGAAAAGTAAGAAATAGACCAAAGTGCATTTCCATTTTGGCACAGTTCTTCATGCAGTTCTGCAGTATTGACATCGTTGAGCCAAAGATTTAGGAAAGGATGTAAAGACATTTACATCTGCATGTACACTATCCACATTAGACACATTAGTTTGATTTCAATTATCTTGGAAATTAAACAATTTTGGATCTGTCTTGTAAAGTCCTGGGAGACCATCTSGAAATCCCAGGTAACTGACAAACAGGCCAAGTCCCATAATATGGAAGAGAATAMAGAAAGCAAAGGAGGTAAAATGTTCCACCTGGCTTTGTTGTCACTCCTGAGCTGACAGAAAGGTAGGATGGAGTATTTTGCTTCATATGGATAGAGAGTGTGACCTGCAGAAGTACCCAGTAAACAGAAACCCTCTGTGGTTAGTAGGGGTGGGAGTTCCCCAAGTGATTACTCTTAAGAGCAGTTGTACTTCTATGCCATCACCCACCTTTACCATGGGTAGATAAAAATGGGTAAAAAAGAAGGCATGCCAGAAYAGTTTTCTTCTTCACTGGAAAGTTCCATGCATGTATGATTAATGATAAAGATTACTTGAGCTTAGTTTAGGTTTAATGAAAGTTTAATGTGTAAAAAAACCCAAAACATATAACATGGTAGATTACCATCTTAGATCCTGTATTGTATACCTTTCAGATCTAAATCCCAGAAGCATCCAGTGATCTGTTTTGCATTGTGGTTATATAGTAGAAAACTGAATYCAAAATAACATTTGATTTAACATAACACATCAGAAAAAAAACAATTAAATTTAATAATCAATGAGCATATAGATGTGATTCACTTAGAAGGAACTCTTTATTTTGATCTGTTTRTGTATTTCAAATATAAACCATTAAGAGGTAAAGACCTGCATTCCTGTTAAAATAAGAGTTCCATTGTCTGAATTAGGCTATCCCATGCTCTCTCAGGTTATTCTTATTCCTTCTTAAGATAGAAACAATTTTTTTCCTTTTAGATAAAACTGCAGATAAGGCTTCTGATGCAGTACCTTAAGCTTTTAAATGGATTCCAAGTTTTATGGCTAAACTTACAAGTTGTGTGAACATTAATTTATTTTTCAGTGGCCAACATTTAATGCTTTGGATATTCTTCATTTAAGGATTTTGCTTCCACGTAAGTCAGTACACCTGCTATGTTTTTGTAAAACATGACTGTTTCTGCTAGAACAGATGTCATCTGCATTGTAAAATAACTGTGTTTTATGGGAAGCTTTTAAGCAAAACCACCATAATTTAGTTTGCTTAATGTCAGACATGAGCCCGCACTACAACAGAAGTGCTCTAAATGTCAAAACAAATCAATTTTGCAAATGTCAGACCGACATTAATGAAAGCTCAGCTCTTTCACTAAGGATACTGTCCTAATTCATAATAAATACTACACTTTATACCATGGTCATTTATAACAGAAGGTATGCATACAGTTACCATGGCTGCTGTGGATTTTGTTTCACAATTCAGGTGTATACTTTAGAACACTGTGTATTATAATGACAGAAGTTTCCAATCACAGAATAATCTAGGTGGGAAAGAGCATCTAGCATTGAGCATCTTGCCTGCTCAATGTTTATTTTTTTACATTTGGAGTTCAGTATCCTGGTGTAGTAACCTGGGGGACCTAAGTAAAACGTGGCATTGAAAACTGAGGTAAAGGAAGCAGTGAGTATCTTTTCCCTGTGGTTGCCCTCCTTCAGTAATGGCCTCACATTTGTGAAATCTTCCTTTTATTCATGTCCGTATAACATGTATGAAGAAGGTACATTTATGCATTTCTTTTTACATGGAAAGCTGGATATTTAACAATTAACAACTTGACTGCTTTATGCAAATGGATCCTGTCATTGAAGTGAAAACTTGTAAGTGCCTAACTCTTRTGAATTAGGAAAGAGAACCAGTGCCTTGTGACTGAGGAAACCAAATGCAGCTAAATACTGCAACTGCTATTTTGAACAAGTGTGGCTCATCCTTCAAAAAGATGGTATTAATAGAACTTTGAGATAACAAAGAAACTTCAGACCACCAACAAAACCCAAATGTTCCAACATGGAAATAAAAAAAAAGTAATGATTTTTGCTGCTTAATTGCTCATCTGCAATAGAGTAAACTGTATGGAACAAATGCCTGTTATACGGTTAGACAAAGAATAGCCACGTCACTTGTAAAGGAAAGATAATTAAGCTCTTTGGCAGCAGAATACACAGTTGTGCTTAGGCACTGTCCATGTACATTCCCTCTTGGCCCATTGTCTGATAGTGAATGAAAGATAATTACTTAGAGAAAGTGTATCGTGTATATGCATGATATTGATACCATTTRAAGTCCTCAGTAAAATAATTAAGAATGTATTTCCTTCACCCAAACCCTTTGTAAATTATCATCAACACAATAACAAAAAGAATTCTGACAGCTTTAGGTATACTGTTCAGTGATTACACTTCTTTCCTATAAATATATAATGAATGGCTTACTAACCTTACTACTGCCACATGGAAAGTGATACTTATTTTTCAGAGCTGTTTGTAGAAGAAGGCCACATGATGGCTTCTAGAAGTCATAAACAGCTTTAAGTGCCATAGCCCCAGACTGTGTCTCTCCATCTGGACTCTCAGCCTGGGGARTACTCTCCAGGTGCTGAGAACAACTTTGTCGCAGCAGGTTGGGAAAAGAGCTAAAAAGTGTTCGCTTCCTGCTCCCATTCCCCACTATCTCTCTTTGATTTTGAGCATGAAAACTGGAGGCCATCATGGAAGGACAGGGCTCATTGCAGAGTCTACAGAGCATCTATGTTCTCAAGGGCATCTAATTATAAAGTAGCTTTTTTACTTGATGTCTTCTCTGCTACATCATGCTTCATGCAAGTTGTCACGCACATTGAAGACAATATAATACAAAGGCTCAATAAACGGAGAAAGCTTTTTAGGGAATATTAGTTTATCTTTTATGGATARCTTTACCTCACTCATCTGTTCACGTGCCTCTCCACCCCGCTTCAGGCTTCTACAGTTTATAGCGAACACTTTTWAAAATATCTGTGAACCAGGGAAAGAGGCATTTCATAATATTTTACATTTTATGAAGTACACGGTCTTGAGAGTTGGAGAGTATTCTGAAAATTACCAATCATTTCTGGAGGACTCATCTATAATCATGTGTTTATCAGCATGAATAGCTGCCATATCTCAGTAATAGCAAGGGAAAAATCCTGCCTTGTAAAACAGAGGAATTTGCTCAAACGTTGTCCAACTAATAAAAAATTCCATGACATTATGTTTTACCCTTATCTTATCTTGACATATTTCAAAGTCCCTACATCTTTAAAGTTCAGAGGACACACACTATCATTGTGTTTAGTCCTGGGGCAACTTCAGCTTACCACTGGAAGGTTTTAAATCTTTGTTGGCATTACCATTTCAACATCTCATGCATTTGTGCCACTGTAATTACTTGAGTAATTTTAACTGAAATAATTTGTTCCTAACATTGTTTTTTTACCACTTCCACCCGAAAATCATATTCATAAACACAGACTACTTAAAATATTTTTTCTTATTTTTCCAAAATAATGCATTTATTTCCAAATTTTTCATGCATATTTATATAATTAAATGACTCTCTAAAATATCCCCTCTTGAAACACTGATAATACTTTTGTTCCTTTATCTTTAACAAAGGTTGGATAGKAGTTTAAAAATCTACTTAAATTATTTATGATGGTTTCACCCAAGCAGGAAGTTCACCCAAAATGAAGTCTGGCACCACAATTTTACAACTGTAAGATTTACCTCTTGCAAGATATTGTAAAGGACATATTTCAGTGTACTGGGCAAAAAACAAGTGTTTCACTCACTTTTAGTGTGCTGGCATCACACCTAGTAAGGCATACAGGTTGTAAGCAATATAATGCACATACTCCCCAGAAYTGGGGTTATGTCCAGCAATGTTTGTAACATTTATGCCCATTGTTTCACTGGTCCTAGAATACAAAGAGAAATAATTTGGTTGGGAAACACCAGGAGTTTAAAATGGATATATTATTCCTACCTAATCAGTAGCATGCATGACAGTAATTTTAACATTATTATTGAACTGATTTCTCTTTCTTATTCAGTGACAGAGTCATATGTGGCCACATGGGCAAAATAAATTTTGTAGTGAATGCCATAAGGTTTTACTTTGTTATTCTAATCCATTTCTGGTTTCACATTGATGGTATCTAGAGCATCAGGGCTCACTTGGTATTCAGTCCATGCACTCTACAAAAATCACACTGCTGTGGGGGAATAAAGTGATTATAGCAGAATGGTCTCTGCTGTCTTTTTTACATAATTGTTTCTGTGTAGCCAGAAAGGTATCCACACTCGAGAGAGAATTGCTARCTGAAGTTTACTGGACTTGAATTAAATGCTTTTATTTAAGTTTTATTAAGTAAAACACAGCTCCTTTTATTTTGATTAATTGGCAATCAGTACACTTTTATTGTTGTTGTTGAGTCGTTTGCTTGTTTTTATGCGTGGAAGATTTTTTTTTTTCCTAAAAATATCAGTCAAATTTTACACCCTTCCTGTTACACAAAAATTATGGCTTATCCTTGAACTTTTATTGGTGAACACTAAAACAAACCCGAGTGTGACACTGAGGATGTAGCTTTTCCTGGGTTAGATAAAAAAGTGTAACAAAGCAATGCTGGCTCCAGGGTACAGCAGAGGGCTAGGGAGGTTTCCCTGTCTGACCAACCAGGAGCCACTCTGGCAGTCTCACTCACACCAGCCTGGGCAGGGACAGGAACACCCCACACTCACACCCGGGCGGCCACAGATTCCGGGACCTTTGTGATGCAAAGTGCCGGCACTTCTCAGCCTCTTGCCTGGGGCTCCCACCCAGAGCTCAACCTGYAGCTMCCCCTGCAGCTGCACCCCCAGAAARCTGCACTGAAGGTATTCCTCAAAAAGAGGTCGCGTGTGCTCCTTACAGAATTTTGTTTCTGTATAAAACATGTAGATTTCCTTTGGCTGGCTAATTTCTTGTGCATTCAATRGCTGCAGTATGAGGAAAATTTAATGTGCTCTGCCAACTTACTGCAATGTTTTCATATTTCTATGAATGACAAAACCTCTTCTATTTTTATTAAAATTCTTATTTAAATGCAGTTTAAGTGTCTGAACTTTTAGATATGTAGTGCATTTACAATATAGTAACAAGTATAATTTTTAAAATGTTCACTTGTATTTTAATCAGTAACAGATAAATAACTTTTTAGCTTTTGTTTAATAGATGATTCAAAGAGGAATTAAGAGCAGAAGCTACTTGAATACATCCTACAGACCATTTATAGAACTTGAAAGCATATATGCATATACTCTTGTTGGGTTTTCTTGGGTTTTTAAATTTTATTTTGAATGTAGTGTATTTATCAGTTTTATAAGCAAGAAATGCTGGCACATTGTGTTTAAAATTTTTGCAGTGCTTTGAAAAACTGAGACTGCAGATGGCTAGATTTGTGAGTTTTAAGTGTTTGGATATGAATTATAGTACATATAATGTAAAAGAACTTTAAACCCACTGGAGAAAATGACTGTAAAACAGAGAGTAAAATGTAATATAGAGAAAGTAATTTACTTTCTGTAATACAAATTAAGGATGGGAAGGGCCAGCAAACACAGCACATTCAATGAAGACATTGGCACTGGGAGTATAGCAAGATGCTTTAGATACAGTAGGTTCTTTATAGCAAGAGAATTTGACTCATTTTTTTATTTTCTAAATATTTGGGGTTTATTCCAAAACAACTCTGATCTCCAAACACCATTCTTACTGTTCAGTTTGATCAGCTGGAACATTTTTATCTCCACACCTATACATATGGTTATTTAATCTCATATATTTTGATCAATAAATATGAAATAATTAGACAGAAGAGGGTAACTTTCTTAATTATAATAGGTGTCTGAAGAGAGAAAGAGAAAATAAAACAAATTCTCCCTCTCTTCTCCCCRGATTTATCCTGTGTAAGGTATGTCGTTTATATGCTTTTTGTTAACGTGTGTGAAACATTAATCTGTGTCTGGAAATTAAACAARGTTCTCTTACAAAAATGGTAGGGACATCAGAACTGAGTCTTCTTTACAGAGCACGGTCTGCTGCTTCCTGTACTCGCTTGAGCAGAACACACCAGCACTTGACAGGGTGTGTTGCTTGTGCTCTCTTTGTGCCACAAATCTTTTCCTCCTTGCTGAGCCCAATCAAGTGCTACATTGCTGATACTTCGCCTTGACATTTGCCAAAATGCTCTGTTTCAGGTCACTATGCAGCTATTCTCTTCCTCATGTGCAGATATCCTTCCTTGCTGCCTGCAGCACCAGCATCCTGCTGAGCCTGAACTGCTCTCTTGTTCTTGAAGGACCTCATTTCCAGATGTCCCTGCAAAGATGCTTCTAAGGGAGCCTTCTCAGCCTGCTTTCAGGGAGTTGTGCCCAAGACATGGGTGTTCAGGCTGGCAGTTTCTTTACAATTTTAACTTCAGTTATGTTGCTTCTGTCCCTCTCTGTGAACTGGATTGGATTTCTTTGGTACTGCCTTGCAATTGTTTTGCTGTCTCTCTTTTGTATGGGTGCTACAATACCCATACAAAAAAAGTACAGCACAACAGGCTGTGCTCTCCTAAGCCTGTGTACAGGTAACTGGCAAGATCAGTCCAACCTCATTTAAGTCTGTTTCACTTAGAAAAAAATACAGGAAATAGAAGGTGACACTTTTTTTTACTCCTGGGAGAGAAGCCTTGGAAAGATGAAGAGCAGAATTAAAATGCTGTACTACCACATGAATTGTTATGGTGGCAACAGGCCCCACTCTTATTCAGTGTTCATGAAACAATTTGGGATTACAAAGAGGCTCCAAGGGACTGAGATTGGACTGAAAAGCAATGAGCAAATGGAACTCCTACAAAATTGAAAGCAAATGAAGAATGTTTACTTGCAAGATCTGATGGGATTTTCTCCAGCTTATAAATGTAGCAGTTTTAGGACGTTTTACCATTTCTATTATTGTGCATTTCACTGATTAAATGTTAATATTTTCAGAAGCTGATCATTTGATATGATGAAAGGTATAACTTACAAATTGCTGGCTGTGTGAGGATAATTTGTGCCTTCCATTCTGAACTCTACTGTAACCTGTGGCTTTGACTGAAGCTTTTCTATATTACCGGGTTAACTTTTCTCTTTAATGCTGAGAATTGCTAAGCAACATTATTTTTCTTCTATTGTTGTCTTCTGTTCATTTTAGCTTTCTGCACAGACAACATCTGTGATTAATTACAGAATAGCATAGTGTGGTTAAGTTTTGGTCAATAAATAGAGCAAATACCAGTGGTTGGTGGTAGGTCCTGATGTGACTGCTCTTAAAGATGGGCAGACACTCAGTAGTAAGGGCTTGTCTAGCAAAGGCCAGTTAGGGAAATAMAACATGTAGGACACAGCAAGGATCATGTCTCAGGTCTCTTGAGAGAGGGGTTAGCATGGTGAGAGAAATGTCACAACATTACAAATTCCTTTGCTATGATTGTGTGCTATAAATCCACACAGAGCAAAGTCATGAGGTGRCTTGGAGTTCATGTAAGTCGGTTGGACTCAGTGCCACAACAGCTGCAATCCCTTAATATCCATAATCTAATAAATTTCTGCTGAAAAACTCACTATTTATTTTTATTTCTGTACTGAATTATATATTACGATATCTATACTTCATAACTTCAACAAAAAGCTTCAAAGTCATATTCCCAAAATATAAAAGTGTTACCAAAAAATTCTCATTAGCAAGACAAGGATGCCTTATTAGGTACCTCAAGACCTTGGAAAATATGATCCTCAAAATATGATYGTCAAATGCTGCTTAAGCCAGCACTTTTTAAAAACACAACTTTGTCTCATATAGCTTCAGGACATGTGCCTGCAGAACTGCAATAAACTGTATTATTTCAAATGTCTTTGTTTTCCTGAAAAATTCAGTGTGGGACCATGTCTTACCCTAGAGTGTCTCAACTTAGTGTACTTAGAGAAATTACACTGATTTGTTTCTTTACAGCAAAGCTTACTTTGTGCAGAAGCCTTCYGTATTTCATTATAGATTGGCAGTTTAAACAGGAAAAGGAAATTTGCTGAAGAGATCTAGATCTCATTTCATCATTATAAGCAGAAGAGACAGGGCATGCACTCAAATAAATATTACATTTTCTAATCCTGATTTTCCTGAATAAACCAAGTGCTGTACTGTGAAATGTGCTRTTAGGTTTTTTTAAACCTAGATCATATCAGACAATGAATTTGATACTTCATGACAGCAGGCACTTTTTTTCTTTTTCCAGGTGATAAAAGGAAAATTAAAGTTTGCTTCCTTGAGTGCTTAGACATTCCAGACAATGCATTCTTTATTGTGCCAGCTACATAATAAGTGATTTTTTTGTGTCACTTGTTTCATATCTCAGTACAAATAYGAGGAAGAAACAACTGTATTTGTGATGGTGAGAAGTCATTGATATTTCAYTTTCCTCTACCCTTTTTGTAGCTGAAGGTAAGGAGGCAGTGATGCTACAACAGAAAAAATGCCTTTGTAGATGTACACAGATGGGTTACATGGTTAGATTTGTCTCTCAGAATGCTGGAGGCTGAGTGATGATGAACTTGACAGAAATGGATCTTATRTTGTCTTTTAATAATTTTTAATTGATAAGCTGTTCAATAACTTACACTGAGTGATTTAACCATTTACAAACAAATCCCCTCCCACCTCCCATGCTAAAGCAAGTGAACCCTAAAGATAAATGCGCAAAGGAGAAGAAATCTTTTGAGGTGAGGTGTGGGGATGTTGTAATTGTTTTTTTGTTTTGTGGGTTGGTTCATTAGGGGTTTATGGTAGATGGTTTTTTATTTGTTTGTTTTTGAGTTAGGGTTTTTTTTTTTTTTGTT
>NW_026623257.1:3861378-3878129 GCF_030028575.1 Malurus melanocephalus | reverse complement strand
AAGTGTGACTATTAACTGAAGATGAATTTTGTGATCTGCAAAACTAATGGAAACTTCTTTTGGTACAAATTGGGTTCATTTCACCTCTATTCAGTTTTCTATCCACTCCAAAATCCTCCACTGTGTCTTTTGAAGTTCTTATAAGGGAAGAGGTACAAGATTGAGACTTTTGGGGGAGCTAAGTGTGTACTTTATGACTGGCTGACTGTCAGCCAGAGCCTAACACATTAGACARCAACTAAGAGTATAAAACAGTTGTGATTTTCCTACCTTTCCTCAGGAAGGACAGTGACTTGTACCTCTCTTCAATATGTAACTACTAAGTGTTTTTCAGTTTGTGGAATTTGAATTATCTGCCCATCCTTACAGATGAAAGATAATAGTCTGAAAGATCAAAAGCTATTGAGTAACTCTAAATCCTGCATATTTCATTTACTTGAGAATCTAGACTAAGAGCAAATAACATTCTGCCTTCTCACACTGCCACACAAAAGAAATAAAAATCAGATTTTTTTCAATTAAATTCATCTTTAATTACAACTGTCCAGGCACTGACAATAATTTTTCATGTCAGAAAAGCAAGGTTTGACAAARCAGTAGACTGTACTTTCCATTTGCATGTTTGGTGTGAAGCAGACTATTATGTTATACCCATATAAGTGAAACTTCATTGATTCCTACAGATTTACCCTTCACATATACATATATCAATATCATTACCTTTTTTTTTTTTTTTTTTTTTTTTTTTTTTGGTCAGAAAATCTTTGTAATACATAATATTGTAGTGATATTTACAGAAAAAAAACTGACTCCATTAAGCTGACTTAGTCTGTTAAAGATAACATGAGGATACTGGGTTTGTCAGAACACATAGCTCATCAGTGTAAGAGGTAAAGACAAGAGACAGGATCAGTAATAAATCAGATATCCAGACAGGTAAATCAGAAGGGAGAGGAGATAACACAMAAACTACCAAAGATCATATCCTGGTTGCTGATCAAGGGACAGCTGAAGGAACCACTTGTATCTTTGAAGAAGTTCAACCAGAAATTTGTATTTGAGGAGAAACTTGGGAAACCTGACAACTATTTGGCCTTCTGGGAAAGAGTTTTTTGAGGAATTTTGGGATGTTTGTGGATTTTATAAAACTTCTAGAGATGTTCTGAGGGTATTGTGTGCATGTGAAGAACTACTATGGGATCTTGAGGAGAAGGGCCAAAAAAAGGGAAAGGAAGGGACTGAGTGGGATCAGAGAGCAAAGGAGAAGAGAGAGGAGATGAGATAAAAAGTGCCAGCTGCCTGTAAGTAACTGATCGGTCTGCTTGGGGACCCAAGTCCTGTACCTGAATACTGTAATCTCTCTCCCTTCCTACTTATTTTTTCCTACCTATTTTCTCTGTGACCTTGTTCTCCATTCTGTATCTGACAGAGACAGGACTTGCTAACAAATTTCAAGCCAGGCTRGCTGGCAAGGAAGAGGGTAGGGTGGTGTCTTCAAAGCCCGAMGATCTGTACTGGCAAACAGATAAGGTTTGTAGGATCCATACAGAAATATTTGATTAACTTAGCCCATGATAATTCTCAATGAGTCTATGAATATCAGTGTGCTTGTGAGGTAAAAATGTGTGTTCTGCTACATAGGCTTTGGTGCGAGTACTTGCATTCATCTTTAATTTAAACGTGTTTGGGAGAATTAGGTTTTATTCAGATATTTCAATTCTAGAATAAAAAGGTTAATTTACTAGAGTGTTTTGTACTTGCAATTATATTATTTACAAATGTTTGCTGGGTTTTGTAAAAGAGAAAATGCATGTATTTAATTTTCCAAAACTGATGACAAAACTTTGTCAGCTTTATGAAATRCCAGGAAAAAAAAAGGCATTTATAATTTATAATATATTGTAGCAATATAATAGCTAGTAAATAGTGGGAACACTAATGTAGAAAACATATTTAGGAGCCTTGTTGATGACATTTGCTTAGCACATGTTCATGCTGAGTTTTTGGTGGGTTTTTTTTGCATTTTATTTGTAATTTTTCATTCAGTCTATGAGCTGTATGAATAACATTGTACCAGAGGTCATCGGTGTTAGTCACTAAAAATCAATTGTGAGCAGCCAGATTATATGGTGAAAGCCTGGGGGCAACGAGGTCTGCTCTCAGGGGCTGACTGCAGCAGCCTGATGTCACACTACATGGCACAGAAAGGAGCAGTGCTCATCCCAACCTCTGGGAAAGGCACTTRGATTAAGCTTTCTGTTTGAAAAATGGTAATGAGAAATCAGATATTGTGTTCATAGGTGAGAAAAGGGAGTTTGTGGGAGATAAACACTAATGGGAATTTTGTTAACAAGAACAATCTTTTCTTTCAAAGTTTATGGTGGGGGCTTTTTTGTTGGGTTTTGGYGGTTTTTTCCTCTGGTTGCTGCTGTTATTAAAGCGTCTGAAATTGCTGCCATATTTGGCTTCACTATCCCATCCTTAGTGATCAATAATTTTATGGTAATATGTGACTTCTTCCTTTTTGTTGTTTTTTTTTAAGCCACATTATACTGTTAGGATGAGTATATTTTTTATGGTTCTGACTTGAATATTACTACTTCTCTCGTATGCCATTTTTTCCAGATGCCTCCAAAAACAGAAAGAAACTGGGCCATACATGAAACTGTTTGAGTTTTCTTGCATTAAGTAAAGGCAAGGAATAAAAAGGACTCTTAGCCCTCCTTTKCCCTCCTTCACACTATGTCTGATACCATTAGCACACAGACATTTGATGSCATCTCCATCTCTGGAGACATTCAAAACCCATCTGGAACCTCCCCTGTGTAACCTGTTATTAGTGACCTTGCCTTGGTAAGGGGGTTGGACTAAACCATCTTCAGAGATCACCCAAGCAAGAAAGGCATTCAGACTCTGTAAAATTTTGCTTAAAATGCCATTTCATAGAGATAAAATTATAAAGACAGAGCAGTATCATTAATTATATTATGACCCTTCAGATGCTGGTAACCCTAATTTGTGCTACCTTGGATGGGCTTCCTGTCAGGAAATGGAATCAATGGTAGCAACAGGGAGCTGTGAACAGGTTCCTCTATTATCAGCAAAGGTGAAGTTTATATTGTGACCATGGAATGTGGTCTCAGTGGCAGGTTGTGGGTCAGTGACAAGCGGCATCTTGGTCACCAGCTCCTTGGTGTGCAATGCTCTTCCAGCCACTGTCACCGCGCTGCTCAAAAAGGAAAATGCACAGGGTGACCACAGTTTTCCCACTAACCTAGAAGCTGCTGTCCTGGGGGAGCAYGAAGGCACAATTAATGTAATAAATAACAAAATTAGCTTTCTTCTCTACTACCCTGTCTAAATAAAGATAATTAAAACAGATTAAATAAAAGATACTCTTGCTATGAGAGCCCAGTTGTGGTTTCTTGAGTGCAATGCCAAATTATGTATTTAAGGCACTTTTTAAAAATTAGGAGGGGGATCTAAATTAATAATGAAGTAGACTTAAGATACTTGAGATGCTGATTTCATACCAAAACTTCAAAAGGTACTTATGCTTGTTGACAGATAAAAGTATTCGTTCTTACAATTCACTGTTGCCATATAGTAGTGCTTCAGCAAAAAAATATAATTTCTGAACAAGCACATTTCTCGGGATTGTGAGGTCAGAGTGATGGTCCTCTGCTTTTTTATCCCCCCTCATTCCTTACCTTCTCTGGAGACCCAACTACAGTCTATTCTGTGAGCTGAAGGGTCACAGCTTGTTAATTATCACAATTAACCAACTTCTGCTGACTCAGGCCAAGAAGTCTATTACAAAGAGATGAATTCAGCAGGATTCCAAAGTTAAACTTTCATTGTATTAATATTATACTGACAATGTCCAGGTACCTTATAAATAATACTGACTTACAAATAACATGTAATGGGGGTTTTTAAAGCTACAAGTTTCTTTGGATGAAAGGGAAAAGTCAACTTTTTGAAATACTTATGCAAAGCTTTATGGTCAGTCAGCACATACAAAYTTTAAAAAATGTTCAGGCTGAGATAAAACCACAGTATGCAAAATATCAATCATCAAATTAAACCATTATTTTTAAAGAGAAAGCAGTTTTGTTTGGTTTGGCTTTTTTTGTCTGTTTTGGTTTTTTAGCTTTTACTTTTTAGAGGAAGAGAAAAATATAATAGAGGGAATTTTTTTTCCCCAAAATCAATTTTTTAAATCAGTAACACCACTATATAGGGAAAAGCCTGATTTTTATAATTCAAAAATATATCTACAAAATATAAAGAAGGAATAATGGAGCTTATATTTCTAGAAGTGTTTGGACTTTTCATGTGAGTATTTAAGAAGAACAGAAAGGAAGCCATGATGTTTTGCAAGGTGTTGCAAAGTAGCACATTTTTAGTCTGTTTTTCTTCAAGTATCATTGATCCTTAAGGCTAGCAAACACTTCCTAAAATTGTTTCATTAATTACAAGGGTGAAAATTACAAAAAGCAGCACATCTCTCCATAACAAATTCAGMATGATGAGACAAAACCATGTACATGTATTAATACTGAACCTAGATGAAATGTTTGGCTTGAACAGGGCAAGTCTACATAATTTTTCATGATAACAATAAAKAACCTTTCTTAGGAAAGAAATCTGTAAAATCCAGTCTAGTAGATTGTAGTAAATACAGGTTTGATATCATTACTATGCAGTGGAGGAGAATGCAAAAGATATGCATTTATCCAACCTTCAGTCTGACAGTACATTTAAAACCTAAGTCTAAGAATACTTGAGATTTTGAACAGAAATAAAGATTTCTCCTGGAAATTTATGTTAGTTTATTCTCCCTCAGGTAATACCAAAGAATAGTTGGTCCAGTTTTATGGACAGGAGAGTAAAAAAAAAAAAATTAAAACTAAAGACAAGGTGTTATTCTTTTTGCCTTCTATTCAAGTTTACACCAGGTGTGAATTTAGTACTCGATATAAATCCAAGCACAGCCTGAAAAGTGAATTGTATTTTTTCTGTCACAGTAACAGACTGGTAGATGGTTCTACTCTGAACTGCCTGAGGGGAGAATTCTCTTCTCCTYTATTATTTTTTAATCTGGTTTCCTYTTACTATGAAAAAGTTAACACTGATTTTCTTATTGAAGATAAATTGTGGCCATTCCCATYAACTCCACAAGTAAATATCATAGTGTTTTGCCAGATTTTATACACAGATTTAATACTTAGCTAGGCAAAAATCTAAACTTGTAGAAAGTCTGAAAGCTGTAATAATGTTCTTGGGAAAAAATGAGCAAATTTTTCTGTTGTGGGATTATTTAGTTTAGTTTTGATTTTTGCAACTTTTAAATGAGAAATCATAATGTGGGCCTAGATCTGGAATGCAAGCTCTGTCAAAGATGCGCTTATCCGTTTATATGCAAAAACTCACTTCTGGAAAGAATTGCTGATGAGACTGGGTAAGGCTGGAAGGGACCCCAGGGSTCACCTGGTCCAACCTCTCTGCTCGAGCAGGGTCATCCTAGAGCACAYGGCACAGGATTGTATCCAGACAYTTCTTGAATATCTCCATTGAGGKAGGCTCCACAGTCTCTCTGGGCACTCTGCTCCAGTGCACAGGCRCCCACACAGTAAAGAAGTTTTTTCTTTTATCCCAGTGGAGTCTCCTGTGTGCCAGTTTCTGCCTGTTGCTTCTCACGCCATTGCCTGGCCACACCAAGAGCCTGACTCCATCCCCTTGATACTCTCCCTTCACACACTTACAGCCATTGATAAGSTCCTCTCTCTGTCACCTCTTCCTGAGGCTGAACAGGCCCACCTCCCTCCATCTTTCCTTGTAAGAGATGTTCCAGTCCCTTAAATATCTTTGTCAACCTCCAGTGGACCYGTTACAGGAGTTCCCTGTCTCTTTTGTTGTGAGTTCATTTGGATACATCATTCTTGAGTCTGGAAGAAGTGATCCTTAAATATSAACCAACTTTCTTGGATACCTCTTCCCTGCAGGGCCTGTTCCCATGGGATTCTCCCAAGAAGATCCCTGAAGGGCTTGAATGTAGCTCTCCTGAAATCCACATTTATTATGGATGTACAAGATATGCATATGGCTGTTTCCTAAGAACGTCACAGATTTTCTTCCTCCGGGGCAATGTTTGCCTCATAAAATTAAATAAGTCTAGTAGCTGCTGTTAAATGAATCTAGTATTTCTTCTAATAAGACAGGAATTTGCCTACTGAGAAATTTCTGTACAGTATAAAATGAAAGCACACTGAAATGCACTTAGTTTCTCCTGTAGTCTTGGTTATACCTTCATTTCTTTTCCCTGAAAGATGTCAGATACTTTAAGGATAGATAAACAGAAAAAAAAAAAAAATAAAAATAATTCTAGAGTGGAATAAAGAGCAAAATGCATACAACAACAATGAAAGGTCACATATATCTAGAAAATCTTCTAGACGCTTAGATAAGAGTCAACTTGTGTAATTTTGTCCTATTTGCAGGAAAAAGTTAACAAGGTATTGTCTCTTTTCACTCTCATAAACTACAAGAGCAGCTGAGGGATAGACTTGCATCTTAGAAACATGTAGGAAGGTGTTTTTACAAAAATTTATGATTACTGCATTATTTTAAGAACTGCAAAATTGTAGTTGCCACAGATTAGACTCAACAAATCAACCAATCAACCCATAAAAAAATCCCTAAAACATCTGTTCTTACAAGAGTGGAAAGAGCCATGTGTGATAACACTAAATAGTTGAGTACACGGGATTCAAAAAGTAGAAAATTCTGATTTGAAGTTTATATGTAAAATGTCAGTGTTAGAGCTGAAATAAGTGGAATAGAAGTCAATTGAGGGAGCAACTGAGAAGAACGAAACAAACACTGTTGCTTCCACTGCACTTTAATGAGGTAGTTGGTCATACACAATGTCAAGGTATCTTGTCTCCAAACCAAACAGTCTTCAGGTGAAACAGGGAAAATATTTCRAAGGTATTCAGGGGTTATTCAGCTGAATTGAAAAAAATACATTCCTAGTATTATACTATACTTTGCTTTACCATTTAATTTATTTTGCAGTGTGTATTTGCACATGAATTGTTAGTCTGAAACCACACAATTACATGGTAAGTAGCTGTACTTTGTGACTTCTTCTAAGCGATGAATATTGATTGTTTTTACATGAATTTATATATGTTAAAAGTGAAACAAAAATTTTCCATAAAAGGAGGAAAAATATGCCAAATTTCACTAAAGTTTATTTAATCAATTTAATTTTAGCCAAATAATAGTCTGTAGTTCAGAAAGTAGAAAAATGCTATGGATCTGAGCCAAAGGCCATTGGAATCAGTAAGATTATTTCTATTGACCTCAGGTGACTTTCTCTGTAACCTAATTGGGCTAAGAGATATTTTAAAATTTAGTCTTCTTGCAAGAGTAATCTTAATTTAGTGGTTTATTAAACATCTAATAAAAGCTGTAGTTTAGTTTTTGTGAAATCCACTGGTCCTGTGTTTAAAGAATAAGGAGTGTTTGCCAATTCTGTCTCTCCTAATCCCCGTGAACCTTTAATTCCTCTATGTGAGGCACCTACTTCCCAGAAATACCAGAAAAAAAGCATCATTTTCATGCCCTTGCATGAAGTTGAAAGTGAGGATTATAAAGCAGAGAAGCTGCAGCAGAAAAGCAGGAACCAGAAAACACTTGAGAATGTATGTTAATAAACTGAGAATTTGTAGTAGGATAGGATCGGAGCAGAACAATCAGAATAGGTTTATGAAAGTTATCTCCCTAGCTTTTTAAMTGTTTCCCAGTACCTGGAGAGGATTTCAAACTACACATAGCTTCACTGACCTTAAAAACAACAGGACGAATTTGTTAAATATTTGTTAAACATTTCTGGCCAGTGTTGAAATTTACTGATATGCAGTGAGGACATACTAACTACCTCCTGAAAAATGAAGCTAAGTTTCAACACTGATTTTCAAGCAATCTCTTGTGTCCCAGGGTCCTCCTGGAAGTATCATCAAGTAGGGTGAGTTTGTGTGTCAGAATCTATTGATTCATGATCAGAACACTTCAGTGCTGGAGTTGTTTTCTTTTTTGTTCTGTATAATGTTCTGATTTTGTGGGACATTATTTTGTGCAATACAAATAAATTGCTACTGAAGGCTCTAAGGTTTTGGTCTGGCTTTCCTTTCATTGAAGTCAATAAGAAATTATTATTAGGTTTAGAAAACAAATGTGTATCTGTTTCATGCTTAGCTTTCCTGAGCTTATACTTCATAGTCGAATATTAGGCTGCTTCATATTAGATGTTTCTAAGTCTGTCTTTCCACCAGTGCCTCTGGATTATTTTAAATTTGCTTTCTCAAAGTGATGTTGAATTGCTGTCAAATATAATTTTTCAGAATGACGCCCGTGTCACAATTGGTAGTTCTAGTGAAAATACTTTTATATTAGTTGAAGAGAGTGCAATTACCTGCAAGTCATTTTACATAAAAGATAAATGGAAAGTGTCTCTGACATGCTTGATGGAGGTTAGCAACCCTTTCAGATCTAATGAAATGKTGTAGATGTTTTCATTCTTGATGTAATTTCCTTTACTTTTAATTAGAAGGAAACAGATGTTTAAATGAAGGTAATACAATTAAATTGATTGTGGGTGAAACACACATGCCATTGTTCTATGCTTGAAGGCTTGCACTGTGTATGCTTGGTAAAAGTATTTGCAGTCTAACCTGTGTGCCAGCTGGAATTAAGGGAGTTGAGATTTGGGTTTTCTCAGAGAGCTGAGAAAGCTGTGTTAAGGCCTCTTCAAGTTCGTGAGAAGCATGGGATCAGATTGATAGTGACTARAGTTCATTGATACTTTAGGTTAGCCCTTAAATATTTATTCATTTAGTGATGTGTCTCTTTAATAACATACAGAGGAAGGGTGACCTGCTGATCAGCCTGTTATCTGTCATTTGGAGGTCAGTTCTCTGCTCTGCTTGCACAGTCTGTAGGAAATTGTATAAAACACAATTTTCAAATTGTAAAATATAGTTATTAGTACTGCCACATTTTAAATCACTTTTGCACAGATGTACTTGTTGCTGTGAGATGCTCAAGTCGCAAAGAAGAAGAGGTCATGTAAGTGGCTAAAATACATAAGACCAGATAATCCTGATTAAAGGGCAGAAATAAACTTGTCAAGAAACAGATTTGATCCCATTCAGTCTCTAGTTTATCTCTTAATACAGGGAATGAGCATCTTCCTTCAGCTTATTTTGAGGAACATATTGCTCCCATTCATTTTATTTAGCCTGTGGCTAACCAGAAAATTTAGCAAAGCTACTAATTTTGTCTTCTTGCTGTTCCCCTTTCACCCTGTCCTCCACCTGTCACTTCTTGCTGTCAGTGAGACAATTCAATGAGGTAAAGTGATGTTTCTGAACCCAGAATGCAGCAACCAGTGGGATGTACAAACAGACTGGGGAATGAGGGGCTGGAAAGCAGTGCTGCAAAAAGGGACCTGGGGATTCTGATCAGTGTCAAGTTGAACATGAGTCACCAGTGCCCTGGCAGCCAGGAGGGACAACCCTGTCCTGGGGGGCATCAGGCACAGCATCGCCAGCCGGGCAAGGGAGGGGATTGTCCTGCTCTGCTCTGACTTGGGGTGGCCTCACCTCGAGGGCTGGGGGCAGCTTAGAGTTCCACAATATAAGAAAAACATTAAACTATTCTAAAGTGTACCAAGKAGGGCAATGAGAACAGTTGAGGGGAAGCCATATGAGGAGCAGCTGAGGTCACCTGTTCAGCCTGGAGATGAGGAGACTGAGGWGAGACCTCATTGCAGTCTGCAACTTATTCACAAGGGCGGGCAGAGCCGCAGGCACTGATCTCTTTTCTGTGGTGATCAGTGACAGGACCTGAGGGAAYGGCCTGAAGTTGTGTCAGGGAAGGTTTAGGTGGGATTTTAGGAAAAGGTTCTTTACTTTGGGTGGTTGTACACTGGAACAGACTCCCCAGGGAGGAGGTCACAGCAACAGCCTGACAGAGCTCAAGAAGCATTTACACAACACTCTCAGGCACATGGAGCGACCCTTGGATTGTCCTGTGYGGAGCCAGGAGTTGGACTYSATGATCCTTGTGGTTCCCTTCTAACTCAGCATKATCTATGATACTGTGTGAATCTGTGCTGTCTTCCCATGTTTTAAACTGGGTAATAATTTTCTCTTTACACATTTGCGTGACAAAAATATTTTAAACAATCTAGTAGTTTGTATGTGGAACTCACCATGTGAGGTTATTATTAAAATAAAAGAAAATTTAAAAAATACTGGAAATTTAAAGAGGATAACACCTGAAGCCGTGAGTAAAAATAATGAGATTATCAACTCTGCGATCCTGAGATTAACCGAGACTTTATTCCCCAAACCACAGTCAATGAATAATTCCTTCTCAAATAGCTATCTGTTGTTAATTATTGGGGCAGATAGTTCAGTGCCAGGGTGGAGTTAAAAACAACATCTCTTACTCTGTAAAACTACTTAACTATTCCAACAGCAGCCAGTGGGAACAACACTGTTCCAAACAAGCAGTGACAGCAAGACTGGAGGTTTGCTCTGAACATTGCACGTGTGGCTGAAATAAGCTGTGGCATAGGACATGCACAGGTAGTTCTCATATCAAGGCACATAAAGATATATATACATATATGTGTGCATATATATGAAAAATATTTTTTTTCTACATTTGCTTAATGGGGTGGGGGGTAAGAGTTGGGGGAGGTCAGATTGCAACTGGTAATTTTATGAACATTTTTCATTGGCAAAGCTGCTTCTGTCAGGAGAGTTAAGCTGTCATAAGTAACATAACTAGTCACACTGCAGTCACTTAAAATGTTTGCTCACATTTAACTAATGGGGCAACAGTTGGAAGAAGTACCCCTTCTGCATATTCTTGAAAAAACTGTTGGACTGAAGTAGGCAAAATTGGACCCTGTAGCCGATAGCGTCTTCTGGAGTAGATATTTATGAAGGCCCTTAGTCAGTCCTTTATTTCATGAAATGTATATAGAATCTTGTCGTCTTTCTAGGCACGTGGAAGAGACCACCCTCCAGATTGTGGTCTGAGCTACTCAATCTATTGTTGGCACTGGGTGCTGTGGCCCAGGGGTTTAGCAGGTTCACGGTGACAGGTTACAGTTCTGTGTAGAATCACCAGTTACAGAATCACAGAACATGCTGAGTTGGAAGGATCCAAAAGGATCATTGAGTCCCACTCCTGGCACAGGACACCCCAAGAGTCACATCATGTGCCTGACAGCACTGTCCAAAATCTTCTTGAACTCTGTCAGGCTCGGTGCTGTGACCACTTCTCTGGAGAACTTGTTCCAGTGCACAACCACCCTCTGGGTAAAGAACCTTTCACTAAAATCCCACCTAAACCTCCCCTGACACAACTTCAGGCCATTCCCTCAAGTCCTGTCCCTGGTCATCTGAGAAAAGAGATCAGTGCCTGCCCCTCCTCCTCATGAGGAAGTTGCATACTCCAATGGGGTCTCCCCTCAGTCTCCCCCAGGTTGAACAGACCAAATTACCTCAGCTGCTCCTCATGCGGCTTCCCCTCAAGACCCTTCACCATCTTTGTTGCCCTCCTTTGGATGTTCCCTAATAGTTTAATGTCTTTTTTTATATTGTCGTACACAAAGTTGATCACAGGACTGCAGGTGAGGCCGCCCCAGCCCAGAGCAGAGTGGGACAATCCCCTCCCTTGCCCGGCTAGCGATGCTGTGCCTGATGCCCCCCGGACACGCTTGGCCCTCCTGGCTGCCAGGGCACTGCTGGATCAGATTCAACTTGCTATCCTACAGGAGCCCCAGGGCCCTCTCTCCAGCTGCTTTCCAGCTGCTACCCTGCAGAATTTATCAGTCATTGGTCAACTACCTTTTCAAAACTTATTTTTCATAGAAGGATTTTCCATCCAGATACCTTGGAACCCATTCACAGGACATTCACACTGATGAGGCCTTTTGGCACCACCAATGTCCATCCTTCCCAAGGTCCATTTTATAGTATTTTCCATTTACCTGTTCACTGGCACTTCATTAGACATGTAATCATTACATTTACTTATAAGTTTTTTATACTACACTGTGACTGTGATTATCATGATTAATAAAGCACTACATACAAATGTAATTAAGCACAGTGAAAGGTGCACTAAATTGGGCAAAATAAAATTCCTCATTGGATTCCATTCTTTAAAAGCACAAGCCTGACATCTTCTCATGAAACACTGATAATGGTAATATGTTTTCAAGTCTTTATGCAACTGCTCTGTTATGCAGTACGTTCTCTTTTCTCTACTAATTTGCAGGATATTTGTACATGTACAATAGATGTCCAGTCCTTTTATACAAGTACTGATATTAAATATCAGGGTATCATTGTCCTGTAACTCAGCACAGGAAATTACTGGCTGTTACTGACCATATCATATATATGATAACAATTATCACAGCATCCTCGTGCCACTCTCATTTTTCAATACTGATGACTTGATCTGTCTGAAAAGTCTCAGCTAAGTAAAACTGCTTTCAAAGTTATATCTGCTTTAAATGTTTTAAAAACCTTTAAGCAAACTTCACCAGGTCATCAACAGGAATCAACATATTTGCAAGCAAAAAAATAACACCTTCTTTTTTTTTTTTTAAAGCAACACATTTTCAAATTAAACTCTATTTTACAAGAATTGCATACTGGATTCAAATACTGTAGCTGTTTTGTATATTACAGAATGACCTATAAATAACATTTTCCTTCAGAGGAAACAGACTTCTCCACTATGAAAACAGATAGGGCCATATTCATCTCTTCTATCCTAAGGCCAGCAGTGGCTAATTTTTTCAGTCACTGGTGCCAAAATGACTTAAGGAATACTGCAAATTACTGCATTTTGTGCCAGTCTAAATCTATGTCACTGCCAAAGCTGGTGCTACTATGGAGGGATTACCATCACTACTGCAGTCATTTATGAGGTGCTTAACTCAGAATTCTAACTACCCTATATTCATTGCAGTAGTTTATCCCTTCTAGTGTTAATGGGTTTTAAGAGATGTCTATCTTTGACTGTATAAAGATCTCACTTTATTTAGGATGCAAACAAATTTAAAGCAAAATCATATGGAAATATCTCCAATTTGTTTACACATGTACTCTTACAAATTGAAAGTAAGATTCCTTTTTTTTTTCCACTGTGATTGCACGATCAAATTTGTTGGTCAAAATGTTCTATTGTATTATATTACACCAGCATAAGCCAATTTTAACTCTAATTATGAAGAAAAGTTTAGCTGGTATTACCTCAGGCCAATGCTTTTAATTTTTCATGAGTAATGCCCTGAGGTAGAAAATGTATTTTATATCAGCTTAGTTAGTCGCTAATGAAGCTGAAAAGTGAATGTGTAGGTAGCACTACCACGTGAACCTGACAATCAGAACAATTCTAAGAAAGCTCAACATGCAGGAATAACCAAAAAAATAATTAAAAAAAAGAATATGCCTGTTTGGGCATTTGCCTTTGCCTTTTTTCTTTTCTGGCAAAGATGAAGACGAGGAAATCAATAATCCAACAATCAACAGTTCCAGCACCGGGTCCCTCCCATTAATGGAGACATTCCTCCATTAACTTCTCCAGAGTGGGTCCTTTCTATGAGCTGCAGCTTTTCTCCAGCTGCTGTAGCATGGGTCTACTCCTCAGGGTATGTTCCTTGAGGAACAGATGCTTCTGTGTGGGTGCCTCGTGGAGAAGTCTTGCCAGCAAAGCTGCTTCAGCGTGAGGTTCCCTTTCCATTGGTCTGCAGGTCCTGCCTAGAGCCTGCTCTAGTGCTGGCTTTCCACAGGGTCACAGCCTCCTCTGGGCATCCACCTGCACCAGTGTGGGGTCCTCTAGGGTCTGCAAGTGGATCTGTGCTCCACTGCGGACCTCTGCAGGCTGCAGGAGGACAACCTGTCTCACCACAATCTTCACCCTAAGCTTGAGGGAAATCTGCTCCAGCCCCTGCAGCACCTCATCCCCCACATACCCCATTGACCCTGGTGTCTGCAGAGATGCTTCCCTCACGTGGTCTCATTCCTTTCTTCTCTGGCTGCAACTGCTTCTGCCCAGCAACTTCCTTCCCCTTCTGCAATCTGTTATCCCRTTACTGCTGTCACTGATGAGCTCAGCCTTGGCCAGTGGCAGGCCCATCTTGGAGCTGGCTGGCATTGGCTCTGCCATAYGTGGGAGAAGCTCCCAGCTACCAGGTGTTAGCTGTGGGGCAGGGGTATGCTCCTTCCACAAAACTACATTCATTCCTTTTTCTTTCATGGTTCCTATCTCCCAATATTCACCTACTTTTTCCTTACTGGWTTAACTCAATATATTAACTGGTAGCAATGGATATTTTGTAGTATCATTTCAGCTATAGCTTTAATGGGTATACAGATGAGGATGATTCAAAAAGTTAAGTGTGAACCTGAACTGTATTTTGAGAGCAACATGAAATGTAGGGATGAAAAATATATATTAAAAAAGGTATAGTCTCTCTGCAGACAGTTGATAGGCAGAAAAATAGTAATTTTTCCAAGAGTCTTGGGTTTTCTTTTTTTGTACTGCCTTGGATTTGAAGCATTTACAATGTACTGCTGAGGTACCTTAATAAATTATTGACTGTTTGCATCCAACTGAACTTTTTTCCCAAGGTATGCTGAAGCTGTAGACAACAGGAAAAACTAGAGAAACAGAATAAGAAACAYTGTATGTTCCAGATACATGTTCTAAAATTAGAATATGCCATGCACATTAACTTATTTTGGCTTTACTTGTTTGTTTTGGATTTTGTTTTTGGTTTGTTTGGTTTGTTTTTAAACACATTGAATGCAGRAAAATTATGCAGCCTCCTCTCATAAATTATTTTCTCATTTCTAAATTGAAGTAGTCACATTGGGATTGCAATTSTCAGAGCTACTGTCATTTATTCAGAGAACAGACCTCCCATGTGGACTTCCATCCAGACAAAAACTCCTTGAATTACAAAGTCAGTGTTCAAAAACACTTTCAGTCTAAGAATTATTGCAGCGAGAAGGCTCTAACAAAAATTATGGCTGCAGATAGCTTTCTAGAAGATAAAAAGAAAGATTTGTTCCATAACATATAATTAATTAATTTTTAACCTCCTGTATTAACATGAGCTTAATTATACTTCTTTGTTCAATATGAGTAATAACTAGGTCTATTTTAAGAATCAAGTAAGCTTCAACTCAGTGYAAGCCAGTTACTCTTCTTGTTTGTCATGTTTGCTGAATTGAAACAGAAGCAAGCTTAATTAACTTTTTCCATTCCCAGTTTAGGAGTTTTATTGAAAGAAAACAGAATGAAGAGTTATGTTGGTATACTAACTGTTAGACTGGGAAGGAAGAGCTTTTGGTTTGTTTTTTTTGTTTGGTTGGTTGGTTGGGTAAGGTTTTTTTCCCCTTTTTTTATTTTTGTTTAATTTTAGGATTTAAAATCTCTTTAAAATCACTCAGTAAGTGATGAAAAGTAGTTTACCTTTTCTTCCTCATGGACTTTAAACCAACATCCAATTCACCACCCCTAATTTAGATGCTGTAACTGTCTTGGTCCCTCAGGACCAAGAAAAGAAGTTTGAAACAGACCTGCACCTCACTGCCACTGGTCTGTAGAATCTAACATTTGGCAATCTCTTTCTATGAGTGGCACTGCACACAATCTGAGCTACAAAACCATATGATGTTTCTTGCAGCATGTGCTCATGTTTTTGTATTTGCAGACACACAAATGTGTCTGTACCCTTCCCTTATGGCATACAAAGGTATAATACCAAGAAAGAAGAGTTTCCACATGAAACCTTTTAATCTCATGACCCTGAAATTACTTGTAATAAATTGGTTAGAGCATACCTTGTCTAAGATGTAAATTTAAGGAAATAAGGAAGTCTATCTGATTTATTAGTATTTGTTACAATTCAGCGGTAGAGGATGTGATGTTCAAACTCTCCTCAGGCTGAACAAAGACACCAGACACGTGTCAGGCTTTCACTGTACAATCTCYATAGCTCTGGCAGCCAGCCCACTGYTTYGACTCACAAGGTGTTGGCTAACAAACCCTTCAATGTGTACAATACACTTCAATAATTTCTTAACTCTGACAACACATGACCAAAGGTGCTCACCAGCCACAAACACTTCAAAACGGAGTCAGGGGTAGAACATGATATCTATGCTTTGCCCAGGCAACACAATGGAAGAAAACAAAGAGTATCACCAGTCTTTAGATTTCTGGGACTGCGGCATGGATGGTTCAGAGCTGGGGTTGYGWGACAAAGAAARTGAAAGAGAAAGAGAGGAGAAAAAGTGCCAGAGAAAAATGTGAGGGGGTGTGATTCACTCCTTTTTATTGTTAACCTGATGTATGTCTGCAGGGTAAAGCAGATTTTTCACTGTTTTGTTTGTGCATGCAGAGCCAAGCTTTCTCCAGGAGCTGAGCAGGGGGGAGGGGGGAACCAGGCATAAGTCTCAAGGTGGAGCAGGAGGTTTGCTCAGAACAGCCCTGCCCCACCTCTGTAGGATCCCTTCCTAYAGCAATGCTCAGAATGYTTGAGACAAAACATGCTTGGRTCTGGTCCTCTAAGCAATGATGTGCAACYCAGTAGTAAGCCACTGTTTGGCAACTGGACCATAATTAACAGTACAGGTACCTTG
>NW_026623257.1:3835159-3861202 GCF_030028575.1 Malurus melanocephalus | reverse complement strand
CCACAACATCAGGGCTTCTGGAAAAGGTTTTGAGGCTAGAAAACTGATATTCTCCATCTTTATCAAACCCRTCAGAATGACTTCAAAATAAACCGTGTTTAAGCTAAACACACTACAATTAGTATCGGAGCTTGAATACTTTCTACATTTAGAACCTGAACCTTTGCAGTTCTGTAAATATGTAAGTACTGAAATGCAATTGCTCAGTGTAGTTAGTAATGAAAATACAGTGCACAGTCCTGAAACTGTTACAGAGGTTGAATTCATTCCACCATTGAGATGCTCTTGATTTTGAATTTGGAAAAGCAGGTTAAGTGTGCTAACTGTTCTTTTTCTGGGATGCCTGATATAATCCCCCAGCTTTGTGTGCTGCTTTGTGTGCCATATTGTGGTCCCAGAGATTTAAAAAGAGAATGGGCAGCAAATGTAGTTGTGAAACAATGTTTGAGTGGACCAGAACACTAATTTTGCAAAGTGCCTGGGTGATGGATTCAGGCATTGTTTTGGTTCACCATCATCTTCAGTGTCAAAAGAAAGGTAGGAATTGCTGATACAAGGACAGAAGGATGCCTTGCTGCATTCACACTTGTCTGCTATTGTTTGTGATTTAGTGAGATGGTGATTAGGACAYTTACAACAAACCTACTGCATTGAGTATGCCCACGGCCTGAATGAATATAATGCAATTTATATGAGACAGTTTGCTAGAGGTTAGAAAGCATGACTGTTAAAATGGCAGTGGGTGATACTTATGCAAAGGTGTTGATGCAATTTACTGTGCTCTGTTTAAGTTGTAGCAGGAGTAAAATCATTGTCTTAAAGCAATGTACATTAAACAGTAAGGTCTTAGACTGCCTTGTAAGAACTACAGAGCATCACTCTTTCACTCCTGTCTGAAGGGATACTGTGTCAGTTCCACAGGGTTTGAAGAATAAAAGGGAAAACTGGAAGATTGGCAACTATTCTTTTCATATAGAAGTTTGTTGTTATGTATTTATTTTTATGTACATAGGAAGGTGTTTGCCTTTGCAACATAGGCTTTTATTTTCTTCAGCCTATCATTAATAATGTTTTGTCCTTATTCTCACTCAATAGAGTGTGTGTTTGGTAGATACATACTCATGTGTATTTATAAAACCAAACTGATGTCTGTTTCCTAAAAGTTCATATAGGGGGCCACAGCATAATTTCAGGACATTTAAGGTCACCCTGGTTGAAGAAAGTATACATAAATGTCACCAGTTCCATCTGTAGATAGGAAACAGATGCATACATACATTATTCTACCACTTCACTCCCATCTTTATCTTTTAAATTCAATGTGAACATTGAAGCTTTGTAATGCACCATATGGGTCACATAAATTGAACAGTCCCCAGAGAACAAGGCAGTTTATATAAGGATGTATATGAAGAGTGGTTTTATGCAGTGTTGTGTGGCTAAGSCTGAGTAAACAGGTATAAACTAAAATAGGGATTTGTAGTATCTTTGATAGTTCTGGTTTGATAGTACTGGTTCTTAATTTGAAAATAAAAAATAGASCTTTTTGTATTTGAATAATAATACATTTTAGCCAAACCCCTAAAGTATCTGAAAAGTGAGYAACTACAGTGACAATCTATCCCTATATCCATTCAAGCACAATGATTTTTATTTTTGAATATTAGGTGCACATCTATCCTAAACTTGCTATTTCACWCAAGTTCCTGTTTAAATCAGCAAAGACTTGCATTTACTTCAGAGGAGCTGGATCAGGATCACGGCTAATTACTAACAGAACTTGAAATACTGTAATTTGACCTTAAATATGCAGATATGCACACAAGATATGCAGATATGCAGATATGCACATAAAGCTATTAGTGCTAGTTCTAGTTTAAATGGGCTATGGTACCTCAGGGGCACTGTACAAATTTGCTAAAGAATCAAGAATTATTTTATTCAGGAGCTAAATCTTAAATTAATGTTTAATGAGAAATTTAACCTTGTTCTTCCCTGTTGYGGAATGGCTCTTAAGAGAACTTGCAGTACAGCAGGAAACTAGGGAAAAATGTATTTCTCATTATGTTTTTTAAAGCTAGGGATCAGTTTGGTACATGGATTACAGCTTTATGTCAGGTAATTGATATGTCCCCATTTAAAAGAAAAACTATTTTTTAAAATTATTACACATGAAGCATGAATGAAAATTCATTTTCCTCTCAAAAGGGAGATGTAGCTGGTTTTATGTGTAAAAAAAYCTTCCAAACCCTGCAAAACAAGCTTTGAAATTCACTGCTACCAGTAAAAGATACATTTCTTTTATCCCCACGGACTAGAGGAACACTGGATTTAGATTACTAAATTTAAAAGCTAGTTTGACACCGACTAGCTTGAAAATGGCATTTTCTCTTGCATGCAAATGGTGTCCTCATGGTAGTGTCACAATTGAGTTCTCTTATCTTTGCAGCTGTTTGAAAATCCTAAACATATGTACTCATTTATACTGGTAGTATGGCAACATTTCCCTTCACTCTGGAAAAGAAAATGGAATGATGACATTTTGTTCTTATTACTATCAAAAATTAAATTAAGTATTTGTGTATTAGACATCAACAAAAAGTGAAGACATTGAGAAGACATCTGCAATCATTCAGCCTATGAAGTATATTTCTGAATTAAAAAATTAAAGATGTTGGATTTGCTGTGTGCCTGTGCACTCTGCATACACAGCTTTCTGTGTGACAGTGAAAGCAGGAGAGGAAATGCCAGCCTGAGGTCAAGTTATTAAATGACAAGCAATATGGTTAAAGAAAGTATTTTCTGAATCCTGATGAAGACAATCTGAACACACATTCACACTGTCTTTGATGTTATAGGCGTAAAGGCAAGAAAGAAATTCTTCATGTATTACTTGATTAGACTTATTTATATAAGGCAGGATTCACATCTTTGTAAGCAATTTTTATTCATTTACACTTAAAATTTAAAGCTTATACCTGATTTTCAGGGTTTTTGGATGCTGAAGTAAAAATGATGAAGACCAATAATCTTYACAGAACAGTATTCTTTCCATGCATGGCAGTAGGATAATTTAACAATGAATGGGTAGGTTAATCTAGTCCTGATGAAGTTCTCTGCATGAAATCCTAACTTTACTGAAGAGATGTCATTCCATTGTGMCAGGTTTCATGCTCCACAGACCCTAGCATTTCTTGTTATTTATGGAACCATGAGCTGAAATTCTGCAGTTCTGGTGTTACGTATTAGACAGGAGATGAGACATTGTCCTCTTAGGTATGTACAGCTACTCCTGGCAAAAGTAATTTTGGTGATTTTAGTAGGAAATATCCAACGTAAACTTATGTCTGCCTCAGCTTGATGAGATGTTTGCCATTCAATAGAGCCACARAGTAGAAGCTGTGCTCGCATACCAGTGCATCAGTGCTAATCTGGAATCTTGTTTCAAYCTGTTAGTGTGCAACAGCCATGTGACCGAGTTGGTCACAAATTTTAAGAGAGACAATGGTGTTGGGAGTAGTAATATTTTTAATTACTCTGGAAAGTTATACCAAAACTTTCCATGAGGTCAACCCACCCCAAATTAAAAAAAAAGGCTTATACACTTATATTTATGTGAGAGATGAACATTTTCTTGCACTTTGGAGAAATATGGAGCAATTTTGACATGAACTTTGAGAAGGGAATACTTTTTTTCACTGTTAAAAGTGTTTGTAAGTCCTCAATACAAAATTTGGATCGGTATTTCTATTTTGCTCCTCAGATACTCTGTAATGCTATAATTGGAGAGCAGCCCAATCCTCAGTATTTTTAGTGAGATATATGATTTTTTTTTTTTTCTGTTTTCATTGTAGTTTCAGACTTATCACTGAAAATTGCAATAATTTTTAACTTTTGCATAGGAAAAAMATATTCAGTCATTTGTGGTGTCTTGAGTTCCAGCTCAAGTGACATTTTCTTGTTTTGCAGGATCAGATCTAAATGTAATGCATTTTCTTTGTAACCATACTAGGTTAACACTGGAAGTGCACCTCACCTAGGAGCTCTTCCTTTACTCATGTGTCAGTACCTCCTTTTATAGGTTTTGCTCTGCTTTTTGTCTGCAATCCAAGACAGGATTTCTGTCCAAGTATCACAGCATATATTTAAATGCCTTCAGAACTGGCACTGAAATATGCTCTGTTTGCACAAGCATGTGCTGTATAATGATGACATACTTGGTGGGACTTTTGCTTCAATCATAAGAATCCTATGTGTTCTGTTTGCTTTACTGGATTTTTGTTGGAGGTTTTAGCTTTGAATGCACATCTAAATTTCAATTCAGTCAGTTCTTGTTTGTCAGAATGATCTGTTAAAAAAATCTTGAAACTCGGGCCATGACTTAGTTTAGTGTTGATGTATTCAGAAAGACGCTGAAAATGTGCAGCACTTCTGACATCTCCAAGTCTATTTTGCTTTTAGAAATGAAGTAGAAAAAAAAATGTATTACAGCCTTCAGTTCCATCACTGTTTATTAATAAGTGAAATCATTCAAAAAATTCAAAGCAACTTTCCATGAAGAAAAACATTCTTAAATGGATGTCATTACTGACTTGTCAGCTTGCTTTGTTGTAGGCATCAATCTTCAGGGTGTTTCAGAATGTCCCCAAGAAAGGGAGAACTGAACATGTTTGTTTTCACTGGTGGGTTATTCTAAATAGAGATGGCAACATTTGTTCAAGATGGGTGAAGAGAAGCTAAATAGCTGGGCTAAGAAGATCTTCACTGTGTGCTAGGTATAGTATAGAGACACTGAAAATGTGAGGCTCAGTTTCAATTTAAGAATGCATGAATCAAAGCATGTCTCATGTTACAGCACAGCTGAGTAGCAGAGACTATCTGGARCACAGCCACACAACTAAAGTGATCAATAATGGCAATTAACAACAAGTGGTTTAYGACAATTTGAAATGTTGCTTCACTTTGTGGAAATGAAATGAAATTGATCTTGTTCTGCCTTTTACTTCACCTTGCCTAGTTTTAACTTTCTTGTAAATGGTTCACAGCAAGAGAGAATTGTCTCTAAGCTAACTTGTCCTCTCAATAATTTCATTGCCTTATTTATTTTAGTGCTCCAACTGCTTTCATAAACTGTCTGTTATTTTCTACTCTATTTGGTGTCCTTTATTTATCCAGAAATTTACATTATRCTTCCTTTTTGGTCCCCACATATAATCTGATGGTTCAAATTTTTGTGCTCACTACACCTGCAATTAAATGTGCCTTTCTTGTACCTTATGTCTTATTTCAAATCTCTWCAAGAATTATTATGTCAGTTTTATCTACATGCTACAGAATAAAAGAAAATAAATTGAAAAAAAGGTAGTGATTTAGACTAATTCATGCCTCCAAGAAGAAACATAATTAAGGTCTTTGCAGTGAAAATGCCCTGCAATATTTCAAACTTGACACTTCAGATTATGAACTTTTTAGCTCCTCTCAATGTCAAGAGCAGTTAAGGAAACAGTCTATCAGGCATGCACAAGGCATTCCCGACAAATCTCCTTGCCTCAAAGGCAGACCAGGAAAGTAGGCTGCAGGAAAAAGAAAGGAGCCTGTTCACACACTTAATCTGCCACAGATTTTGTTGTGTTGTAACCAGGTGCTTTTTGGGGTTTTTTAGAAGACCCTGATAGGACACCTCTGGTAGTATATAGGTAAATGGGGAGCAGGAGTACAGGAGAGCTGCTGGTTTTCAGTTCAGCTGCTAATAAATGTAACTGACATAATTGCTTTTTGGTTTTGCAAACTCAGTGAATGGAATCTTGGGTACATGTCTCGGTTTGAGACAATGTTTTCAGAGAAAAAAAAATGTTACAGAGTAAATGTTTCCTCTGAAGTGAAAAAATTTGGTAATTTTTTTCCCCACCAATATGAAAATAGATGCGGGGCAAAAAGTGAAGAGAAAAAAAGAGGTAGTTCATTAACAAAACACAGTGCCCACAGGACACAGATAAAAAGTAACCATTAGATATTTAAAAGTCCAGGAACACTCGCTGCCCCCTCCGGCTCGCCATGTGGCGATGTGAAGAAAATGGCAGCTCCCGTCCCCAGGAAAAGAAACAAAAAGAGAAATTCACGTGGCCGCTCCCAGTAACAGTGGCAAAAAAAATGTGTGTTACAGTCCTTTCTTCACTGTGGATGGAACAGAGGGCTCGGTGTGTGTTTCTGTTGCCAGCTTGGTTTTTTCCGGAATCCCAGACGAGATGAAGCCGCTTTTCTCCCTGCTGGTCGTGAATTGCTCCAGGAGCAGAATCGCAGGAGCCACAGAGGGGGTCTGTCCAGGGAAAACTTCCGAAGCTAACAAACCCGAGCTAGCTGAAACGTCAACAATGTAACTCTGCTGCACTCCGCGAGCAAGGACTCCCTCTGCGCCAAGCTGGGTGGAAAAAGCAAACGAGCCGAGCTCAAAAAGCCCCACTGCATGGCAGCGCCAGCTTTTAAACTGGCCGCGCTGCCTTCTCAGCAGATCCTGCTCCTTCTTCCAGGTTGCATTTAAAGATACAAACACCTTTTGGGCATACAAGCCAACGTGATAGGAATACAGAACAGAATTGGCACAAAATCAACCCAAGACAGTACATCTGTGAGATTTGTTTAATTTGATGTTGTCCTACAAGAATAGTCATCCAGAGGATATGCATGCAGTTTGTTGCCACAAGAGTTTCTCATTATCTTTACTATGGATTTCATGCCAAGTTAGTTGTAGCTGACAAAGTCAAATTACCAAGATGGATYGTTGATATCCTGTGGGCTTAGGTTTTGTTGACAGGGAATGTACTCAGATTTGGGAGCACCAGGAATCACTGTGAAATGCAGTCTCTTTTCAGAGATCCRCACAACACATAATCTGTAATTGTGGGAGTATTTCTGGTTCTCTTTGCTTCTGCGTATGGAGGGCATCTCATCAAGTTAGATTATCCAACATGAGCTGGACCCTGTGTGTGTGTGTTTGTTTTCACAGAAAGGGTGATTGGGCAATGGACTGGGCTGCCCAGGGAGGTGATGGGGTCACTGTCCCTGGAGTAGTTAAGAAGAGACTGGATGTGGCACTCAGTGCCATGACTGGGTTGATAAGGTGGTGTTAGGTCATATGTWGGACTTGGTGATCTCAAAGGTCCTTTCCAATACAGTTAATTCTGTGATCCTGTGAAAGAATAAGTTCTGYATTTTGCCTAATGTGACTAGAATCAGTCTTGTGTAAGTATCAAGTTTAATAGGAAAGTAGGTTTATTTGATTTGGCAAGTCATGCTGTATTCTTTTCTGACATTTATGTGTTGTTTTYGTGTAGGTGTTTAGGTTTTTGTTGGGTTTTTTGTTTGGTTTGGTTTCTGTTTTTGCTAATAACTTATCAACAGTCTGTCGGGTTAAGAATATTGTATGGATTTGTTATGTTGGCAAAATTGGAAAGGTCACCAGTAAGTCTTTGAAATGTTTTACTTCATGTTGTTGGCTGATGTTACTGAATAACTGTGGCTGTCAGTACATTATCGGATTTCAGTGTTATACAAGATGCTTTTATAACAATTAGCACTTTGGTGCTCAAATTTTGAGTTTTTGTGCTTTTGGTGATGATTTAGTATCAATATTACGCRGTCTATGATGTGCTTATCTTTGAATTATATTATCAATAAACTTTTATAATTATTTTTCCTCTAGATTTGTTTCATTTCATGAAATAAATGCAGTCTTCTTTATTTTCTATTCATGTTCAATTTATAATTAAAATTAATTTTTATAACCATTAATTCTCTCTTTTAATCTGTGACCAGGGCTTAGTATTTTCCTTTCTGTATTAATATTTTACCTAAGCTTTAATAGTTTTAATGGCTTGTATATTTTTTTTTTTTTAATTTTACATCAGGTTTTATGATATTAAATCAAGAAATCAACCTGGCAGTTCAGCTTATCTCCCATTCTTGCATTTTCAGGGAAAAATTAGGATAAACTTGTTCATTATGAATCTTTGGAATTGTCAATTTTCTATTCAAGACTAAAGTGTTGTTGTGATGCCATTATTCAATTCTGCATTTAATCCAGTGATGATACAATGGGACATTCCTATTCTTTAATCTCTCCTGATGGTTTCTTCCTWTCTTTGTTTTGTGAGCCAATCTACTCATCCACATTAGTTAAGTGAACTAAATTTAGAATAACTGATGTGAGTTAAGATAAACTGGCTTTCCCCTTCACTTAATAAGGAGATTAAAGAAAACATTGCCATATCTATTTTAGAGCATTTTTTACCTAAAACTTTTAGAGCAAGTTTTACCAGTCTGATTTACCATGTGTATAATACATATCTATATATCAGCTTAAATGCATGACCACTATAGGCAGCACTCTAAAACCCAGATTGAGACAGGAAAAAGAAGCGCACTCATGCTGGTTAATATCAGTCTAAACTCATCAAATACTTGTGAGAAAACACATGGCAATAAATTAATTTTCTGTTATTGCAGATCTCTTGGTAGTACCTTTCATRCCAAGGGATCCCAAAACTCACACATAAAGGTGCAACTTCATGTGCTCCCTGTAATAAAATACAGAAAAGCAGAGGGATAATATAATGATGTAATTTGCTAAACCACTAAGTAATGTATAGCAATAAAAAATAATTCAGGAGCAGATTATGATTTTCATGTCTAATTAAAAGTTTAATCATTTTATTCCAGAGAGACTTTTAATCCGAATACTAATATTGGTGTTGAGTAATTTACTGTAAGGTGACATCATGGTTACTTGAAAGAGAAGTGAACAGGCAAAGCCTTCACAGCCTCTTACATAACAAGAAATTGCAGAGTTTGRACATAGACCTTTTACTATCCTGTTTAGAAATAGGCACTTCATCTAAACTTAGACTTTGCTGTCACATTGGTATGGCACTTGTAGAGACCGCAGATGGTAAACACATAGGTTCTTCTCAGCAGAGTTCTATAGAACTGAAGCATGGATTTTCAGCTGAACTGAATGAAGAATCCCAGGCAAGAATGACAAAGGTGTTTTGAGAAGGAAGAAACTTCCAAAGGGAATGGATTGTGGGTAAGAGTTTCAAACATTGGAAATAAATCAGTCATCATAAAGACTTCATCTGCTGTAGTATTTTCTTTGTTAAAGGATGAGAATTATTTTTAAAATGGCTTCTTTATATTCATTAATGGAAAAGAAAATTTATAAATGCAGTATATGCATCCACTTTGCTTGTTTATTTGAATGAAAATGAAATTGTTAACACTGGGAAGTGATGGCTTACATATGAACAWTCTGGCATCCTGGCTTCCTGTCCCAGACCTGAACCTGCCATTAGCAATGGTTGTTGGGAATACCATATATGAAAGATGGTCTCCTTGGGCAAATAAAAACCATGCAGGGAATGAACCAAAGACACAGAAGTCTTTCCTGGTGTGATATAATATGAAGGAAATGCAGCCAGAACGTACATTAACACCACATTAACCCCTATCCTCCATATGTATACAGGTCAATAAATTACTTATGCCTTCTTTTTCCTTTTTTGTTTTGAAACTAGGAACACATACTTAATACATTTGATAAACTTGGTACTGAAGCATAGGCATTCAAGATAGCCTATATTTGAAAGTTCATGTTGATGTAGCGAGGAGAATAAACAGTGTMAATTTAAGGAGGATTGCTAGCAGGTCGCAAGCCTTGCTATCAGCAGCTTATGACACCAATCAATAGGCTTCTCTACAGCTTTGTACCAGAAAGACCCAGGAGATTTTCCATCCTGATGGCTGTAATGGAAGTAGAAGCCAAGACAGTCTGAAAGGAACACTGTGTGGGTGACAAGGAATTTGGTGCCAGCAGCATTCTCCCTAGGATTTTAAAAAAAAAGTGCCACACAGATCAGACCAGGTGAAGACCTCTGGGGACCTTGTGTGCACTGATAAAGCTGCTGCCTCAGCAGCTGTGAAGCAGCTGCAGCTCTAAATAAGGAAAGAGCAGGCAGGAGATGTGCAGTAGATGTGCATACTTACAGCACGAGCATGATCTTCCAGATGGCTCTACAGTTGTTGCAGAGATGCRTTAGCATTTTTCTCTGTGAAAGTGCAACACATGGTTTCTGAAGTGTTTTAAAATAAATAGTTTTAAAATTGATGCCACTTTAAATTTAATTTGTCTAATTGCACATGGAACTCAATGATGGTAGTTCTCATTGAAATCAGCTTGAGTTTCTAACATGGGGACAGTATYAACACTGTAGGACAATCTTCTTATCTCATTTTCTAGTAATTGTCATAGCTACAGTTTAGATTTTCAATTCTTGTGCTTATAATACTCTGTGCTTATGGATTTTTCTGCTTGCTACACAAAGGGACTGTTTTCTGTGTATGTAGTATGAACTCACCATTTACAAAGTAAGACAATGAGTAGTCATCAAAATCCTACTGATTAGAGAAGGTAGTATATACATTATAGAGGATGTTGCAGGTTAACAAATTATACTTCCAAAAATCCAGTTAGAACTATAACTGACCTAAAACTCTTTAAGATAATTGTGACAGCCAGGTAACGAATGAGGAAAACCAAGATTTCTCATTATCCTTGGTGCAGCTCAAGTGAAATCTTGTTTTATTAAATAATACTTTGTAAAAATCTAGTTAACTATGCAGTTTTGATTTTTATATAAAGGATTTCTCTCTTAAAAGTGTATGCTGTTTCATCATATATTCTTATAAAGATAGCACTTGCTAACAAAATAATCACTTTTGTTTCCTTCTAAACCTTAGTCTTCAAAAGCAGAGAAGGGAGTTGGGCATGACCTGCTTTCCTTTYGCCTTACTAACCTCTTTGTTTTTTTGAAAAGCAAGGTAGCCAGACCCTTCTCCWGGACATTGCGGAGGAAGTAATCTGRAAAATAATAGCGAGGTTTACTCTTTGCATTTTATGTAAATTCAGACTGCTTTTTGCTCTATGTGTTGTTAAATAATACTCATTTTCATTTTAATTTATTGAGTCTTGATATGTAATCAGTGTTAGTTTTGATTTACATAATCTGGTTTGCATCACATAACCTGAACAATATATGGATCCTCATTTAAAAAGTGAACCCTTGTCCATTTTCTCCTTTGAGGATTTCATGTGTGTATTTATGTTTCAGACCATAGGACTGTAGTCTTTCAGCTACACTTAATAACAAAAACAATATTGCAAATATTCTTTGTCTGAAGAAGGTTGGCTTACCTAAGGTTACAGGACTTTTTTCCCCCAGTTATTAATATTTTATGAACATTTAATAAAAGATCAATAAACTTTCTCATTGAAAGTATTTGATAGTGTAACAACAAAAGCATGGAAAAGTATTGGCTTGTTTTGTTTTTGACCTCTGTGGTATAGAAAAGCATATCACATACCAAACAGTGTGATCCCTGAAGATACAGSATTCTGTTTTGGCATGATTGGAGTAATGAGGTTAGTGTTAAGAATGTCATTGGACTGAAAGAAAGAAAACCTTACTGAAAAACTCAATTTTCATCCCATACGGCCAAAATGAAGCTTTTTCCTTTCTTCGTTTGGGCCATTACAATGTATTAGCATTTCTCCATAGTGTGGTTTTGTTGTTTTTTTCTTCTGTATGCCATTCTAATGAGTTGYTGTATCTAGTGTTTTAGTAAATTAATGACTATTCTTTTGGTGCTACAAAGAAGGTTTAAGCACCTATGAATTTTAAAGCAAATGGTTACACCTACGAAACTGAAAATGAAGCACCATTTTTATGGTCATGAAGCTATATTATAGAGCAAACTTGAAATTTTCTGGACACTGAGCAAGACTAYATATTGGCAATTTTATTTCAAATATCTTTTTCTGTTTCATTTTGAAAAAGTGGTAATTAGTCAGCAAACACTATTTTACATGCTAAAATATAGAGGGCAGCCAGTTGCTGTTTTTCAAATTCACAGGGAAAAAACAATTTTCTTCTCATAGTAAATCAAAGGAAAGATCATACTCTTTCTGATAGAAAGGACTCCATAATCTTCCACAGTCTTCAGGGGTTTAGGTGACTTCAGCTTGTAATCTATATGGGTGAATTACATAAGTAATTTATTCACGAGGGACTCAAGCCCCTTGCCTTCTCATATTACTTGCCTAATTTCTTACAGCCTGCAGACATTACCATTAAAGTGAGCATTATGTGAGCGAGAAGTGTTCACTGAGACTCTCATCTCTACAATTTACTCCTGCCAAARACAGGGTTGTCGTTTATCCACCTGCCTATTGGAAACAGCTGCTGCTACTGCTGAGCACTGGTACAAACTGTGCACAGTCAGTGTCAAGGAGGGACCTGGTGGGCATGAGTTTAAAATATGCTGAGAAAAGTGCCAGTAATCAAACAATGGGGCAGTCTTGTAGCATTACAAGAGGCCCTATTTAATAGGCCCTATATATCTGCCTATTTTTTCTGCCTTCAAACAGGTGCAGATGTAAATATATATAAATATAACCACCAATACTGCATTTCAGAAGCAGAATTTTCTGCTAACTATATGCACTCATTTTCCAATTTTTTTTTTTGCATAGAACTATACAGTGATCGTAACACCAAGAAGGAAGGAGAAACAGAGACAGGGAGAAAGAGAAAACCAGTCTCTGGGGCCTCTTGTAGATAAGCCTGTGTGACATGTAGGAATCAATATTAATGTTTTTGTTTCTATACGYCAACAGCTTGAAATGCACTTACTCTTTCATATGTTACTATTTAGTCAGTCTGGCAAACAATAATTAGGCTACCCAATGAATAATGTTCTCGGAGAGCAGTGCTTTAATTACACCAAGCCTCATCATACTTTTAGCTGTTCCTTCCCTTCTTTATACWGTCCAGTTCCTGAGATTCCTTTCTTTTGCTCTTAAAAGCTATCCATAGGGAAAAATTTTGTTAGGTTTCATAATAAATGACAAAACCCATAAAATTACTGTATTGTTCAGAAACTGTAGGGTGGMTGTTAAATTTTGTTGTGGTTTTTGTTTSTTGKTTGTTWAATAAGGARGCTGGATTKATGTTGTTTTAGGRTACAACTCTTCCTGRTAATTTCTAAAACCTGAACATTTCCATGTACATGGAAATACGTAGGTTCGGGTGATGTAAAACATGTATTTTGTAACTTAAATCATGCTCATTTGTTGGCTAGTGAAAGTCTCTATATTACAATGATTACAACCAAAAACTATAAAAACACCGAATGGTTTTAGATTTTTAAGAAGACGCTTCTGTACTTGTTCAGAGAATGTGTTTGCTAGTAAGATATATTGATGCTGCTTTCTGGTACAAATTTGAGTCTGAAACATTTTAAAAGAATTAAGTTTGGTGGGCAGATAYTCACCACATTCAACTTTTGCCTCATTTGTCCTTGAGCAAGTGCTGCAAGTGTTTATTACTGTTCCTTTCTAGCTGAGATGAATATTGATTTTAGATATAAAATTAAGTACAATTTTTTGTCGCATACAGCTAAATAATATGGTAATGAAAATTAATCATGAGCCAGCTTTGCTGTTACTTGAATTTTAGTAGGAACATTTCATTGCCATATTGAAATAAAAGCATCATGATTTACCAAATATTTTGTTTCCTCAAGTAATTTAACCCTGCAACAGCAGAATGTATTTAATGAAACTGTGATGTCATGCTTGTATAGTGTCATTTTTGAAGGTTTTTTTCCCAAGTCTGTTTTGTGTTGCCAAGGGCATATGAAACAAAGTGAAAAATGCTGTTGACAGGTCTCCCAAGAACACATACCTGTCATGTTACCTATCTAGGTAYCTCTGTAGTCTGTGTAGTTTTGTGGATAAAGTGTCATAATTCTTGAGGCATTTCATTACTGGACAAAAACCAGCATGGTTCTGGCATAAAGATACAAGAAATGAGAATAACCTCTTGGGAATGTATGCCAGAAATGKAAWWRGRWTTKKWRRRRGRKTKKWARGSMRKTYYTYMRGKYTTTTKKTTKKTYYKRWKKMRGRAWKTAAAACTGAAGATAAAAYAATGAAAGAAACTAGAAAGTCTGTRYTAGGAAGAACCCTAATATCTTTTCAGGGTTATAGAGTCCTCCAAGTAYGATATTCCAGTCCTCTGACAGTAACTCCTACATAGGTTGGTTGCACTTTTAATGAAAACTGCATTTCATCCAAAAAATCCTAATTTTTGAGTCAAGATAATGAAAAAAACAAATCTCAGTAGAGGTAATGTAGTAGGAATTTTTCTCTCTCCTTGCTTTTTACCACTAACCCATTATTCTCTATTAACCAGTTTCTTAATAGTTTTGAAATTCTTGCAGTGATTCACATATTCTTCCATTTAAGTAGTAATTTCAAACAACATATTTTATTACTCTGATCACCAAAATCTAGATAAGTGCGGACAACTGTATTTTTTCCACTTAAAAAAAACAATTGCCTTATCAGAGGAAGCAATCAGGATAAAATAACGCAGWCTACTTTTGTTTTACTGGTATAGTATTCATTTCAGAATTCTGGGATGGGGAAAGGAGAACCTTGATAATATTAGTATTCATTTCCTCTTGCAAAGTTCCTGCTGATTCCTGTTACTTGTAGTAGTCTGCTTCATCAATTGCATTCAAACAGACCAGGTGCAAACTTGTTTTGGGAACACATAGATGGCTTTTAATTGGTACTCTGCTGTCATTATTGATGAGGCTCAAGTTTTTTCTCTGAATCTTTTTGCTTTTATTTCAGCTGCAAAATTTATCTCTGTTTTTGAAAGTCCTTTCATTAAACCTGTGGTTTCTGAAGCCAGAGATTTTTTTTTTTTTTTTNTTTTTTTTCTTTTTCAAATTTGACATGCAGTTAAGCTTTAGTTCATTTAGTGTCTCTCTCCATAAGTACATAATTGTGTTGCTTGGGATTACAGAATCACAGAATCATTTGKGTTGGCATGCACCTCTGGAGATCATCTAGTACAAAAAATCTGCCAAGGCAGGTTCACTTTGAGCAGGTGACGCAGTAATTCATTCTGGTGGGTTTGGAATATCTCCAAAGAAGGAGACTCCACAACCTCCTTGGGCAACCTGGCAGTATTCTGCCACCCTTAATGTAAAGAAGCTCATCCTTATGTTTAGGGCAGAGCTTTTTGTATTTGGGTTTATGATCACTACTCCTGGGCACCACTGAAAAAGTCTGGAACCATCCTCTTGACACCACTTTTGACATATTTTTATGTATTGATGACATGTAGGGATATTTGACTCAGAGATTGAGACTATATCCCTGCCAATGTTATTCACTTCAAACTCTCCAGGCAATTCCATTGTGGAATTATTTTCTACAATCAGGCCTTTTCTTTCTCAGAAATCACGCCCATTCAGTCCCAGGACCCGCGCAGGCTCCGTGTGCCGCAGACRCCTATGGGGCACCGCAGGGAACAGCGGTTATGTTGTCCCTGCCTTCTATTTCTCTCTCCATCTCTCTTTTTCCCTCTCTGCTTTCTTTACGTTCCCCCTTTGGTAGGAACACTTACCCTTCTTTATTAACAAACAGTTCTCAGATATAATATTGCCGCGCTTGTGTTTTATTTTCTCATGAGAAATCCATCAAAAAGAATCTTCCCCTACGCCCCTTTTRCAGTGTGACGGGACACTTAGTGTACTCTTCAAAATAATTTATGAAATAATTTCCTATTGATCAAGTGACATGCAGGYAAATAAAATGTTAGCTGCTGTTTTCAGACATGAAGGAACTTGGGGATGTGTTTCAAGAAATTTCCTTTCTTGAAAAGGAAAAGTAAAGGTTTGTGCTAACTTACTGGAAAAATTCCAAGGAATCTGTTGGTTTTTAGTGTAACTGTTAAAGCTACAATCAAGTCTGAAGCTATCCAATGCTGGGCCCCATGCTTGGTCCCTGCTTGGTTTGGCAAGATGACTTTGTGGATCYGTCTTCAGCCTTCAGCAGGGGTGGTTGCATCTGTGTGGGGTTGTGCTGCTTCCTACACAATGCAGGAGGAAGACGTGGAGAGAACACTCAGTCATCCAATGCAGAATTCTGCCAGAGAGGGTTTCAGCAATTCAGCTGCCAGTGAAACCCTGGTTTTTTTAATTATGAAGTTACTTTGATTCACATGACTCTTCCATCCAAATGAACTATTCTTAATTTTATAATCCATGTTTCCTCATGACCTCATTTTTTAGTAGTTATTTATAGTTGTTTTCCCTTAAGGTATGTTTTATTCAATAACTATTCTGTGATAATATTAACATTGCACCATGTTTTTAAATTGCTATTTTTATTTTTTTTTTTAATTTTCCCATTGCACTAATATTTAAAACCTCTTAAAATATTGTCTAGGTCGGTGGCACAAACAACCCGACATTATCTGTTATTCTGCTTGACAATATTTTTTTCTTAAAGAGATTCACTTCAATACTTTCCCTAAGTGTACCAGTGGCCTAAATCCTTCTTTCAGTACTGGTATTTTGCTCATTTTTGCTAGCAGTTAATCCAGTTCTAGATCCACTGCTTTTCCCATTAAGCTTGTTAAACTCTTTCTCTTCTTCCAGTGATTAAAATTTGATGTTCATAGAATTTTGGATTCTACCAAAATTTTTATCTGTATTTGTTGATTTAATACTACTTATCCCTGCCTCAACTTTGATGGAATCTTCGTCTGGATAAAGCTTTTTTTGCTGATTGCATTCTGTTTTTTTGGTGAATTTTAGATATTCTCCTATAGATGATATTTCATCTTTTTGTTATATTTTGTCCTTCAAGTTTATAAAAAATATTAGAATTCCACCAAAGTTCACTTTTATTTCTTCAGCTTATTCTTAAGGCAAGCATATCGATCTTTGATTTCAGAATCACAGAATCATTAAGGTTGGAAAAGGCTGCCAAGGTCATCGAATCCAGCCTTTGACTGAYCACCTTGTCAACTAGACCATAGCACAAAGTGCCATGTCCAATCATTCCTGTAACACTCCAAGAGTGATGACTCCACTACTTCCCTGGCCAGTCCATACCTATGTTTAACAACCCTTTCCAGTAAGAAATTCYTCCTGATTTTTAAGCACGACCTCCTCTCCTGGCACAGCTTGAGTCTATGTCCTCTCATCCTGTCACTAGTTGTGTGGGGAAAGAGGCCAAYYCCCACCTYACCAGAGAGCAGKAAAGTCTCCCCTGAGCTTCCTTTTTTTCCAGGCTAAAGAACCCAGTTCCCTCAGCTGCTCCTCATATGACCTGTACTCTAGACACATTGGTCACTTAGACAAAATGCTTGTCCATTTTGTGGTTACAAAATATTAATATACTGTTGTTGGTTGTAACATTTGACTGTGTTTATATTCCAATTTTAAACACAATTTACAGGACAATTTGAAGGTCCTAGGTTTTTTTTATTTTTTTTTAATATCTTTACACATTCCTGGTAGCTCAAGTGTCCTGCTCTCTGGATTAACTGAGAATCAGGAGTTACTTTTTGGGGAACTGCTGTGAATCTGTGGAAGTCTGCCTTCTGAGTCTATGCAAATGATTGTAAGCGAAGTTCTTTTACAGTGTTCTTGTCCTGTATTGGAGTCTTTCTTTTCTGACCTTTTTGGGATAATTTCTTCCTTTCTTCTCCTCAATTCTCAGATGCCTATTTGAAATAACAGTATGATAAGTTTGTTTTAATTATATATGATATGTAAGTTCAGTTGGATTCAGTTCCATTCCTAAATAATATCCATCATGTTTCCATCAAAGAAGAATGTGTTACAGACACACACAAAGTCGGTTCTAACTTTTCCATTTTTAGGGCCATTTTTTCTCTCACTCAGTCTTCTTTCTCTGTTCTTATGAGGTTTCTAAAAACAACAATAAAAACAAAACAATGCCACATTCAGATATTGTATCAAACTTTCTGAGAACTACTGTTTTGACCTGTTCTGATTGTTGAGTTGTCAAATGGTCTCCACTATTTCTTCACTATTTAAGATGTCAGGCAGACAATATTGTCCACATAAAAGAATTATCTTGAAGGAGAGTTAAAAGGTAATGCATGTAAAATCCATTACAGAGTTTTTGGCATAGTGAACCTTTAACACTGAAGATTTGTAAGATGTCTGTAGATGCCCTGTAAGACCTGTTAATGCCAGAGAGGTACTGAGAATTCAYTCTTATGCCCTGCAGATAAAGCAGGTTATACTGGCCGGTTCAGATTTCATCTCTGAAAGAATCACCTATAYAAATGAGATCTGAATGCCAATGTTGACTTAATAGATGACTCACTTCTGAGACAGTAGAAACAAAAGCCTTGGCAAAGAATTAGTAGATGTAGCCATCAATAACTTCTTTTTTTTGTGCTTACTGACTTTTTCATAGTTTCTCGGGATTTAGAATTGACACCAGAAGCATTTGAAATCTTTCGTGATGTTAGTCAGAAGGTGACACCTCTGCTTTCTATCAAATCTCCTAATGTGAACCTGTATTTAAACATAAAACTTGTGAATCATCTGCTGCTGAATGCAAGTTCGTCCCAAAGCTGATGCTGAGCATGCTGACATTCTCTCATATGTTAGGCGTTTCCTACACAGAATCAGAATTGTTAGGGTTGGGAAAGGATCCTTTAGGATCATTGAGTCAAATCATTAATCTGGCACTACTCTGTTCCCATCAAACCATCTCCCCAGGTGCCACATCCACACATCTTGCGAACACTTCCAGAGCTGATGATTCCACTGCTTCCCTGAGCAGCCTGTTCCTGCCAGAAACCTGACCAATCTTTCAGTGAATAAGTTTTTCCTGATGTCTGATCTAAACCTCCTCTGGTGCAACTTGAGGCCATTTGCTGCAGATCCATCTGCAAAACCTTCCTGCCCTCAAGCAAATCAACGCTTCTGCCCAGCTTGGTGTCATCTGCAAACCGAGGGTGCACTCACTCTCCTTGTTCAGATCATCAATAAAGGTGTTGAACAGAACAGGTCTGAGTACAGAGTCCTGGGGAACACCACTWGTGGTCAACCATCAGCTGGATGTCACTCCCTTCACCACCTCTCTCTGCTCCCAGCGATCTGGCTCGCTTTTTACCAGCTTTTTTACTCCACAGCTTCTCAGGGCATTCTGCTCCCATGCACAGTCATCTGCACAATAAAGAAGTTTTTCCTCGTATTCCAGTGGAGCTTCTTGTGCATCAGTTTCTGCCTCTGGTCCTATTGCTTGGTCCCACCAAATCAAATCTGGCTCCATCTATTTGACTCTCCCTTCAGGCATGTACAGCATGAGATCTGCTCTCAGTTTTCCCTTCTTGAGGCTGAACAGGCCCAAATCCCTCAGCCTTTCCTCACAACTGAGATGTTCCAGTCTCTTAATCATCTTCAMAGCCCTCTGCTGGACCTATTCCAGAAGGCCCATGAGTGCCTTGTACTGCAAAGTACAAAACAGGACACAGCARTCCAGATGTGCCTCATCAGGGCTGAGTAGAAGGAGTAGGATCACCTCTCTCAACCTGCTGCCAATGCTGTTCCTAATGATAGCAGGATAGCACTGGCCTCTTGGCCTCAAGGATACTCTGCTGGCTCACGGGCAGATTTTTGTCCATCAGGACTCTCAGGTCCTTCTCCACAGAGCTGCTTTCCAGCAGGTCACCCTCAGCCTGTCCTGGCCCTTGGGGGTATTCTTCTCCAGGCTCAGGACTCTGTAATTGCTTTTGTTGACCTTCAGGCAGTTCTTCTTTGCCCATCTCTCCAGCCTGTCCAGGTCCTTGTGAAGGGGCATTGGCCACTCCTCCCAGCTTTGTTTTGAAGGAGAATGCTGGGTGGGATAATGTAAAAGGCTTTACTAAAAGTTCAGGTGGATAGCATGCTTGAGTTTAGGCATTCTCTTACATGTTTTAGTRCATATGGAAACATTTACTTAAAATCACAGTGGCAAGCGCATGAACTTACGTGAGCAAAACTTCCACTTGCACTTTGTCTAATGCAAACAGGATAAAAATTCTCTACATGAAAATCACTGGCAGTTTTCCCATCCAGTGTCATGGAATTCATAACTCAGCCATAATATTTCATAAAACAACAACCAAAAAGGAGTATATTTACATCTTTAATGTTATCCCTAATAAGGAAATACTGAAAAAGAGACAATATGTGGTCTGGTATATGTGTGCATTTTATTAGTATTAATATTAATGAAATTTGGAACTCATACAGTCCAATGTGTGTCTCAAATCACTTGGTTGACAACAGATGGCTGAGCCTATCAAAAAAAAACCCGATCTTGAAAAATATTGGGGATGAAGACTGCACATGCTCTGTGGAGAGGTAATGGCTTGTTATTTGCCTAATGGCAATGACAGCACTGCATTACAGGGCCATGTGGCTGGAGGTGAAACTTACTAAGGGTAAACAAACTTTACAGACTGAATGGAACTGGAATGTATGTTATGTAACTGGAATTTGTTACATAATTTTTTATGACCTTGGTTTATTAGCAATTTTTGAATATATCATATGGTGTTGCTTCTTTTTTTTTGCAAAATTATGCAAAACAATGGTAGTTGCTTTGCCTGTGAGAGGTAAGAGTTAATTTTTCTTTGAAAGTGTGGTGGGTGTATTGCAGAACAAAAAAAAAGAAAACCTATTGTGTGTTCTTTAGTATTAATCTCAGTAATTTTGAGAATAACGTTAAATAATCCTGGAATATGAGTTCTCTGTAATTAAGTTGTCTTCTCCAGATAAGTACCCGTTTTAATATTAAGAGCTCTAGAAGAAAAGATATCTTCAAATATATTCACTACAGATGAGGAGGGAGGAGTTGCAAAGTCTATGGTTACGTACATCCTCTCAGGGCACCAATTGCTTTGTGTCTGCTACTGAACTCTGACGTATCTAAGATAGTTTTATTGTGTCCTGTACTCTCTAAAGGGCAAGCACAGCTCACTCTAAAGCTGTAGATTTGCATTCTTCACCAGGTTTGGGCAGGCAGAGTGCAGAGCTGGCAGTGGGGCTCAGAATGTTACTCAGTGTAGTAATCAAGGGGAGAGAAGTCTGGGGAAGCATGCTTGCTGTGTTAATGTCCCTTGGTTGTTTTTAGATGTTGGTGGGGTAGATATTTTGGGGTTGGTTTTTTAGGTGTGTTTTTGGTTTTTTCTCCATTGCCCCACAATGTTTTTTTGTTCCATCATTTCACTGCCATTTTTTAATCTCCTATAGAATCTGTGACACTCCACCTTCTAGAGTAATCCTCTAAAAATGACAGATATCTTTCTAGTGATTTAATTTCACTACTCTTGGCATACTCAGGGCTTGTCTCCAATCTGGTTTGAAAACATCACAGCATAGCTGAGTGGCATTTAGCTGCCTTAATGTCATGTTAGATGCCTTGTGATATTTACTCATGGCCAGGAGACCACTTCAAAATGTCAGCTGTAGAATTCAGTTTTATATCTGACTGTCCCATTTAGATGTCAGTAGGTATGTGCATTTAGTCAGTGTCACCTACATGTTCTGGCTCTGAAATTCTGTCTAAAAGAAGCTGGTGGCTGACCACTAATGTCCATTTGCCCTTTGTGCCAGAGCTCTATAATTTCCAATGTACCAGGAGCTTTTTTTTAAATTTTTTTTTGTATTATGATACTTTTCCTTATTTATTATGCCATTGAGTAAAACACTTGCAAACCCATRAAAAATTGGACTCTTACAGATCACTACCAATCTTAGATAGTTAATTACGCACCACATCAAGAAGAAAAAAATCAGTCTTGGATTCCCAGAAACAGTGTATTGGAGTAAGAAAAACTCTTTGACAAATTTGGGATCTTAAGAAACACACTAATAGAAATAAATAAATAAATGGCCATGACAATAGCTTAATGTATTGTGTTCCACTCACTGAGAATCCTGTACCTTAGTGGAAACAACTCTAAAACAAATTAATAATGACAACAGGAATTGATGATCAGTATGACAATGGTAAAAATATTAATAATGACAGACTTCTATATGTCTCAGTATTTCAACAGAACCTCAATACTAGGAGGAAACACATCAGGATCACACAGGAAAAGAACAACACKTTTGTCATCCCTAACAGAACCATAAGTCATAAAGGTATCAATAACAGTTCCCATAAGAGTAGCTATCCAGAGATCAATTATTCCAGTGGAATACTGAAAGYAATATTTTTGCTCTGTGACGACAGCAGAATGAAGGGGGAGATTGGTGGAAGTGAGCCAGAAAAAGCCAGAAAATGTAGAAATAGAATATTTAGCAGTGAAGAAACTTACTAATTCTGAAGAAGAGAATGTGGAAAACAAGCAGATAGGACTATGAATCTTACAATACTTAAAAAGGAAAAMCTCATCCAAACTGATGCTTTTTCTGTTGTATGGGAGAGTTACAAACCCACACACAATTAAGTCATGTTACTGATCACACATTTGGTTGTAACTAAGGATCAGCAGCCTTGTTCTGGGACAGTTGACACTTTATTTGTCACTTACACTGTGCAATGTAGATACTGCTGGTTTCAAGTTCCTTCATAGTTTCTCTGCAGTGACTGGAGATCTCTGATACTTGCAGTTATATTACAAGGAGGTAAATGAGGGGCTGTAAAAATGATATTGTTGTAGAGCCATCTCTGCAATTTCTGGTAATACCTTGACCCAAACACTTGTTCAAGGACTTTAGGGTATATTTGAGAATGTGWTTGTCAGTAACAAAGTTTCTTGGACTTGAAAAATGATATCTTGTTGTGGGGCAAAACAAAATACCTTCATATGGATCTGAGGGCTAGGCTTGCCTGTGATTTTTCTGTTTCTTACCATGAATGATTCATGAGTATTTTAAATCAAACAGTGCATTTTGAGAAAGTGAACAAAGCTTCTTGGTAAAGGAAATTCACATATTTTACGGTTWGAATTTACAGTACAGTGAATAATTTTCTGTCTCATATTTTTTTTTTAAATTAACTTGTCTTCCATATGGGCAGACTCTTTCACTGTCATAGATCTACAGACACTAAAGGATATCAAGTAAAACAAATATTAAATGGATAAGTTTATTGCAGGTTTTATATTGTATATCTAGATTCCATTTTTGGATTCACATTAACTGAGAATTTACATACATAGAGTTATATTTTCTCATAGGGTGCTTACAAGAATAATGCAAAAATAATTTCTTGGTGATTAGATACATCTTTATTGAACTTTTTGTTGTTTTTTTTTTTTTCATTTTTATTAGTATAATATACTGTGAGATTAGTTAGGTGACAATAACTAAGAAAAGTCTTTAATGAGATCATATTGATATAGGGCATATTTGAGAAGGGCTGGTAAGTGATGTATATAAATGAAGAAAAATATTCTTTAAAACAGATTTAGCTCTGAATTTGTGCAAAAACAGGACTGCATTATTTTTGTTATTTGACTATTTTTAGCAGTTTCTSAACAGTTTCAGAATCCACACTTCTTTATTTCTCTATGGCAGTAATTAATTTGATTTTATTCAAAAGGTTTTCAAATTAGCTCATTTTCCTATATTTGGCATGAGATATGAATTTACGTATTACTCCCAAGCTGCTTACAAACCTTGAAAATACCATCACAGTACATTTAATTATTTCAATTAGAGTTCTAATTTTGAGTGGCTGCTTAAAAATAAAAATCTGTACWGACTCTATAGATTATATTAGTACAGACTCTATAGATTTGCCAGTATAAATATCTTAACATCTGCAAGTTCTGCTGCAAGGGGCAGTCCGATGCCAGTGCTGTTTTCTGTTTGCTTAAGTGCCATGCAAAGAAGAGCACTATTTTCTGATCTTGTTCAAAACTTTGTTTTCTTTCAGTGAAAGCTGCTGAATTGTTAGGCTTCTGGTATCTTCAGTGGAGGCTTGCAAGACTGGTGGAAAACAAATTTCTAAGCTCTTGCTTAGTCATCAAGTAAGTATCTTGTGTTTTTGTATAGTTTTTATTCACCTCCCGTGAAGTGTTTGTGTTCTCTTAAGTAAGTAACAAAAAATATTTCACCATTATTTTGACTTTCTTTTCYATAAAACCATTTTCCTCTAATGTCTGGTGGTCCTTCAAAATCTATAACCTTTAATTCAGTGTTTATAGGTATTTTAGCAAAAAGACACCAGAAGAAACATTTACCTAGTATTCCCTTTCASCATCTATCAGAATGCTGTTCAGTGACCTGTGTTACTTCCAAACTATGAAGCATAATTAGGACTAAGAATTGGTCTGATCATCTAAATGGGTTGCTCTACTAGGGTATTAAAGGTGATCAAGATTAGTATCCAGCAATCAAAGAAACTAAACTAAAGCAGGTAAATCCTGTCACATGGTATMCAAACAGCTAAGTTCTATTATTATCATTCACCTGACAGATTTTCAGATTGTCTAATTTTTCTTACTATTTCACATACATTGTTCTTCATACCAATATAATCTTAAATACTTTTAATTAATTTAGACAAAAAATAAGCCAGTCATTTAAAGCTGATTCTCTTGCCATCTTCTTATATGTGCTGTCTGGCATTATAATAAAAACTTTTTTCATACCTTCCATAMCTTTGTTGGTTTCTTTGGCTTGTTTCTAAACCTAAAGAAAAAATTGAGTTGATGGAAAATCATTTGAAACATAAAAAATATAAGAAAAAGCTCAAACTATGAAACTGCAAAGTGGGGGGGGGGGGGGGGAAAGCTAGCTGAAACATTTAAATGATACTTACAAATTCTACTCAGGTATCAGACTTAACCTTTTAAAAATCATGCTTGTGGTGAGTAGAGAATTGATGCACTGTCTAGGTCAGTTCTCATCAAAATGTAGTGATTTTGATTTTTCTCACAGAACACATAAATACTACTTTAATTTTCAGTTTTAAAATTGCATCATTCTGAATGGCAATATTTGAACTAGTCTTGAAAATACGTATTTAGGTCTGTTCAAAAAATATTCTTCTGTTCTTAAATAATCTCAGTCCATGAATACTGGCAATGCTTATTTATTTATTTGCTCTTTGGTGAAATGCAAAATGCAGTTTTAGTAATGAAAATAATTTCCAATTAGTCATTCCAATAATATAATCTTATTTCACCACTTGGCAATATCAAAAATAAATACGTATTTCTCTGTAAGGAACAAGAACCAAGATTATGTATTTTAGAATGTGGCAGCTAAACTGATTGTGTCATTCATTACTGTTAAACTCCTAAAAGTGTGAGAATTATATCCTCATTTAATGCTGTTTTATGAATTTAGCCTAACAAAAATAGATGTTGGTTGAACTGATTGAATTATCAGGAAGGATGTTGGAACTCAAATGTTTAATTCAGTTAGCACTCATAGAAGGCAATATCTAAGCTAAAGTTGGGAAACAAAAGTGATCTTAAACTCGGTGAAAAACTAAACAGCATTCAAGTATTAGAAATCACAGAAATAAAATGTAAGTTTTTAATCAGCTGACTGTCTAGCAAATTTGTACAGCTGCTCTCACTCTGAATAAGTTTGGATACTTGGGATTTTTTATATCTCTAAGGCTCTAAATGCAGTCTGAATGCATAGATTTAGAAATTAAATATATGCTGTTGTTTTGCAAGAAGTTAATTAAATTTATAAGTACAGAAATTATTACATTAGAGTGCGCATCTGTGCCATTCAAAAGTTCATGCAAAATGCTTGCATGTGCCCTATCTTCAAACGTACAAAAAAGATAACATATTCAGTCATACACCTCCCCATAGACTAAGAAAGTTAACACAGATTGTATTAATGGTTTTATACTATATATCATCATTTAGTTCACACTGTGTCTAGATAACTGCAGTGTTCATTTTGTCAGTTATGTACGACCAAGTTGGAGAAGAGTATTTTAAGGATGGGAATGATACAGGTGTCTTTCTCAATGTCACTGAATGTCATGAACATTTGTTACACTCTTTTTAACTATTGAAAAATTTTGGTTTGCTTCTGTATTTTCTTTTATCACATTAACATAAAAGTGAAAAAGCTCTTTTGGGGAACAAAGCCAGTTGTTTTTTTTTTTTGTTTTTT
>NW_026623257.1:3830068-3835137 GCF_030028575.1 Malurus melanocephalus | reverse complement strand
AAAAAGCAAGAGTGATTGATGTCAGTGAGTCACAGTTAGAGATGTTGCTGTTTGAGTGGTGTGACACTGGCATGATCTCATTGAGTAGGTTAAAGTATAAAGCAGAGAGGTGGAATAAAGGCGTTCTGTTATAAGGGACTCATCAGATGACACACAAATTCATGGTCTCTTTGACTATTATTACAATACTGTACATCTTCAAAGACTTTGAAGAGCTGTAGCTGTGCAGTTCCCTTTTATGTCAGCAGGAGACAAGCTTTGCTATGGTAAGATCAAGCTGGCTTCCTTTCACATACTTTTGTACTGAGCAAAGCAAACCCTAATCACTTTTATTACGGCATGCTATGTATTCTGAAAGCATGTTTAGCAAGTAGTACATTAATTAAATAATGAAGCATATAATAAGTAATCAGTATAAGCTTTCATATTGTCTTCACAGTTTCATTTTCATCTATAAATTTCTTTCTCTCTTTGAGTCCCTGAACACTTAACATAAGTTTTCCTCATTTCCTTGACACTATTTTGTCCTTGGTCCATATTTTCTTTTCTTTTTATTTAGATTAAAACAAGAAGATTTGAATCACTAGTTGATAAAACAAAAAACAACAACAACAACAAMAAMAAAAAAMAAAACCTACTTCCATCTGAGTTGGTGCTAAAATTTCTATTGATGTTATCAGTTTTAGGACAGAATTCTACAGATCTGATATGCAGTGAACTGAAAATAGATTGTACATGCTCAGTAAATACATGTCATAGTGCTTTTAGGAAAGAGGAAAATAATCCATCTCTCAAAAATATTTGCTGTTTTAATAAAAATATTCCTGAGTTTAAGTAAAAGATTACACTAAAATATGAGAAAATAAAACACCAGCTGCACTACAGCAGACCTTGAAGTTTCTGAACTTAAAGGAAAAGTGGCTGTTGGCCACCATTCACTCATTTTAGTTTGAAAGCAAAAGGGTCATGAATGAAATTAAGACATCTTTCTATGGTGTAGRTTTCTAGTAGCAGGAGAATTGTTATAATTGTAAGACATGTTGTATCATCTCTATTTGAAGAAACTCTGCTAGCCCAGAAGGATGAGTTGGTCTGGGGACAACTATTTTGGATTATGGTATTGATTTGGGATAGACTGAGATTCTCTAAGACATCATGGCACAAGCTGGTGTGTAGCCCAGCTGCTCTGTTGCATGCTGAAGAAATGTAAACAGTCTGAAAAGCAAGATACATTTAAAAAAATGCAGTGGGTGAATTGTGAATACATGGAAGCTCTCGCAAGCAGTGTTTTCAATTCAGTTTGCCACAGGAATGTCATAGGGTGTTAGATTAGGGACTGGTAACTTGATGTATATGAAAACAAATGGGGTGAAGGATCATATGTCTAGAAATGAGTACACATCTTTACAAATATAGCAGTTTCACAGAAACACGGTGAAGACTTGATTGAACGATATACATAACAGTATAGAGGACAATTAACTCCTACCCAGGACACACATGTATTTCAAGGAATGCAGGCAGAGTTTTTCTAACTTTCTTCTTTCTGATGATGAACTTCAAGATCCAAGCACAATCCAAAACTCCTCAGTTGATTTTATAAAGTATATGAAAACTAGGGAGTAGGAGTGTATTTAAGTTTTGAAGAAATATACCCACTAACCTGTTTTGAGTTGGTTACAAAATAAGATATCTTAACAGAACATAGTTTCTGATCAGCATTTGGACCCTATGGTCTGTTTTTGGATATCATCTCTTCTACAGAAGTAATGGATAGCAACTCTCATGGTTGGCATCCATTTAGCTTTACCACTTTCTTAAGAATCATGAGAAATAATTGAGTACTACTTTGGATTTTGGTGTATATGCATTTATGAAGGAACTGACTAAGATGCTAAATTTTATCATTTACAAACCTATAGATACAAAAAATTACAGAGAGAATTTCTCTTTTCACTAATGTTAACATCCAACTAGCAAGAGATGTCTGCCCAAATTAAGGTGCCACTGAGACCATATGCCAAAGTCAACAACATGGATTTTGATACTGATAGTCAGATATTGATTATTGTTATTTGGTATTGATAACTCAGATACTGCAGTCTTTTTGACCACAAAACATGTGCTCTTTAGATTAAGGGTTGTCTTGTTCACTGTTAGCTTTTTTAAATTAAAGAGAAAAAAAATAAGATCTTTGTATTTAGGAAAACACTTTCATGCTTAGAGTTAACATTTCCTGTAAAAGTCCGATGTGCAAGGAATGGCAGAATGGTAAATTGCAATAGAGAATACTATAGTATTCTCTAACTTTTGACAATATCATTGCTTCTTCTTTTAGAATGCATCATGTTTAAGCTTAAACTCTGCTCTGCACTGGTGCAGCCACATCTTCAAAATTACGTGTAGTACAAAAATAAGAAAGATATTAAAGTGTGAGAGAATGTCCAGTGGAGGGCAGCAGGAATGGTGAAGGGTCTGGAGGGGAAGATGTATGAGGAGCAGCTGAACTCACTTGATCTCTTCAGCCAGGAGGAGACTGAGGGGAGACCTTGTTGCTGTTATGAGTTCCTCATGAGAGGAAGATGAGGGGAAATCTTCACTGTGTTGACCAGTGGCAGGACTCAAGGGAATGGCCTGAAGTTGTGTCAGGGGAGGTTTAGGTTGGATATTAGAAAGCATTTTTCACCCTGAGGGTAGTGGGGCACTGGAACAGGCTCCCCAGGGAAGAGGTCACAGCACCAGCTTGAACAGAGTTCAAGAGCTTGGACAATGCTCTTGGGCACATGGAGTGACTCTTGGGGCTGGTGCCATGCAGGGCCAGGAGGTGGACTGGATAATCCTTAGGGGTTTCTTCCAACTCAGMTTATTCTGCCATTCTGTKATATATGGTTATAAATGGAAAGGACAGGGATTTGAGGTACACATGTATGAGAACTAGAGAAGAATTTTGGGTGCAGTATGAAGACAAACTGTGCAGATAATTAATATTCAGGGAGGCCAATGAAAATTTAATTCAACTAATTTAGGTAACAGAGCATCACATTTTTTTTCTGACTCCCAGTATAAATGCTATTTTCATCTCAGTGGTGGTTCGTATCAGCTAATTCCTGCATAACTACAGTTGCTGACAGTGAGTAAAACATTGTCTTTTCTCTTATAAGAGCTCTTTGAAGCTCACAGAGCGACATGGGCACAGATTGTTAATAATAATTGGAATTACTTTCCTGAAAGTAACTTATCTTATCCTAACACACCTTATATTTCTGTTTTCTGTAATTTTCAGTCTTGTGTCCCTTTCTGGATATACAAAGAAAGCCACAGTGAGTAGGTATAGAGAGCAGGATTCATTAAAAACTGTTTAATACTGGGCAGAGGATGTTCTGGGAAAAACACACAGAATGAATACTGATTTGTAATGTGTGTTGGGAGTGGGAGAATGATGCATTTCAGAAGTAGCTTACTTTTGATTATTTAAAACATTCCTTCTGTCTTTACTGACAAAAAAAAATCTGTTTGAACTATGTATTCCTRCAGGAATGTGAAGAATACTCTACATTTTTAAACAATTGTTAGAAATGGATTAGCAGGAATCTGTGTGTGTATTAAAGGATGATAGCTCTATTTTCATTTTGAGGGCAGCAAGCAATTTTCTAGGGTTTTTTGTTGGGTTTTCTTTGTTTAAGTTTTATGTAAGGTTAAAAATTTAATGCTCCCTTTAGTATGCATAATCAAGAGAAGAGTAATTACAGCAGAYAGAAAAATAGAGGAGCAAAGTAGGTGAAAAAGGTACAAAATCTGCTATTGTAGATTTTTAAGTTTCTAAGGAAYATCTGTCCCTTTTGATCTCACTTTCTCCAATGACATGAAAAACATTAAAATAAAATAACTGAAAGATGAAATTCAATTTATTACTACAAATATAAGTAAACATATTTTTCATTACATCCTTGCTCTTTCATGCTTTCTCTGGCCCTATGAGTCTTTGTGTTCCAGACAGAGTTTGACAGAATTTCAGGCAAAACAGGGCCACTATTTTCCCTCTTAGCACAAGGTGCAGATGCTGATCCTGGCTGGGACTTTTGGACAATCAGGAAGAGTCCAATGAGAAAAATGGAACTGAGCCAGCTTACTCTAATTTTAACTGACTGCAGTTGAGTTGGGACTGTCCATTACCACTGTTATATCATAATGTATTTTTTTTTCGATGTTTATTGCTCCTGAAGGAGTATTTTGACCAAGAAGTCACTGTAAAATTCTGTTACTTTCTCAGGCTCCTCACATCATTTTATCATAACAAGATGGTACAGATGAGTTACACAGTGGTGATTAATGGGAGACAGCTGWCTATTTGCAGATTTTGTTTGTTATTAATTATGTGCAGTCTTTATGATTAGATAATTATTTTAAAACAATTAAGTATCCCTTGATGGACTCTTGAGTTGTATCTAGTTATGATAATTGCTGAAAATATTCTTGTGAGGTTGTTACAGCTCCCTGTGATATGTGCTTAGCCTTGTCTAAACATTGTGAAAATAATTAACCTTTAGTCATATACATATACATATTAAAGATGTTGTGCTTCCAAAAGGTAAATTGGCACCATCCAATATTTAAATTTTGGATGTGGATTTGAAGATACAGTCTGACTTTTGTCTGTGTTCAATAATTGCAACAGGTGTCTGGTGAAATTGCTTTTCTGATTTAATATAAGAAGCATTCTGGTTCCTGAAAAGTTATGGGACAGAGAACAAATGGACACAAGTACCAGAATTATTTCATTAGGTTGATACACTTTTMTTCAGAGATATATATTCTAAATTTTTAAGTAGGATGAGATTTACTAAGAGAGAAATTCACTCCAGGCTGCATGCACAACCCTGTTTGTATGAATTTCCTAAACAGAGTCCTGTTGGACAACCCATTGGATATAAGTTTTTCTTCAGGATCCAGTTTCTCTGCAGAGATTGCCTTTTGAAAGCAACTTCAAGGCTGTGACCTAATTTCTAACATGGTATATTTTCATTAGCCTTCTATACTTAGTTTCTCCCAAATGCATGTTAGAATTGCTT
>NW_026623257.1:3825939-3828298 GCF_030028575.1 Malurus melanocephalus | reverse complement strand
AGGGAATTATAGCCAGTTGTTTCCCACTTGCATCAATGCAGTTCATTTCATAAGGTGCTGTGTGGGGTAGAGCAATAGAGTTATTTGGGAAATACAGACTTTCCCAGAACCAATGAGCCCCTGTTTTGACTCCCAGAGGCAGAAATTGATTTAAATAATCTTTCACAGTATTAACATTAGTTATGCTTTCTTCTTCAGTGCTCTGAGAATTAAGTTGCTTGGCTTTTTAATATAAAATGTAATAAAATAGGAACMCTGTTAAAGGCAATATGTATTTTTAGGCAGTGGAAATGGTGTGTCAGCAGATTATGGTTGAGGAAAAACATTTTCTCCCCACCATTTTAATACGTTTATACATGGATTTTTCCTAGCCATCACTGTGCCCTTATAATTTAATTTTACCTCAGTTGTGTACACCTTCATTATAAAGAGGTAATTTAATCTCTTTTGCATTCTTTTCAATGAAGTTGAAAGTTTTCCCCCCTCAAGTTAATCACAGTTACACAAATTCAGTTCATTGCTTTTTTTGTCCAGAAGATATCAAGACAGAAACAACGGAAATAGTTCAGAGGATTTCTCATCATCATACCCTTACAGAATCAAACAGGTKCCAGTGATGAAAATAGGAACTTTTCATGTAAGGAAGAAAGAGACATTGGTCCCCCATAAGGTCCTTTTTTAACATATACTCATTGAAACTTCAACTTCCCTCTATGTGTCTTCACTGGTGAATTCAGACCTATTTTTTTTCTGAACAATGCAACCAAAACCTTAACAAGCAGACTCCTGCTCATTTGGTTTTCTATTGTTTCAATTTACTCAGCTTATTTTGAGACTCTGCATTCTGAGGTGTCTGGGAATGTTTGCTGATCTTAATTATRCAGATATCTAATTACACAGATATGAAGGAATTGAGAATAGCAAATTCATTTATGGAAACACTGATACTCATATGCATTCTCTAAAGAATGTCCCTAGTCTCTAGAATAAAGTTTATTTTCTAATGTTATTTTCTGCCATAGCTTTTTACTTGCAGAGAGTGTCCTATCATATTGGTACTTCTTATTTATATCTTTTCTCACCAAAAATTGTTATTGTTATTCTCTATGGTGCCATTGTTGCAAAGCTTTCTGGTAGCAGAACTTTTAGTACTCATTACATGTTTTTCTGTTTTTCAGATACCGTTTTCTGAAACATACTTTATCAGTTTGCTGGGGTGTTCATGTCAGTTGGTTTATAAGCAGCAGAAAATGTGATTCTGGTAGAAGAGCAAAGTCTTGGCTTATTGCTCTTGTTTCTTGCCATGAATAGTCTAAGGAAAATTTCCAATCCACTTGTGAATGGGAGCAGTGCCCACATAGCAGATGGCTAGGAGTGAAAGCATACAGAAGACCACGTCCACACATTAAATATGTTTACTGAGGGCAGACTTCCCAGGCTAAAATTTCATGTATATGCAACTCTTGTGCCAGCAATTGGGAGGATACACTACTATTAGTAATTTCCTAAAGAAGTCTAACTTGGAGAAATTACAACATTTTTCTGCATAAAAACCTGCATAAGAAGTCATCTATGAAGGCAAAGGAAACATTTTCTTTTTTTCATATGGGATTAACAACAATTTTTAAATTTTCTTTTTAAAATGATATAATAAAATTTTGAATAAAACCAAAAAGAAGCAAATGTATTCTCATTGAACAGAAGACAAATTAATGCATAAAATTAACACAGCTGTTTATGACCAAATTATCATAGCTTAATAGCTGAAAGTGAGATCTATTAGTTCCCAGATTTTTTTTTTTTTTTCTTGTTGAAAAACTGTTTTATTATCGGACTCTATGAAGCTTATCTGTACCATTACATTACTGCAGAGGAACTTGATCACATGGCTACAATTGCAGAATGTCATCTCTGGTTTGCTTCATTAAAGTCTGTTCCTCTGTTGCTTCTTGTGGGACAGACTTATCATTGTCATTTATTTCACAATACCACWGTGTTTATTGATAAAATCAACAAACAAGTCCAGGGTGATCTGTTCTAGATACTTGACCTTCAATTGTATTTTCTTACCAGCTACACGTAATTGTATGATTAGAAATAAATACAGTAAATACAGATATTATATCTACTGAGGGTTCTGGTCAAGTGAAATAATCAACAGGTGGTTTYAAACATCTTCAGTACAAGAAAAATGATAGAAAATTACTACTTAGAATGAGTGTAGAATATTGCTTCTAGGGGTGGTTTTTTATTGTTTTGTTTTCTTGTTTTTTTGGGTTTGTTTTGTTTTGGTTTTTTTTGTTTGTTTGTTTGTTTGTTTGTTTTGGGGTTTGTTTTTTTGTTGTTTTTTTTTTTTTTT
>NW_026623257.1:3814235-3825779 GCF_030028575.1 Malurus melanocephalus | reverse complement strand
TAAGTAAAGCTAGGATGATTAACTGAAATTTATTATTAGGCTATAAATGCAGTCAAAGATATACTGTTTGAATGGCTGCATTGTTTAATACATTAAAATGTTTTTAGTATTGGCACACATACAATAGAAATAAATATTTCTCTAGAACTTGATTTTTGCTAATCAGTGGTTCTGTATTTTAGAACTTTTTCAACTTGGGTTGTGGAATTTTTTWAATATATACTTAAATTTATTATGGTTGTTCAAAAGATTAGATATTGAAGGCTGTAAGCCTCTGTTTGATGGGTTAAAGTCTGGAAAAAAAAAAGAAAATTTGATGCTCATTTATTCTTTTGGGAAGGGAGCAGTGTCACCTACTTCCTTATATACTATTATCCATCTTCACTCTTCTTTATGATGGTGAGAATGTAATCTTTGGGGAAAACAGGAATGCCATTGCTTCTTCAAGTTCTTAAATTCTTTCAGAAAAACTCAGTACTGACATCAAAAAAAGTTTGGTTCCTGCCAGGAGATTATTCTTTGCATAAATTATGGCAATCTGTGCGAGGCATTTTTTGAAATAAGTCACAGACTAGTTTTATTTTAAATTACAGAAAGACCTGCAAATATTRCACTGAGAAGAACATTTAATTAAATCTGTTATGTTTTTTGGGGTTTACTAAAAAGACTCAGGAGAGATCAGTAGACTTCAGAAGCCAGGTCTCTGGRCATTAGATGCTACCCTCTAACCTAAAATCTAAGCCATAGATAAGTTAGACTACCTAAAGGAATGCATCATTTGCTTTAAGAAGGGCTTCCCATAACTTTTATTGRACTTAATAAAAACATGTTTATTGCAATGTAATAAAGACACATTTATTGTTTGAATTCTGCAGAAAAGTGCATGGTACATTGAGAGGTAGGAGATATGTGACTTCAGATACATGGAAATTCCATTTTAGGCAGGGTACAGAACSTCTGACTTAATTTTCAATTTTCTTCCCTTCTGTTAACATGAGCTGGTTCCATGGTCCTCTGTCTTACAGAATTTTTTTTTTAAAAAGGTTTTGCCAATGTTTTTTGTTAATCATAGCATCTGGTTACATTATATGATGTGTGGTCTGGACTACAATAGAATTATTTCACTTCAAGTAAGACTTRAGAAATTTAGCAAACAATGTATATTATTTGGCTAATAAATTAGCCATATCTCCTTGTTTATTTTAATATGTTTACTCACAAATCTTTGTCTAGGCAATAAATTAAATATCACTGTTTAAGATGTTAACAATGTTCAACATTAATAAAATGAACAATGCCTGGTACAACAATTACAGCCTAAAGTAATTTGAATAATTGAATACCACTTTGTCTAGAGAAAACCATTTGTAGCAGCACTTGYTTTTTCAAATCAAAGCAGAGTGAAAACTCCAAATGTTATGTTGATAAATGTTTTGTAAAACCTGCTGATCCCATTGCATATGTGTGGATAAGGCATCTCRACAGTGATATTCTCATAACATTATTTATAGCTGCAGCAAAAAGCAAATGGTAAGTGCACTCAAGTGCACAGAATGTTAAGTGTATAAGATGGCAGCTGAAAAAGAGATCTATGTACTCAGAGGAGAAATAGCCTTTAGGGTGTTCACAGCAGGAAGAACCCCAGAGAGCAGATGAAAGCAGGTGTAGAAATGACAGAATATTTCGTTTTTCCATTGAAGATGTTGAGAATTTAGTTCAAGGGATTGCAGTTTCAATCTACTCAATTTTCAGCTTTCTTTCTTTGTCTTTTTGCTGTGATTAGAAAGGATTATAATAAAATATTTAAAGAAGAAACAGATTAGATAATCTGCCACAGTGACCTTGAAGATCTGATGAAAACTTCAGAAGAAAATATMTAATAGAGGAGGGAAAAAAGAAGAGCCAGTTATAAACTGGAGGGGGTAAGGGGAATTCAAACCAGACAGAAACCTGGAGTGTCTCTCAAAACAATACACTTAGACTAGACCMTGACACTTTGATGAAAGGTTAGTAAAATGTAAAAAAATATATCAAACAGGAATAGTTTGTATAACAATTTTACCATTGGATATAATGACGGAAAATAGCTGACAGTTATTTGTTTGAAGAAAACTAAGCTGCCTGACCCCAAGCTGAGTGGGGAATATGAGACCCCTGAAGAGCAGGCTGACATCCAGAGGGCACTGCACAAGCCTGAGAAGTCGGTCCATGGAAATCTCATGAGGTTCAAGAAGGCCAAGTGCAAGGTGCTGTACCTGGGTCAAGGGAAAATGCACTGCTGATACAGGCTGGGGGTGAAGAGGTGGAGAGCAACTCTGCGGACATGGGCTTGGAGAGGTAGGTAGGTTGGTTGGTTGGTTGGTTGGTTGGTTGGTTGGTTGGTTGGTTGGTTGGATGGTTGGTTGGTTGGTTGGTTGGTTGGTTGGTTGGTTGGTTGGTTGGATGGTTGGTTGGTGAGGAGCTGAACATGAGTTGGCCATATACCCTTGCATCCCAGAGAGTCAGCAGTGTCCTGGGCTGTATAAAATAAAGTGTGACCAGCAGGTCAAGTGAGGAGATTGTTCCTCTCTTCTCTGCTCTCGTGAGACCCCCACCTGGACTACTGCATCCAGCTCTGTGGCCCCCAGCAAGAGGGAGATATGGACCTGCTGGAATGGGTCCAGAGGAGTGTCACAAAAACAATCACAGGGGATGGAGCACCTCTCCTGTGAGAGCAGGCTGAGGGCTGGGTTTGTTCATCCTTCAGAASAGAAAACTTCAGGCACATCTTATCGAAGTGTTTCAGTACCTAAAGGGTATAAGAAAGACGGAGATGAGCTTTTTCACAGAGCTGGTTGTGGTAGAACAAAGATTAATTGTTTTAAGTTAAAAGAGAATAGATTGAGACTAAATGTAATGAAGAATTTTTTTTTTTATGGTGAGGGGGTGAAACACTGGAACAGGTTGTCCAGAAAGGTGGTTGCAACCTGATCTATTTGAAGATGTCCCTGATAGTGGTAGAAGAGTTGAACTAGAGGACTTTTAAAGCTCCTTTCCAACCCAAACTGTTCCATGATTTCATCCTGTGATAAAAGTAATCTCTCATACTTCATCAGCTTCTTTAAACACTTCACTTGAAGTATGACGTAGCTTCGGAGCTGAGCTTTATCTAATCTACCACTTCAGCTACTTGGATGTGTTACACTCATAGTGGTATGTTCTAGCTCGTGTTTTGACTCACAACACTTGCATCAGGGCTACTTTGGGGCAATAAAGAAAACTTCTCAATATAGTTTTATTCAAAATATTTAAATGTATTCCAATTAAGCAACACCYTTAAATGAATTTTTCTGAGTGCACATGCTATTTTTAACACCAAAATTGAAATGTTGGTGTTTATAATAGTGTGCCAAGAGAAATTMTCCTAGACATTTTCAGAGATACTTCAAAATCATCATATATCCCTTGTCTCACGTCACAGTCGTAATATCAAAAATATGTGTTTAGATATTATGCATGTATTTTTTTACTAAGTTCACAACTAATTGGAAAAAASACATGCATAAGAGAGTTGGTGTTCATGTTTTAGGAAAGGTGGGTGTTTCTGGTTATGAAAAGAACACCTCGAGTTAGCTATTCTTATTTTTTTTTTCTGCTGGCTGATGAAAATCTTCTGGGGAATAACCAGATCTTACTGCTGCATTATCATTTCAGGGCTGCTTGTGCAAACGTGAGATACTACCTTGTGTTTGCTGTAAAGAAAGAGTGAGGTTACTGTCCAGTGAATGAATTGSTCTTCCTATAGTGTGTAATAATCACATTTTCTGAAGTGTCCCAGAGTCACAGCTGATCTCCTCACATGTGTTTACTCTATATTGGAATTTTTGTTATGGCTAGCATCTCAGAGATTTCCTACATCAGTCTGTTTAATACTGGCTAAATCCCATTTCTGTTTTCAGCCGCACTAACAAATGCCATAAACTTGGTTGAAATAGAGCTTGCATTTMATAAGATTTCTCTCAATGTTTCTCTACATTGTACATAGTAATAGCAAACAGAGAATAATCATCCACACTGCAGGGATCAGGCAGCTCAGCAGCAGGAGCAGGATAAAATTTACTGTAAGACAAGGAACAAAATTACCTGGCAATTGCTAAGGRTATATATTTACAAGTACAACAAGAAGAAAGGAACATGATTTGGTTGTTTTTATTTTTTGTGTAATTTTATATAATGCAGAAAAGCAGTAAGCTGTAAGGCTAGGTTGGAAGTATTGAGTTAATGATTGGACTCAGTCTTAAGGGTCTTTTCCAACTTAAATGATTCTATAATTCTAACAGAGTGCTACAAATATAATTTTGTCGCAGATCTTAATAAAATCAGTAAAACTCTAATGTTAAGTTCAGCTTTGGATCTCTCTGCTTACAAAGGTGTTCTCAGTGTTCTACTTAGTATGCACCCAGAGAACAAGGCTGGTCAGTAAAAGAATCCTCAGACAAGCTGGTGGAGGAGGAGTTATCTCTGTTTACCATATTGCTGCTATAAGGGCTTAAAGGACAGCATGCAATGCTGTAGCAATTTCTTGGGTGGTATATTTTTTATTATTATTATTATTATTATTATTATTATTATTATTATTATTATTATTATTACCTCACTGTCAAAACCTTGAAGATTATGCATATGCAGATGGTCTTTATTAATCTGTCCAGTAATTTCTGAACTGCAGAAATTTCTGTGGCAGATCTTTGCCCTTGAGGAATTAGCAGTGACTTTGATCATTCTCAGCTTGGTTGTAACTTAAAGTTTAGACACTGGTTTCCTGGGATTCTGTATTATATATATGTATAGGCAGAAGCATTATTGCTGAAGGCATGAGAAATACCTACTGATTCTGTTTACTACTGTCAGCTAGAAGTGTCTAAGCAAAAGCCTTAAAAATATAAGCAGTAGCATCTCATAAGTCCAAGTAAGAAGGAGGATTTGCATTTTAGCCTATAAAAAAGGAAGGGCAAGAAAAGGAAAGAGAGTGAGACCACATTGCTTTTAAATACAGAGAGTGGGAAAATATGTTAGTGGCTATTGATTGGAAACAATGAAAAATTAAAAATGAACAGTTGTAAAAATAACCTATGTAGAAGAGCAGAACTTGGGAGGGAAGAGATAAAAGAATGATCACAACAKTCAGAGAAAGGGAAACAGCAACAACAAGCTTGAAGCAACAGAACAGGCAGGTGAGCTTCAGGCAAATGACTAAAATATTCATATCTGAATAAGTAAAGGTACAGACTGGRGTAACAGAAGCTTTTTTCTTTCTGAAGATGGATGGTAGCAGAGCAGAGCCAGAAAAAAAGTGCATGTGTTATATTTGAGAAGCACCATATGCGATACCAATCAGGTTGCTTCCTGCATTCAGGGTGTTCTGGGTAGCAGAAAAGCATGCCTTCACAATACCACTATATATATTTATGTGTGTGTATACATTTATATATCTATGTGTGTGTGTATAAATGCATATGTATATCCTGGAAGACCAAAGATCTCTTTCCAATCTTAGATGTTTCCTTAGTTCCAGCATAGGACTCCACTGGTTCCCACAGCAATCATTCCAACATTAAACTGGCAGAAATTTAGACATACTTTCCCTCTGTTTTCTTTAAGAAAAGAAGCCAACATCCCTGGGAATACATGTGTAGTTACTGTGAGTTAATAGCTCTTAGATTTATAAACTATGCCTGGTTGTGAATTTCTTATAGATAGATAGTTGTTCAAATTAATAGCAAGTCTAATGGCAACAGCTGTGCCATAGCTGTGTGCTTGATGGAGTTATGTTGAGTAGAAAGTATCTCATCTAATTTCAGTGGAACTCAAATAATGCTCGTGTGCACTTGATCCATATAGTGGTGGCGATGTTTCTCAACTTGTTGCATTTTAGATATTCAGGCAGAAAGTTTTGCTGGGAGAATTACTTCTCTTTTGCATACAAGGAGAATTGTAAAGGGAACACAGCGATCTTCGTCATTCACAAATTATGTCAGAAAAGACAGATTTTTGAGACTAGTGCAATAATTATATTTTTCTCTGCCTCTTGATCCCCTATTGTAAGTTAATACAAAGAAATAATTCATACATGCGGATGTGTGTCACAACTTTCACATAACGTTATTTGTAATAGGTGGCTTTTCTGTTGAATATATTGCTTTTTCAGAGCTTTATACTCTCTGCCCTGTATGCATAAGGTCACAGTAGTCTTCTACCTTTTGCTGCTGTCTTAACTATGCTATCACTGCTYTGTTCTTGTCTTTCTTTTCCTGGGTTGTTTCTGCCTGTGTTTTTGAAGAATTCAGAGGGGACTGATAACATTTTAATATAGATTTACCAACAACCTTTATCAGTATGTTGTTAGAACATAACTTGGTGCGGGTTTTTTTYCCCTGTGGAATGATTGTCAAATCTTGCATATAAAACACTACTTTTCCTATGAAAGAATTTATAGCGGATTATATGGCCTACATAAAATACTATTTTGTCCACAAGAAAATTACTTTCTTGTCCTGTAGAGCAGTCAGGATGATTTCTGGCAATTTTTTATTTCTCCTTTGTGGCTTCTCACTGACTAGATGCAGTCCACCATAAATGTATTCTCATCACAGTCTGTTTATGCATAGCAGTGTTGGTAGTAATAAGGACTTGGATTTTCTAGCATATGAGTCAGTAAATACATAAACAGGTACAGATTTATGACTCTGCACTTCAGAGTATCACGGTGCTTGATGTATAGTGCAGTCAACTTTATCTGAATGTCACAGAGGATAGTGAATATATCTATAATACCAAGGTCATTTTTGATGTAATTAATGGGTTGGGATTTCTTTTGTAGCACAGTTTCAAATAACTTGATTTCCCCTAATCAGGGTTATTGGCAATGGAATGGGTGTCCTTGAAATATGTAAATTATCCTGTGAAATACAGGCATACAGATACTAAGTGTAGGCTGATGTAGTTTTACCAGTATGAATATTTTAGTGGGTAGCATTTCTCTTGGAGACTTATTCACTCTTTAGCAGGTAGCACAAATTTCAAAATGTTTATTCACATTACGAGMGCTAGTGAAGCCTTCTTTGGTGCAGTTAATGGAGGAAATCTCTCAGTGGATTAAATATTTCAGTCTGCAAAACTGCCAGCTCTCACTATTTACAAGGTAACTAAACTTTATCTCACCTTCACCATTCTCCAACTTACAGTTTTGTTGAGCATACGTGACATGCACGTCATTATTTTGCAATGCTTTGTTTTGTGTCAAAGAAATATGCCATGACTGTAACAGCTACAGTAATAGACCAATACTTTTTTTTTTCCTTTGCAAATGGGAGCAATGAAACTTAGATAATATTAATCTACATACCTACTTTTTTTTTTTTTTTTAATGTATAACCAATTTTCTCAGTTGTGTCTCACAGAACTAGAAGAAAAAAGTGACTTACAGTGTTTCTGATCAGTAAGCAAACCTCGTTCTGTTGCATATGTGGAGTTGAGACATTGAAAGAGATTGCTCCTTTAAAAAGAAGGCATTATTTTTAGCATTCAATTTAAACATGAAACTTAAATAGAAACCATGGCTATATGACAAACGTGAAAGTGAAGGGAAGATCCATCCTGGGACAGAGTGTTCTACATTCTGCATGGTTTTAYTAGGCACATAGAAAAAGCCTGATAAGAGCCCTTGCTCTTCAGAATTTTCCTTAGTGTTATTCTTTGTGATCAGTCTCTAGCTGCTCATGTGTCAGGCGAGTCCTTGCAAGCTATTTTAGTTATGAACTCTTACTATTCAATATCTGGATGTGCCGTGGTAGTCTGAGCTTGACTTGGAAATTTCAACAGAAATAAATCTTACTGAAGAAAARATTAATTCTGTTTCATTGAAACCTTAAGTAAACCTTGGATTGTGTATAGTTAATTAGATTTCATTATTGTTGAACACATACAAGAGAAGCTTTAGTGAATAACATAAGCATAAATTATCATCTCCTCTGGCCATCATGCTTGGATCTCCTGGGGAAAATTCCTTAATGATTTGTAATTTGAAAATTATTTAACTTCCAGGGTCTTTTTCTTTTTTTTTTTTTTTTTTTTTTTTTTTTTTTTTTTTTTTTTTTTTTTTTTTTTTTTTTTTTTTTTTTTTTTTTTTTTTCTTCTTAGCAAGTAATTCAAGTCAATCTATGAAAATACATTACCATATCCTTATTAATCTATTCACTGGAGGTTCTGTGTGAACACAAAGAAAATCTTATTTATTGTGAAGGTGACCAAGTGCTGGCCAAGGCTGACCAGAGAGGTTGTAGATCCTCCATCCTTGGAAACAACCAAAAACTGACTGGACATGCTAAGCAGTCTGCTCCAAGTGCATCAAACTGAGCAGAGAGTTGGACCAGATGACTTCCAACCTAAACCATTCTGTGATTCTATAATACTGGAACTGTACAAGAAAGAGAATTGTTTTTCWTGTTTGGATTGCTTCAATTTCTCAGTGGAAAACGTTGTCATCATCTCTAGGTACAAAATTCATCTTTTGCAGTCCCTAGTAGAACTGCCCTTACTCCCAAGGGCTTTGTATAACTTACCTATATCAGCAGTAGTTGTTTGGCTGCAACTTAGCAGAAGAAATTATGTGTGGTGGCAGAGTTTGGACTGTCTAACMGCAAAATCTTTTCTGAATGTATTTTGTATCATATATTCATTTGTTTTCTAMTTTGTAAATAGTAAACAACTGCCTTAGCAGAGACTCTCCTCTTGCAGCAGCCTGCTTGTTTGCAAGCCACGCATTTTCAGCAGCTTTGTTTTCACTCTGTCTCCCACTCTTAAGCTGTAAGGCAGACTAGGTTTTTGGTGGGATTTGTACTCACTGTTATTTCCACAGGCCCAGAAATAGTGTGAGTGGGACCATACCTCCTGGTTAGGAGGGTGCAGCAGGATACCAGAAACAGCATATCCCTGGATAAGACAGGAAGTTTAGGTTACAAGTAACTACAGAAACTTCCATTTTGTGCTTTGACTTCCCTCAGTTTATCTGTGCATCATACCCAGCGAAAAGATATATTGATTGTGGCTTCCAGTCAGTCTTGACAGAGGAAATRTACAGAAAGAAGGATGTCTCTGTGTAAATTGGTGGTTCTCGGTGGGTGCTGCAGCATTGAATTTAGCTGTCTTCTGTGGAGGCACGAAAGGCACTGAAGAACGCGTAATTTCTTGCTACTTTGCCAGAGAGGCTGAGCACTGATTCTGTATCTGAAGTAATGAGRTTCAGCAAAAATACTGTGAAGGCTTAGATTAGTTCCACTCTCCTTTTGATTGAAAAGATGTGGACATGGTGCTAAGAAGAGCTGGAAGATCAAATAATGCTTGATTAAGTTGAAAGGCTCCGCAGTCAATAGTTGTAGTGTGTACCACAAATCATGATTTCACAGACAGATTTGTATTCAAATAAACTATAACAAATGAGGCACTCAACTTATGTAAGGCTCCAAGTTCTACTGCTGATTACAGCAGTAGTGTCGAGTCCTTCCTTCCTTGTTGGAATATCACCCAGCCAATCAACTGCTGTTAGAATGCACCACTAGAATTAAACTGACTTGGGGGCAGAAGAAATCACGAGGTTGAATATCATGTAGTCATTAATTTTGACCACATTGATAGTTCCTGAGAACAGCAGTGACCATGAAGTCATAGATTTGTCAAAGGCCAAAGACTGACTCATTACRCAGAATAGCTATATAGCATCATTTTTGACTAGCAGCCAAAGGCTATGGCATGGATCAGATTAAGGGGAGTTTAGTTTTCTGAAAATTTGGTTTAATAAAATTGCAACATCTTACTTGTGCCTCCACTTTTACTTCTGCTACCTCCCTTGACTCTTTTGTTTCTTTTTCCCTATTTTGTCATTACACATTTTTTTTCTGACAGTTACATTATTGTTTACTGTTGGGGTTCTTTAAAGTTATTTTGTTGAGTATGTCATAATCTATTGTATGTGAATTGTTTCCATATTTTTATGATTTTGATGATTTTCTGACTTTATTGTATTTGTAATGTGTGGCTAAAGTTAGTAGCTTCCATAAGTGGGTATTGATATAGAAAAGAGCAAGCTGTCTAAGCACTTGAAAATTTTCAAGATAGGTCTGAATACTGACATAAAAACTAGTAAAAGCCAGTTGAGTATGCAAAGATAAAATTTGGGCAGTGTAGTAACACACTTAAAAGAAACAATATAAATTGAGTCAAAATTACATAAATTAGTAACACTATTAGGCTGCAATTGAATAAATTCAAGTARACCAGATAATCAAATTTTAAGGGCTGAATTACATATGGAGCTTTTACTGATTAACTCCATGCATAMTGTTTTTCATCCCAAAGTAAGGACTTTTGTCTTTCAATCTTGATGCCYCTGAACATTCTACCTTTATGTCTTCTGTATGTAAAATGAACCAGTGAGAGCTAACAAATTATATTGTAAAAAGAGAAAGATTCAGGTAGCTTTCTACTGATTGTAATCTCAATTAAGTAGTTCATCCAGCTAAATAAAAAATGTAAATTAGAACTCTGGTTACTTATTAATGATTTATCTGAGTGAATAACTCAGCATTTGAAGTCAGTCATAACTTAATATAGAGCATGTTTGGAATTCCAGTGATATAACAGAAATACTGAAGCAATTTTTGGGTGTTTTTTTTTTTTTGTTTGTTTGTTTTTGTTTTTTGGTTTTTTTGGGTTTTTTTTTTTTTGGTGGAGACTTTATTGAGGCTTTCTGGAAAGATTTCAGTACATGCATGCCAGTTACAGCACAGAATCTCTCTTTTTAGGGTATGACAATGCAGAATACTCTTGCGTATGAACCCTTCTGTGTTGTAATAATTAAAACAAAGRTACTATATGGCTGCATATGCAAAAGTGAAAAAAAAAATCAAGCCAGCCAATAAGAAAATTTCTTATGAGTTGAATCCAAATGCCTTCTCTTCATTGGGTTAGGAGACCTTGAGAGCAGAARTTTCTTATCTTTCTTCTATGTACCAATTGCTACATGATTTATCAGTCTTACTTTTATTAATCACTTTCCAAAGGGGAAAAAAAATATTGTCTCTTCAAATAAACTTTTTAGGTTTTGGTGGGACACATCACTGTTTTTATATTCACTTCCATTTTCTATGCATATTGGTTGCAAAACAAGCAAGATATTAAGTAGCCACTTCCAAAAATCACTGAAGTCAATATTCTTGGACATGTTTCAATGTTCTTGTTTCAATTATTCCAGTTATACGGTAAGTATTCTTTCACTTCATACTTTTAATGAGTTTTGATTAAATGTCATTAAGATTTAATACCCAYATGTGTGTTGAAAAGAAAATAAAATTCATCATCTCTAAGTTCAGTCTTACCCATCTAGAAACCATACTAAAATTACTTAATAAGAATGTTTATTGTGGCATTATGCTTACTGAATGTGGGTCATTTATTTCTTTTTAGAAATTTGGTAAACTGTTTCAGGTAAAGGTCATCCATCTTACATTT
>NW_026623257.1:3807479-3814140 GCF_030028575.1 Malurus melanocephalus | reverse complement strand
TTCTTTCCTCAATGAGGAATCCTGTTTGCTATAGTTATTTCAGAATCTATAAGATTTTAGTTGGTTGTATTTTTCTCCAGGACACATAGCAAGGATTTCTACTTTCTCTGTCTACTCACATGAGTTCCTGGATTCAAATAGTCAGGTTCTGGTGATCCCAGGTTCCAGTAATTGGTCTGAAAAAAAGAATGTTTGATTGTTTTTTTGTTTTTTTTTGGTAGAACAGAATATTGCCTTGAAATTATATTATTCTCTTTTTGTAAATGGAATTTTTTCCTACTGGAAATGGACAATAACATTAAGATCTTTTTACTCTCACTTTTCTTCAGTTGATTCTCTCTGCTTTGTTTTTTTAATAGCTTGGCTATTTCTCTGTGAGAGCAAAGTAGTATTCGATTAAGTCAAAGAATGCTAGCCAAAGGCTTTGTTTAAATTCAACTTTTTGGATTTCTAAGTTTAATCACTCTGTATTCCTACAAAAAAAAAAAAAAAAAAAAACCAAACCACATTTCCTCAGAAGTTTCTGTTGGCAAGACTGTTTCATTTGTAAACTGTGTGGATCATCATCAGTTTAATGCTGATTGGACTGCAGCTGAGAATAGCGATTTTTCAGATAAAATATCCAGAAGCACATTTTGTGATTTGTGATTTATAAATACTTATCAATGCTTTGACTAAAAATTTCTGACTAATGGTGTGATTTTTAACAATTCAGTGACACCTCAACAGCAATAAGAAATAAAAGCCTTGATTATTGTACCATTTTAGCAGACAGTGCATGCAGTGCTACCGATAGTTCTGAAATAATCCTACCTATAGTTCTGAAATTCTCCTACTAGTTTTTATCACTGGATGAGGAAGAAGTCAGAATACTTACGGTGTAATGAACCCTTAGTTCAGGTATTGTGAATAACTGAGATATAGAATTTTTTTTTTGTTAAGGTTGTTAATCCGAATCCTTCCCACCTTGATTTAACATCTTGACACTCCAGTTCTCCAGTGTGACACACAGCTAACAATGAGCGGACAGATTTTATCTCTTTTTCTGTGCAGTCAGGTTTGTTTTGTTATTTGGATGAGCTTAGTCCAAGGGTAGACCTATATAAAGAAGTGAACATAATCAAGAACAGACTTGCAAATACATGTCCTCTTGTATTTGTTTACACATTATTTTTATCAATGATAACCTAAACTATATGTAGATGCAGAATTCCCTCTCAGACTTCAGGGAATCTGGTAAGATTGTTTTTCTGTAATTCCGTTTATTTTACTGATCCATATAGTATATCATGGAATTGACATCTGATCTACTCACTGTTTAGGTTTTTTGTGAGTTTTTCTTTTTTATTTTTTGGGGTTTTTTTTTGTTTTTTGTTTTTTGTTTTCTTTTTAATTTTGTTATTTTTATGGAAGGTGCGTTAAGTGTGCTTTAGTAGGTTTTTTGTTTTTTGTTTTCTTTTTAATTTTGTTATTTTTATGGAAGGTGCGTTAAGTGTGCTTTAGTAGGACTCCAAGATATTTGCTGGATCTAGTCAGAGTAAGAAGTTTACACAATATATTTTAGATAACAATATTTCTAGCTAGTAATTTTGGGATTCATGCATAAAATATTTTTTCCTGAGACAGATAGACAGATAGGTAGATAGATCTACATAGATAGGTAAATATTGGTTCTTCTTGACAGTAAAGRTTGTTAATGAATAAAAAGTTCTGCACAGTGACACTGAGTCAAGCAGCTTGCAATAATGAGTAAACACATTTACTTATCAGTTTATTTTTGCAGAACTCTTCAGAACATTTATGTCCATAGCTGTGACTATAGTAAATGTGAWTTCAGAATTAATCCCACATCTATAAATAAATTAAAAAATTACATTGTGACAGCATATTTGTGATCTACTGGGTTGTGTGAGTTTTTGGGTTTTTTTGTTTGTTTTTAAACCTATTTTTAATAATAGTAGCTTTGAGCATCATGAGATGTTATTTACTTTCTTTACTTCCTAATGGGAAACACAGTGATAATGAGTGGGCTCAGAGAATAGAGGTGTTAGATATGTGTTCTGCGAATATGAGCAACTTTGCAATACTTTAAAAAACCTTTTCTCCCCTGAAAATTAGGGATGGTGAATAGTGTCTTTCCCTTGAAAAAACTGTGCATTCTTGTTTTTTATTCTCCACAGAACAAAAGGTGTCTCTTGCTAGTCTCAGATACTTTCAAAAATGTGAAAATAACTTTTACTTATAACTACAGCAGGACATAAAGTGCCAATGTGTTGTAAGTTTGTTGAGTACTTTATAAGGCCAGCACTGCAACATTACCACTCTAGCTGATCTCTTACTGTAAGCATCACATGCTTCTCCCAGACAACCATCCAGAGAGGTTCTTTACCTGAGATTTAGGGGTTTCAGATTTGAATCGTGAGATTGATTGGGAGCCTCACTGTTCAGTGTCTACACTGTTCATGGACAGGCTAGGGTTCATCACATTCTATCGTTTGGAGTCTTCCAAACATTTTTGTTTTTATTCTGCCACCATTGTTCGTGCCTTGTTCCACTGGTCTAGATCCAAAGAAAGAGGCAGCTCTGCTCTCTCGTGTTGTAGAGGATCAATCTTTGCAACTGCACTCCCAAGCCTTGTCCTGTCACTACACGCCCTTGTTAGAAATCCTTTTCCAGCTTTTTTGGTAGGTTCCTTTCAGRTACCCTAASGCCATGATTAGATAACACCAAAACSTTCTATTTTCTGGACTAAACAATTCCAATTCTCATAGGCTTTCATTGTAGGAGAGGTTCTTCATCTCTCATCATCCTCTGGACTAACTGCAACAAGTCCATGTCCTTCCTGTGCTGGGGACACCAGAGCTGGAGGCAGCACTCTACGGGGAAGTCTCACCAGAGCAGAGCAGAGCAGAGCAGAGCAGAGGATCAGAATCCCCTCCCTCCCCTGCTGCCCACGCTGCTTAGGATGCAGCCCAGGACGCGTTTGGCTCTCTGGGCTGTGAGTGCCCATGGCTGGGTCATGTCTCAGCCTCTCCAGCAGCCCCAAGTCCTTCTCAGCAGGGCTGCTCTGGGTCTGCTCATCCCCAGCCTGGGTTGGTACCAGGGGTTACCCCAACCCAAGTGCGGAACCTCACATTTGTTAAATCTCATGAGATTCCCATGTTCCCAGTTCTTCAGCTTGTCATCTCCCTCTGGTGTCACCGTGTCCTTCAAACCTGTCAACTACACCACTTAGCTTGGTGTYATCTGAAAATTTCCTGAGGGTGCACTTGGTCCTGCTGATTTTGTCATTGTGGACCCCTGAGGGACACCACTTGTCACTGATGTGTCCCTGCTTCTTCAGCCCTACCATCTACTGTAAAAGCTGTCCCTAAGGAGCAGTCTTCAAGAGTAGCAGCTTGTGTTGTTCTTTTTAATGTAATACATACTTTCTTTTACCCTTCCTTTGACAGTGAAAGAATTAACAAGGTTAATTATGTTGACATTTAAAGTATCATAATTGGCATCTGATTTAACGTCCATTAACATRAATGAGTTCTGTTTCCTAAAGTTATTCAGCCATTTACTCTGCAAACCTAGATAAATTACTGTACTTATAAACTAAGCCTGTGTAGGTATTTGGTGTTTCTTTATAATCCTAATTCATATAGATTGTGTGTTTATCAGACACTAGAAATAATATGTGAATATTTCAGATGTTGCCCAAGTTGCTTTCCCTCCCAGTAAATGTTTTTGTTTTTTTTTTTTTTTTTTTTTTTTTAACATGTGCAGTGATTCATGCACTTAATAAAAATTATTGGTACAAAATTTACCATTCTGGTTTCATAGGTGTGTTTTGTAATTTTTGCTTTGTTTTCTACACTTGAGTCTCATTTTGCCTCAATTTTCTAAAAATACTTACAAAATTGCAACAATACTGATTTTCAGACTTTGCTCCCTACTGTTGCACCTCCCAGAATGAAGTCAAAACCYCAGTGTGACAGACAAATACAGCAAAGCCCTTTGGACTATTTAAGTGCCTGCGTTCAGGGAGTTCTTGTGTTGATGAATGTTTTACAGTAGTTCTGTCATGAGACCGGATGAGCAAAGGTGCGCAGCAAGACTGTAGCTTATAATTTTTGGTCAGCCTGATGCCATCTTGGGCTGTCACCAATTWAAWCAGTCACCTGACAGCCAACMCAGAGCTGCTGCCTTGTCCTGCCASTTGCACTGCTTGCCCCCTCCGGGGAGCAATGGTTGGTGACAAAGGACAGTCTGAAGGGAGCCAGAAAACCAGGCTTTGAGGATGAAGGAGCTCATCTGGGCAAAGAAAGAGACTATGGAGATGTGAAACACAAATTTGTAGATAATTAAGCTTTATTAAGTCATAAAATGACCTCTGTTTTCTTCTGAATTATGTGTTAATTAAAACAGTTTGATTTAGTGATAAAATTAGMGGTCGCACAAAATGGGTTTGAAGATGGGTTTTGAGTAATTAAAAAATTTGGTAAATCAGTTTTTATTTGTCCCTCTTGCATGAACTAGATCCTCAAAGGATACACATTTTCCTCTATTTTAAAATAAAGGCTTAGATACCTATYCAGATTTTCAGACTAAACATGTTTATGTAGCAAAAACATATTTACCAGCAACATRTTTTTCCATGATGAAGTAGTGTTTTGTATGTAAATGGCTGTTGGTTTCAAATAATATTTATGCTTATCACTACAATGCAAACCATGAAAATCAGTATTGTTTTAAACAAATATAAAACTAAAATCTCTCATAACTTTCTCTGACTTCTCTTTTATTAAAAACTCTGCATGGTCATCCATTGTTACATTTTAGACTTGCTTGGAAAGAAGGCTGCAAGAAAAAAAGAAAGGAGCAGCAATAAAAGGCTTTCATCTAATTATAAGTAATATTAGGAAATGAAAAGGAAAGACTGTTGCTTTGCATAGAATAGATTTGCATATTAAGAATGCAAAAATATTTCTGTATTTCAGATTCATTTTATTTCATCTAATTGGTATATTGTATTCTAGTTTCTCTGTAAAAAAGGGACAAATTCTTTTTCATGAACACTTCAACTTTCTAGTGTAGGGTTTTTTTTTTTTTTTTTTTCTGAAAAGAAAAAGAAATATTATACTGGTCTTATTTATGAAAAAGATTTTAATGAATATAGTTCAGAAAATGCCTCTCTGGAAAAAAAGATATAATGAAAATCTTTAATGAAAATGACTTAACATATTCACTGAGACAGAGGAAGAGCCAGACCAATATTGTTCATCATCATCTTCTGCTAATGGAAACCCAAACAGACGAATTTTGTGCCAGTCAGATAATGGCTCATGTTATATAATGTATCGACACACCGAGAAAAAAAAAAAAAAAAAAAAAAAAAAAAAAAAAAAAAAAAAAAAAAAAAAAAAAAAAAAAAAAAAAAAAAAAAAAAAAAAAAAAAAAAAAAAAAAAAAAAAAAAAAAAAAGGAATGCATAACAAGCTTTAGAGAGTTTTATTTTAATGACTCCGAACTGTGTGATTCAGACCTTTGATTTCCATTCTCCAGCTACCAAGCTTCCTGACTCATGGGATAAAAGGTATGAAGATCAGGTAAAATATTATCAAGGAGCTACATGCTCCTAGAATCTCTCTTACTGCAGTGCTGAGGCAGATGGGGAGAGTGTGTAGATATATTCGAGTGTGTGTGTGTGTGTGTGTGTGGGTGGGTGGGTACGGATATTCCAGAAGAAGGGGATGGAGTCCTGCCAGGTACAACCACCTCAGTCACAGCTTCCTGCTTCATCCTCTGCCTCTCAGATAGGAGTGATTGGTGGAGATGCACCAAAGGGACCATCTGCACATATCTTGGGGACAGCAAAAGAATGGGAAGGCACCGCTGTGCTGAAAATGTAGCTCTTTCTGGGGAACACCTGTGGGTGTCTGCAAATGAAARAAGGTGGCTCTGATTTGCAAACAAGAAGAAAATAATTTTCCCTCATCACACACAGTGGAACATTTCTAAAAATATCAATGCTCGTGCCTCAGTAACACAGGAATTAATTATAATTAGAATATTAATATTCTAATTATACATTAATATTCTCTTCTTTTTTTTTCTTTCTTTTACAGTCACCCTTAGAAGACTTCTACTCTACCCTGTGCATAGATCAGAGCCTCAGTTTGTACCATAGCATTTTCTTTCTTGCTGGTATTATTTCAAAACCCAGACTACAATTTCAGTCATCTTTTATACTTAAAATTTCCTTAGAATTAGAGTGGAGTCAATTAGCTTCCCTCATGTGGAACACATATCATATGCAAGAAGATCTAGTAAAAAAATTAGGGAGATTTAGCTGTGGTTTCCTAACCATGACTCATCAGCTATTCCTGTGAAGAGACTTAGTCCTCTTTGTTTTTCAGTTATGGGATGCATGGACACCAGTCTTGTTTGGGAAAGGTGATAGGGGAAGTGTTTATAGCTGACAGAAGAGAACATGATAGCATAACTCATGAAGATGAACACTTGAATTACATTGGGCAGATTCTATTCTGTAATTAAAGATATTAATGAAATTAAAACCTCCTGTAACAATATGGATGTATTTAAAGTTACCATGGTGATTAAGGGATGATTGTTTTTGTTAAGCTACTTTCAGGGGTGTTGCCTTTTTTGCTTTT
>NW_026623257.1:3800912-3807458 GCF_030028575.1 Malurus melanocephalus | reverse complement strand
GATGCTATTAATTTTTTCTCTTTTTTTTTTTTTTCCCTAAAAAAAGTAAATAAACCCAAAGCCTAAAAAAAGTAAATAAACCCAAAGAGACTTAGTGTATTTTCTATAAGGTCTTTTGGACTTTTAAATATTGTACTACTCTGATCTTTAATAGCGTTTGTGATTTTTCTAGTAAAGGAGACCATATGTTTTCAAGGTCATTGTGATGTGTAAGTCACTATAAGTGGCTGAATGTTATCTGTTGAAAAATATAATAAATGATTAGTGCTATGTCCTCKGTGTTTACTTTTCCTGAAATATTCTTTCTTCAGAAATTGTTCCTTGCACAAGTCAAATTGCTTCCATGTTAAAAGTGAATATTATACAGTGTGTGTAATATATATAGTATAGGCATTCCATACAAAGAAAACGTGAACATTTTGAATTTAAAATTGTGAATATGAAGTATGCAACTTTTGGTAACATAAGCATGGCACCCTGATGAAAGTGAAAACTGAACTTTTKAGGCTGGGTGTCATCTGTTAAAAGAGATATTCCAGTTGAAACCAACTTTTTATCTAATCTGCTTTCTTCTGGATACTATTAAGAAACTATTTATTTTACTGTAGAAGGGTTTGTTTTGGTTTTATTACCTTTTATATGTTATTGATTACTTGAAAATATGAAACMTTATCCTTCCAAAATAAGTAGGTCCAGTAGGACCTGCACTTTGAAGTCTGTGCTTGGACACATTTGGCCTGGAATAAGTTTCTACAGTGGAGAACCACAAAAACTCTTCTCTTACCTGGCAAAGATTAAGAAATGTTATGAATGTATATGAATGCCTATTTTTAATAGCAGAAAGGCTTTYCATATTCTCACCAAGGTACTGTGCAAAAAGGTGAGAAGGACATGAGACTGGGCAAATATTTATTTTCAGTGATTACTTGACTTTCAATTGATCATGTTAGTCTGTATTCTCTTATAATAATTTAATTATGTTTTGCAGAAATATTTATCCAACTGTACCAGGTAATAGCATGAGAAAGGTCAGGTAGAAAATTTCTGTCTATTTATRATGATGAATAGCTGTTTCTACAAAGTTAAAATGTTCTGTGGAAATATATTGATTTCAACAATGTATTTCTAAAGTATCTTGGCTTAAGAGCAGAAAATCCAGATATATAATAACATAATAACTAGGCTGAGAAATCAGACATTTCATTCACATGCAGTAAGCTAAGAGTTTTCAGGGCATCACCCTTCTTGATATCTGAGATTTTTTGCAGAGCTAATGAGTGAAAGTAGTTTTATACAGTGAAATTTAGGATCAAATTAATATTATGTTTTACAGCAGACACACTTTTTCCTGAAATTTCTTACTCTTACATCTTGTAATTTTTGTATCTGATATTCTCTATTCAAATACTTTAAAGACGTTATCAGCAATTACTGAGGAGAACAGAATGATTAGCAGCTTCGTAACACAATTTCTGAACGAAATGGACCCAAAGCAGAATATTCTTTTTTTCTACAGCCTGACCTTTGGCATATAGCCAAAGGTAGTAATTTTAGGTGTGTTTAGAGTTCATCAGATGCTATTATTTTAACATGTATAATACTATTTTTTCTTGTAGTTTTTACTTCTGTCAGCACCTCAAAGTTCCAAGAGCTCAATAATCTCAGTCCAGAACTGTCTGTAAACAAATGCTTGGGGAGGAAATATATGAATASTATAGCCTTATATGAAACTATTTCTAATATTTTCTCAGTCTTAAGATGTTCTCAGAGACCAGATGTGGTATCTATGTATTTTGCAACCATCAGTGTATCTGTCTTCCATTTTCTCTGTTGAATCCATGTAAATTTATGTATCTGTAGCATTTATTTTAAATTTTTAAAGCCAACCCCATGTAGCATCTACTTTAAATTTTTTTTTTTTTTTTTTTTTTTTTTTTTTTTTTTTTTTTTTTTTTTTTTTTTTTTTTTTTTTTTTTTTTTTTTTTTTTGGTGTCTGTTTCAAAAAATCCTTATTTTGTAAACCTTCATTCTTGGAAGACTGTGAATAATCAGTCATTATCTATCCTCTACATGCCATACATTTATTACAAAGTACGACATATCTATTTAAACCATTTCTTTCTGTGTAGAGTTGTAAATAATTTGATAACCTTTTTCACTTCTCTGTCTTATTCTTTTACATTCTTTTTAACATCAGGAACCACAACCGAACACCATAGTTTTACAAAATCCACAATTCCCAGGAATGAAGAAAATTTATGAATGAGACATATTGTTCTGGCTTTTTTTTTTTCTTTTTGTCCTAAATTGTTCTTGTATTTTTTTTTTTAATATTTGAGTAGAATTGTTAAAAAGTGGTTAAAAAGAAAATGGCCTTTTTCCTTGAAAGTTTTTTATTAAAACTTATGGACTTGGTCTTAAAATTTTAATGAGTGACTCAGGATCCATTATTTTATTTGTGAAGCTGGGATTTTATTTTATTTTTTTTCTTGCCTGCATTTTAAATTTATCCTCATTCACTTTTGGTTTTAATGATAATCATGGGGATTTGCAGTCTTTCTGCACTTCTCTGCAGTCAGAACATGTCCTAATTTGGTGGATAATAGTATCAACAGCAGTTTCCCACTTTGCTGAGCATTTTCTTTTCTGTCTCATTTACTAATTTATGGAGTTTAGTGATACAGTTTATATTTTCATTATCATAGAACAATACATTTTGGATTTTTTTCCTGAAGATCAAGTGTTCAGTACTTTTTAGGGTAAAATACATCCTAAGCAGACATTGCATTTCCAAATACAGTACTAAAATTGCCGCCAATAACACATGAAAAATTCCAAGTGAAAAAGTACATCCTTCTGCAGTGAATAAACCATTTTTTTGTCACATGCTTTTCTCCATTAAATATATATTTGCAGGAATTGAACACTGTAGGATCAATACTTTAAAAAATTGTTGTTCAGCATAGATGTAAAACAGTTGAGATATAAAAATGTATTTTATTATCGCAAGTGTCTATTCCTTGTTCCAGCCAAGGAAGACTGGAGAAACAGACTGTGTTTTGTGATTCTGATTATGTACTATGCAATTTGTAATTTCTTTTTAGTTGTCAGTGACTGACCTTATAGTATGTGATAACAATATAAATCCCCCCTGTCTTCATTTGACATATTTTCCTTCACATTTCAGTTGCAACAGCTGCCCTGGAAAAAAAAAAAAAAAGAAAAAAAAAAAAAAAATCTTACGAGATTGCACCAGTCTTTCATCAAATTTTCTTTGCTGCATCTAAAATTAAATTACACATTAATTAATCATATGTTAATATTTATTATTTAGAAGCATGATTTTTAACCATTTAACTTCTTTAGAATTCCTTGGTTGATTCACAAACATGCAATTAATATGGAATGGTGGATAAGTTTTACAGGTKCTTGGTTTCCATGGAAAGGAAAATAATTTTTTGCCTTGTTCGGTCCCACGTGCGGAATGTCAGTGAACTTCGTAAACAATTCAATAGAGATACTTGTATTTTTATGCAATTAAATTTAAAGCACTTGCTTTGATTTTTCAGGGTTACATAAGTATGTTTGGTTTGGTTTGTGCCATCCCAAGGTGTTACATGAAACTTTAAGACATTTTTGGCTTGTTTGGGTATTTTCGCTGTTCATTGCAAAGTAAATGCACATCTTAGTACTGCTGTTCTGATGTTTCATTCAACATTCAAGAGTAAGCATGAGTCCCTCAACATGACATTTTCGAAATTTCAAATCCTTGGCTCATTTTATGTATTTAAGATCAGAAGTATYAGTTTCATAAGCTGCCTGAAACTATAAAGTGATACTAGTTAAGAAATAACACAATTCAAGAGTAAGAAGGTGCCTTTGTCTAAAATCTTCAATTTTAAATTAAAGCTGTCCTGTAATTTCTGAAAGCTTTCAATTGTCAGTATTGAATGCTGAATCAAATTATGACTGTAATTAAAAAAATAGCAAAAATAATAGAAGGTTATTTGCAATAAATATTTTTCTTTTGGTTATAAAATTGTCAGTTTTGTGAAACCAATGTATCTGCTGAGAAACTGCAAATGGATCATGCATGTCTTGCAAAGATAACTTCTAAAGATAATCAGAATCAATGAAGGGTTACAGTCTAAATTTTTTTCAAATTTAGTTCCCTGATAACTCTGACAAACTTCTGCACAACTCTTAAGGTTTTCYATGCTAACATTTACCAAACAAGTGYAAAAGTAACAGCAATGAACAATCAGTAATAACATCCCAGGTATAGCAGAATTTTGGCTACCTTTTAGGTGCCTACAACTAAATTATCTTTTGTTAGTTTCTGTCAAGTTTAAATTTTAAGACAAACACAAGCTGCTACTAAAGGGAGATGTTCACTGCTGTCAGCTGTTTTTCTGCCTCTTTCCTGACCAGCACTACTGTCACTGTACAGCTGAATGAAGGGACTGCCATTCCTGAAAACTGATTCTTTATTTTGAAGTGGCTGGGGAAGGAGGTGGAGAAGGGAGTGGCTCAAAAGCATCCTGAACTTAACTTGGCTCAGAGAAATAGTGGCCTGTCAGGAGCTGTGTTTTCTAAAACATCAACATGGGAATAGCCAACTGACAGTAAGTGCCCTAATTCTCATTCCAGATGAGCTTTAGTGTCTGAACSTGCTGTAATTATTTTACATCCTGAGATTTCAGAGACCAAATTGCCGAGTGCTCCTGTATATCTAATTGGCTTCTGTATATCTAAAACATGAAAAATGTATGGTGGAGTGACTGTGTGCTTGAGATCTTTAAAACGCTGTGCATGGTGGTCTTCTCTAGCAGATAAAGTTTAATGGTGCAGCAGCAATTTTTAAGTACCCAAATTCTTTTGAGTAAGTTTTCATTGTTGCTGTTTATTTCATTTTCTTTAATAAATGTTTCAGAAAAGTTTTTTTKTTTTTTTTTTTTTTTGTTCTGCTGCCACCATGTCCTCTCCATTAGGGACAGTTTAGAACAAAATTAAGAAGAGATCTTACTGGTCCAAAAGATAGAGGGGAGTAGTAAGATTCCCTCTGAGTTTCACACCCAGATGGCATATCTGAAACAACTTTATGCAGTTTTCTTAATGACTAGGACAGCTYTCTTGATAAGCCTGAGGCACTCCTCTTTGACATGAGGAGCACAGAGTTAAAATTTCCTGCCATTCCTAATAGAGCAGAAATCCTCCTCCTTTTGTTTCTCAAAAAACTGAAAGACTGATTGTGAAACTGCATTCATGTCCCTGTGGTATTCATTATATTGAAAGTCAGGAACYACCAGCCTTCAGCAGCCATTTCAATTTTCTTTTGTGTTTAAGGAAATATTCTTATTTATTTTTTTTTTTTTATGGCTAGCTTTCTCCAAGCATTTTAGTTTTACAAGACTAATTACTGCAGGATTGTGATCTATTTGGCTTCATGGAAAATACTAGGCGTTCTTTCTAATCTTTGGAAATTATTAAACTGCTTAGTGGGCCTTTTTTGGCTTGTGCCTTCCTGAATACCCACAGCACTAAGGGGTCACCTACAAAGAAAAACAGTGACATCTTTTCTGAGTCAGTTACTGTTTTCCATATTGCAGCAGCCTAACTTAGCATAGAAGCACCACTCTATTGTAATGGTGATAGTGAAGTTGCTAATATTTTGCATGAAAAAAATTACTTTATGCTTCTTAATTTATTTTTTGAACACTTCTTTGACTTTTTTCTTCCACTTAATAATTCCAGTCAGATAATAGATTATAGGAAGTGCTGATAGGATCCTCATTATTGTCCACAGTATAATAATAAAAACCTTCATTTGGCCAGTCCAATTCCTTGTTTTACATTGATTTCCAATACTTTGACTGTTGGATTGAAAGAACTAGGACATTTTATATTGCATGAAGTAAAACAATTTGCTGTGATTGAGGATCTACATAAGTATCTTTTGCTTTGGGCTTTTTTTTTTTCTTTGATTTCTTTTAAAGTGAGAAGATAGTGCAAAATGATTCCAGTAGGGTTCTGAAATGTGCTGTCAAACATTATTCTGATTTTTTTTTTTTATGACAACTTTATTAAAAAATTAATTATATGAAGATGTCAAAGCAGAGATGAGGTAGACACTCATTCTACGTACAACTCCTTTGGTCTCCAGGGAGTTACCAGTGACTAATTCAGACATGTCTTTCTACACTGAAATAAGGCTGTTTAACCTCATAAGCTTCATCCTTTATTTGCTCCTTAAAATGCTGGTTTCTTCATATCCTTAGTATAATTAAAAAAAAAAGAACTATACTCTGAGAAAATGTCAAAATAATTGCTATCTTTACCTCACTTACACATTGTAAAAAGTCAAAACTTAGGGTCTGAAAAAGCACAGACTGAAAATGGAGATAAATTAGAATTTTGTGTAATGAACCCACAGGGCCACTGATCATCATCACAGTGGATCAACCCACACTGAAAGCAGAGGAGCAGTTCAGTTTTGCATTGACAATTTTTAACTTGTTTGTAGGGAAAATTAATAGCTGGCAAGTG
>NW_026623257.1:3785340-3800808 GCF_030028575.1 Malurus melanocephalus | reverse complement strand
AAATCAGTACCAATTAGTACATTCAATAATTGAAATAATTTAAATAAATCCAAACCAAATATTAGGATACATGGAATGGACCTCTGGTGACGTCGTTGTAGACCATCTGCAGAGTGAAATAACTGACTATCCAGGTTTTCTTCTATTTCCCAAAATGCTTTTRAAATATGGATGAAAAATAGTAGTCACAGCCAAAGTTTAAAATTCTGGTGATAAGGAGAAGTAGCTTTCTGTGCAGCTGAGYCGATGCTCCAGTAACTGGAGTGTTATGGATATTATTGGATGGTTGTTCTTTTGGGATTCTTTTCTTTGTTTTTAAACATGGCTTCATCCTTGTCTATTTGAATCAAGGGGGAAATCGAGTTATCAAAGACTTGGGGCTGCWGTAATACTTGGGGCTGCTGAATATGCCCTGAATAGTACTGAATACTGAATTTTGCCCACAAAAGTTGTTGTGTTGAGCAGAAAATAAGCTTCCTTTCTGACACACATGCATAGATATATGCATGCAGCTCCCTCCCTSAACAAAAAGGATGGGGATCACAGAGATGAGAAGTTGCTGTTCTTTTACTGTTATCTGGAAGGCCTCTAGTTGTATTTAAAAATTAAGATTACTGTCAGACACTGTTCCTTTGAACTCAATAAAAGATYAAAATTTTGGATATTGCAAGGTTAAATGTGAGGAAAATCAGTTCAGAGAAGACTGACAGCAGCTTTAAAAATGTGGGTTTAAAAGCTACTGATATCAGGTGCATCCATGTTACTGCACCATACCGAGGTGAAAAAATGCATAAAGGTTTACAGAGTAATTAAGTACAAAATTCCTTTTTTTTCCTCAGGGCAGGAAGGAAGCAATCAATGTGATCTCACCTGCCATGAATGATTAAACTAACCATGTTTTCTCCGTATGGGAAAAARCAGACGAGCATTTACCTTCATCATAATAGTAATATGAAAAATTCATTTAAGTACTTTTGGTTAAATTTGTAGCAAACAAAGCAAAGCAAAGTATATATTTTTGGAGTTTTAAATGCTCTAAGTTAACAGTACAAAAATAAAGAAAATAAATTAAGGCGTTGTATATATTATGCTCTTTTACTTAATGATTTATTAGGGTTGTTGTCATATAGAACATCATATACTTTAGCCAAAAGTTCTTCATACTAGATTTTATGAATAATTTGAAGTATTTTGAAGAGAAAATATGTAGAGAAGATAATTCTAAATCAATTAGGAATGAAGGAAACAAAATGTGGGATATCATCAAGGAAGAGTATAAGAAGCATGAAGAAGGAGCATGTTTGGGAGCAAGATGATGCCATTTTGCATCTATTTCAGATTTTGGTAGTTTAACATTATAAACATTTTGTGTAGTTGTGGTCTGTGTCTGAAGAATCAAGTGGAGTTAGARCACTTAAATGTTACAACAAGTCCCACACCAGAACAGCAGGGTAGAAAGAAAGAGGAGAGAATATCAGAGTCCCATTTTCATTTGAAAGAAAGAGGAGTATCTTTTACTTTCTGAAGATGAAGGAAAATGTGATGGGAAGAGGAGAGGAGGAGGATGGGGGGAAAGTTCGTACTCTTTTTGAAATTAAAAAAAAAAAGAGAGAATAATCTCTTTGCTTGAACAGGAAGTATCTCCCATGTCTGAAAGAATAAGTCCTTTACTGKTAAAACCTGTAACACATCATAACACATGGTCAGTACTTCATTTGCATATTGCAATAATATAATAGTCATGATGGGTAGGTTGATGCAGCATTTATTTTCATTGTGAATTCCACACCAGTAATAGCTCTTAATGATTAAATGACAACATTCACTATTCATAATAATAGTTTTAATAGGTTTAATAGTGTATATTCATGATTACCCATGACAGCATTTTGTGCGTATTCATAATCATTTGGYTCCTAGCAGAGATATTTGGAAACAGTAATGTTTAATTCATGTGAGAAACACAGAAAAGAGAATGAAATTTTATATTTTGGTGGTCCAGATTCTTGTCTTATTCAGTTTGCCTACTCGAAATAATTTTTTTTTCTTTGCATTTTGAGCAGTATCAATCACTCATTTTTCCTAATATTAAGGAGTTTGTGGAGTTTTCTATGACAATTAGGAAGCACATTGTTGAGCATAATCTCAGATATAAATGACAAAATATCCTCCTCTATCCTTTTTCTTCTTCACCTAATCTAATGAATGTGGAATTCTATCTGTTTTCATGTGCCTGTCTCCTTTTAATATTCCATCATTAATATTATTTGGGGGAAGAGACAYATTTGATCTACAAATATCTACTGTGGTGGAGGATGAAGCTAAGGGCTCTTCGTTTCTTGTGATGCTTTTTTAATTATCTGGACTAGGTTTGTTTTYGGCAGTTGTAAAAATAACCCAATCAGAATGTGGGTGAGTTTAGCTGAGCATAACTAACATAAGATAATGTTGAGCTCTATGGTCTWTGACAAGCATAATGCACTCAAGAGTCTTAATGTTTTTCTAGTTCATAGTTGGCCTTTAAGATTTATTACTGCTGTGATATTTAAGTAGCAAACACTACTGAACTTTCAGAATCAAATAAGAGTATTGAAGGAATTTAATAAAGTAAATAGTTACCAAAATTAATGAAGTGCTTACAGCAAAACATGACTTYGTTTGGACATTTAATTCAGGAGGAAAAGGTAAATCTTCTTCTTGTAATGTTTTGCTAAGTAAAGTAATTACACTCTTGTATCACAAATGTATTACATTCATCATTTTGTTTTTCATGCATGTTTTGTCTCTGTTGAAAACAATGATTATTTCCAGTGAAACAGATGCTGCAATTCAGTTATTTTTCTGAGAAGGTTATGTTGTCTGCTCAGTAACAGTAGACAATTTTAATTAACATGTTTTGTAATTAATTGAAAATTACAAGAGTTAATACAGAGAGCAATGAATACCATTCAGAGGTAGTCAGTTTATRTGCCAAATATGAGTCAAGTATTGTAATAGAAAAATAATGAAAATCACGTAGCTCTAATAAAATAATTTATCCTCTATGTACCTGAGTGTTCATTGGAAGGACAATGTTTTCTTCAAACCAATTAATTTATGTTGTCAGTCACTCATMCAACACAGAAGCATAGATCATATTAATATTAGTCTGTGTATTTTCTTTATGCTGCCCATTTAGATGATGAATTGTGTCCATCGCTTTAGGACTGTTTTTCCTTTTACAAAACCTCTTAGCAGATAGGCAAGAATTTTGAGTGGTTCACAAAGATGACAAGAAAATGCTACTATCTACTACAATTTTAAGTTTACTTTTAAATAAAGGACATATAAATGCTAACTATTTTTGCTATTGATGTATGTGCTGTCTTCCAATACTTACTGATCATAAGAAAAAATCTTCCACACTTTGTGATTTCAATTTCATCAGTTTGATAAAAATTTATTGGTATCAAGTGATGAATAGTCGTAGCCCCATTCCTTCTGATCCTGCTTTCCAAAAGCACTTCATCCCTGTTTCTGAACCTGTTTAACTCTGACTAACAGCATATGTTAAGTCTCATAGGCGTATATCTCTTGGGACTTTCATCATACCCTGGGCCTTGTGTGAMTCCCCAAAGTCTCTGTTGCTTAGAGAAAGATGATTCTTCTTCCTYTTACTAATTAGTCAGTAGACTGTTTTCTCCCCCACTGTGGAAATTAGTCTGTGATTATTCAAGGTGTTTTGTTTTGGTTTTATTTGGATAAAAATAAAACTTCACCCATTACAGCCTTCCCTTTAAATTAATAGTTTTCCTATTATCTTCTAAAGCTACTTTTTAATTCAAACTCTGTGTATGTGGACAACAGCCCTGTCAGATTGTTTAGTCCCTTTAGGTATGTGSCTCTCTAGGAGAAGTATCAAAGCAACATTAGTTTGTTGAACATAAGCTTATATTTCAGGTTATTACAGTCAGGTTATTATACCCAGGCCCTGTATGTTCCAGTAGGAAAGAATCCAGTATTTCCATACCATCTGTGAACTAGATTTGACCTGTAATGCTCCATTTTTTAAAAAAAAACAATTATAGTGACAAGTTCTTATTATTTAGTTGTCATTCTTTATTTGCCAAGTGACCAAATTATTTTTACGTGGTCTTTTGGTTGCTCTTACTCCGTGTTCCACTTTGGTTTGAGCTGGGACTTTGCACAGCATTGAATTGCTTTTCTAAAGCAAGATAAATTTTACTACTATAAACAGACATAAATTTTTAAAAGTGCATAAATAATTGCACATTCAGCTGTTCTGAAATTACTCTTAATCATATTTTCAAAAAACTTAAAAGTCTTACATTTCATTTTCCCATGGTAGCTAGCTTCTCTTCATCYGTGTTACTTGTTGTTTATTTCAATCATTTATTAAAAGATAACATTTAAATAAACATACATGATGCTTGTCTAATGCCCACTTGTGCTTAAAAAAATAAAAATCAGGTCAAAAGTAGCTGCAAATAATRTTAGAAACTTAATAACTGAGTGGCCTGAAGTGCAGTCTTCAGCAGACACACACTAAGGGTTTAATTCAGCAAAGTTATTAGATCATTTGCACACCATCAGAGAACATAAAATGCGCTCCAACGATATTGTTATGGAATTTTATTAGCAATTTAAGACCCGTAATAAAACAGCAAAAGTCATGGGTGTTACATGCTATAGAAAGGAAACATCAAGGGTTGAAGACATGGTGGATGTACCCATTGCACAAATAYCTTGCACTACCAGAAGATTTGTTAAATGCTAGAGAAGGCAAAAATCATCCACACATCTCTACAAACTGCATCTGACAGAGAAATTCCTTTCTAACATCCAGCTGTCAGGGTTGATGTTTACTTTAACTTTAGGAGGAAAGTATTGCGGCAACAAAACACTATTTTATTGTTGATAAAAGTATCTTTAAGACCTAMATTGACTCAATGGAGAGTAAAATTCATTCCAGATTAAAAAATAACTGCAATAGAAGCTGTGCATGCTTGTGTAATACAGGATATTTTTTACAATATTCAATTCAGCAGTTGGATAATAAAGCCATGTATTTTTGCCTTCAGTTTTTGGTAGGTGAATAGCAAAATTTGGACCTCATTTAGTATCTTTGAMGAAATGATACAGGGCTCACCTGTTCATTTTCATTCAAATGACCAGATACAATTAACTTTAAATCCACATCTATGTATATTGAGACATATAGGTGAAGATAGACAAATATGGAAACAGGTGTCAAGTGGGGGTTTTTATGCTTTTGGCAGGGAATAAGAGATGTTAGTCAGGATTTTTTACCATGATGGTAAGAATCCCTACTTAAAAGAGCACACAGTGATAATCCTAAAAGTCCTTGGTAAAAAATTCTGTCTTGAAAGAATTGAAAACCATTCCAGAATTTTACTGCTTTTTTTTTTTTTTAATGAAAGAACATTGCAGTTGGTGTGTGATGCAATTGTTTCTAGCATATATGTATTTTAAATCTAATGTCATTCCTTTCTAGAGATATATGAGTTATGCATTCTGGGGGGAAATAATTTTAATCATTAGGGGTTAAAACACTCTTGGAGCTGTTACACAGTACAAGCTGATGATTGACCAAGAATGTGTGAATTTTATTTCTTTTTTGTAAGTGGTATATTGTCCTTTTCAAATATTATAAACCTTGAGTGTAATTCATAGGCGATTTTATTCTTGAATGCATTGTGACTGCCATTGCATACACCTGAGAGAGGATTATCTGACTSTTCTTATTTCTAATGATATTTCATGTGGAGTATTATGAAGACAGCAAGGATTACTACTGCTAATAGATGGATTGTAGCCTTTTATGTTCAATCTGCAAGGTCTCCAAGCTAGGAGTTGTGGGTTTGCTGTGCCTAGACTTGTTTCAGGCTTGCCTGAGTATTCCTTTAACTATGTCAGATATTGTCTACTGGTCAATAACTGTACCTAATTTGTTCAGTTTTAACTTAGTCTCATGAGATCGTATGATGTAATATCTTACTGTTAATAATCTGGTTACATTTCCRTAGTTAATAAACAATAGTAGCAAATAGTTATTTTATGCAGAATATCTATGACCTGTGAATATAAATTAAGCATAAATTAACACAGGTGTAAAATCATGAGTCTCCAAGGCTGTGAAAAGCTCACCAGTGGGCCATTACTGATCATTTGAGGAATGTAGCCTTGGAGAAAACAGATTGGGAAATCAGAGATGTAATGTAGAAGAGTTAATTAGTAAATGTAGAATATGCTCTAAAGTGCACATTTGGATGTCAGAGAGAAATGTGGACCAGTGAAGAAGTCAAGGTGTATAGAATGTTTGAAGTAACAGAGAAATGATCCCTAGAGGGTCCTGGAGTGAGGAGGAAATAGCTATTTGCATAATTCCAAAAGGGAAGAATGTGCTTAATGTCAAAAGGCAGAATGCAAAGAAGTATCTCTGTATATTAAATTTCAGTGTATCGTTTTTGGGGGTGAAGTGTTTATGTAACAGAAGTCTACATAATAATAATTAAATATGGAGTAGTAATAGAATCATAAGGTTTCAGTTCATCTACTATTTAATTCTTGCCTTGCACAAAAAGTGGTTTTCTTTGGTCCACATACATTACAAAAGTCAGAGTGTAGTAAATCTGTGCAGAATGSAGAAAAATTAGGCCATAAAATTTATATGAAACAGCATTATGCTTCAACCATTTGAAAGCAATTTAGAGATTGCACAGCTGAACATTATGAGAAAGGTGTTTAAAAATTATCAGTTGCTAAGAAAAAGTTGGAGCAACTGCATTTGTTCAAAGCAAAAAGTCTYGAAAGCCGAACAGAATAAGGATTTTGAAATGTAGGTATGAAACAGATATTTCCACTGTTGGTGTCTCCAGCCTCCTGTACATGTGCTTGTAGTCACAGCATGCTGGTGCACAGCAACCTACTGAGAGCTGCTGGTGAAAACAAATAATGATTGCTAATCTCCATATTTACTGATAACAGGACAATGGAAAATGAACTAAAATTTCAAGGGAAAAAAYTATTTTGACATTAAGGAAAACCTTCAGTGTGATAATAATGAACATTCATTCACATYGTCAAGAAGTTGGCTGGAATCCTCTTTGCTGGAGATCAGAATCTACCCAGTAGGCTCACTTGTCTGAAGTAGCATGGAATTGCAGCTGCTTAAATTCAGTTCCAGTCATATRTTTTTTAGGTTTCATGAATGCATCYTTTKTGTCTAAGTTTCACTGAATTTTACAGTTGATTGCAAGTAATGTTAGGGTTATATTGGCACTTTAYTTTATAAAAGTGTTTTAAATGTTAGACTAATTTTTGTTGTCATTCAAGGTGTTGCTTTCACAGACAGTATCTTAAGTCTCCTTGGAAAGGAAGTTTAAAACTCTTAATTATAGATGAGCATTTAGGTAATCAAGAAAAATGTTTTGTTTTCTTTATATTATTTGATGATGACTTCTGGTGCCAGAGTTTCACATCTTGGTACTTGCAGTTTGCAGAGCTTAAGAAAAATAAACTCTGTCCTTCCCTTATAACCTTGTTTTGCAATAAGTCATCCTGAAAATMCAGGTAATATTCACTGAAACAGTAGTATTTACAAAACAGTCCAGTATTGATCTTTACTTACCTGAGAAAAAACRGAAGGAAAAGTTATTTTTATCTTTGATTTTATTCTACTGTCTKCAATGTGATTCTAAGTCATGCTGATTCATGCTGGTTCAGGAATTCAGAGTTTTCAGACTCTTCTGCAGTCAGCTCCTGAAGCAGCTGTTCAAGGATTTACTGTTGGTACTTAAACTTTTCAAAGCAGTTTATTACACAACTGCATAAAGCATTACATAATTCAACACCTTTCAGGTGAAAAACTTCAGAATAATTTGAAATACTGAAATAATTGTGCATATTTGAGCATTTTGGTTTCATGAGAAGGAAGTGGTCACTGGCTTCCTCTTTCAGTACRCATTACTTGTGTGTCAGGAAATCCAGTTCATGTGTTGTTTCTTTTCTTGTTGTGTATGATGGTTTGAATAATCAAATAATATAAGAATAAAATTGTAAATTGAAAGTTATCACCCATTCCTTTAGAAAAAGTAAAAATATTTCTTTCATGGCTTTCATTTCTCACATAGCTGTCAGTGGCAAACAGACTAACATGGAGTTTGCACCAGAAGCATGCGTCAACTCCCACACAGTACTTTTTTAGTCTTGCTCATGATACTTTAAAAAAAACCAAAATAAACTACTACACAAAAATGACAGAATACGTCACATGGTGTGCTTTTTTATTAAGATTATGTTGTAAGATGGGGAGCAAGAAGTGTGCAGTATAAAAAAAAAATCTCTTTTCAGTTCCCTATCTTAATTATTTATCTGAATATTCATATCATTCAATATCATTCAATATTCTGAATATTCCCCTTCATAAGTATTAATGTCATTCCTGATAGTGTTACCTCTTGAGAAATCCTGTGCTGCAGCCAAGATTCTTTGATACTTTCAAATCTTCCACATATATTTCTGAAATGGCTGAAACCTTCCTATGGGTTGTGGGTACAGGGAGACTTTATCCAAAATAAAACCTCSTTATTCCTAGCACTTAGGGCCTAATGGTGATAAATACCAAGGATCTATTTCAACAAATGATAGTACCAAGTTTAAATAAAATTTATTATGCAGAAAATGAAAAATGTATGCATATGGATAAATATATAGACTATGAATGAGTCTTTAAATTATAGATTGTTTTTATGCTTGTTCTTGAATAAATTATGGATACTGTTTCTTCAGAGATTCTGTAAGAGTCCAGTCAAAAGTAAAGAATTGATTGACCTCTGACACATATTGACAATGTAACTGGCCCAGAAAAAAACTACATTTTGTTAAAAACAAAACTCACATACACTGACACTCTCACCATCCTTGAAACTCAGACACAGCACTAGTTGAAAATTTTCTTTGTTTTTGAAAATCAGAACTTGAGTCATAATTCAGATTTTGTTGTGTATTTTTAGCCAAAAATACCACTATGCTGGGGACAGATGGTAGAGGAAAATCAGGTGAGCAGAATAGAAAAATTCCCCCATTATTAAATTTAGATAAAATACAAATGGGCATATATTATAGAATTCCATTTAATTTTGATAGGATGGCTGATTTTTTTTTTTTTTTTTTTTTTTTTTTTTGGGGTTTTTTTTTTTTTTATTTGTTGGTTGATTTATTTCTTTTTTTTTTTACTATGAAAAAGTTATCTCTATGAAGAGTTACAATGACCAATGAAGAAATTAAAATATTATTTTGTTATATCTCTGCTTTCAGGGGTTCTTACCTCCTTTAGTTTTTTAGTTCTGTATTCCGTGAGAAGAGTACATTGCTAGATATAGTTATTATTTCTATCAGATGTGTATCTTCAATGTGATTCTGAAATGTCAGGCAGATTTAAGAAAAAAACCCCTGAGTGTTCATTGGGATGCAAATTTATATACATGCATTAATTAATACTAGATATGTAGCATGTTTATAACAGCTGCAGGTGTATAACAAAATTATGACTTTGCTTTTAAGAATAAGATTAGGGATASTCCTTTTTCATCAGTAGGCCTGTTCCCAACAATATCAATTGGCTTTTTGTGAGCACTGAGAGTGATATGTAATCATAAGAAAATACGGACTGAAAATGGTGCTGTTCACATGGTGAACAGAGACAATACAGCTGGAAATGGCCAACTCCACAYATTTCATTTTATTGTGTGATTGCAACATACAGAAGATAGTTGGTTGCAATGGGTCAGTGACTGTATAAAAGTTGTAAAACTATTAAAACTGTCTAGGCCCTAAAATSAAATGCTGAGCCAACTCCACATTTCTCAAACAGATAAGAAAATCTGTGCTTATGTAGAAATGGCCTTAGACCCTACAAATAGGAGAAAGTGATTGGGACCAATAATTTATTAAATGTACATTGTGAGTGCTAAGGTTGAATTTCATGGCCACATGAAATAAATACGAAAAACTACTTGAGGCAACAAGACCCTTTGCAATCACTGCTGTCTTCATGACTTCAGGCATTATTGGCAACAGACATTTAGATCCCATTTAGRGGTAACTTAGATGATGTACCTGATTTTTGGTGTCTTGATATACCAAGTCCATGRTAGGAAAATAGAGTCTTTACGGTCTCTCTTGCAGTTAAATCACTCTGTCTTGAAGGTCATATTYTGAAAATACTACAGGTAGTTATCAAAGACAGATGAGCTTTCACATATTGTTATACTCTCCATTGTTTCAGATTGTGGAATTTCTGTATGCTGCACTTTTTTTCCCCCTATTGTTTCATTTATATGGAAAAAATTGTAATCAATTTCTGGAAATGTAATTTATTATCATAAAGACATCAGTACATACTTTCAAGCTGGATGCARCTCAGTTGTGTTTAATGTTATATTTCATTTTATTCAAGTATTTGTATTCACTCATTCAAAATTCATGGGATTTGTGTTATTTTACAATGATTTGTGGATCCAGATAGTTATAACATTTGCACTTGAATTATGTACATGGAATTTATTTTGTTCTAGCTTTCATACTGTTTTGCAGTTTGGGCTTTTCCTTGGAAGACAAAGATTAGCTGCATGTCTCCACTATTGATAAAAGTAATGGGATATTTTTTCAAGTCGTAGTTGGATGGAGATTGTTTTGGCAGGTTTGAGAGTAAATTAGATCTCGTTCTGATTTTAACCATCTCCAAAACTGTCAGGTGCTGAATGAGTGCCTCTTTTCTGGGTGGTCATCAATTGGCAGTGGTTTATTTGTTTGTTTTAATGTGAGGTCTGGTTTTAAAAAATATATTTATAATGCTGCTCTTGGATCTTATGTATCAATTCTGTCAATGCTACATTCTCTGAGTGGCAATCCTTTATGTCTGCTGGCTCTGGCATTTTCTGATAATTTCTTCACTTCTTGGTTTGGGTGAAATGAAGCAAAAATATCTCACCACATCAACCCACTGCACTTTCACAACCCACTTTACTTTCACTGCACATTGCAAAAGATAGCAATTACAAAACTCAAAGTGCTGTTTGAAATGTTTTACAAATTATCTTTTGCTAAGTTGATTATTTTAGAGCTTTTTGCTCTGGACATTTTGCTAGGTCATTTCAYAGCTGAGTGTAGAAATTCTGGTTATTTGTTTAAATGTTTAGACTTAGAAATAAATGGGTAAGCCACTCCTCTGCAAGGCAATGAGACTTTGTTTTATTTTTCTTTTCAGATTTAAGGAACTGTAATTATTTTGTGGTCCTCTCTGGTAATGGTGGGATCAGTGTCAAAAAAAAAAAAAAATACATCACATACCTGTTCCGTGTTAATTTTGTTTGTTTGGGTTTTTTAAATAGAGCAATAACTTAATTATTATTGACTCAGTATTATGCCAAAGCTTATTCAAACCTTTTCTCAGAGTTGACAAAAAAGAGCAAAATTCATTCCTATTTAAAAACCAATTACTTTTGGATACAAATTAGTTTGTTTTACTTTGTTTGTCAATATATATTTAGCTCTAATTCTAGTGGAAGGTTATTTTAATGCTGTCTGTTTCAAAAAAAAAAAACCACCAAAACAAAACATATTTTTGCTGTTCGGCTAGATCTATAAAGTGTAACAAGGATGAAAARCAAAAGTGAGTGAGAAGACACTTTACTTGGATCCATCAGCTTATATTTACTTACTTTCATCTTCCAATTTAAGTGATGTTGTTTTTGAACTCAGTGGTTTGACCATCAGCTGTGAAACTTCTAAGGAAATCCAACTGGATACATGCTCCTACAAATAACCTATTACTTCTTCAGAATTGTTACTCCTTCTAAGGACCCTCTGTCTGTGTCGAGCCTTAATGCAATTCCCAGTTGCTGTCTAATACTCACTATTGGATAGCCCTTAGTCAAACCCAAATATGYTTTTATGTGGCACTGACAAAGTTAACTTAACTATCTAAACATATACTATTGAACATTTTACCTTTAAGTTGGACTTGAATTTGATAGTTTCATTTATAAAACCACCACATTCATGAAGACAGGAATTTTTTAAGGCCTTGTTAGATCCAATTATGAAAGAACTGAAAGCAACTTTAGCTCTCTTCAAGAAATTCTTCCTCAAGCTGGATTTTCTAAAGATAGTAGAGTGAATAACACAWTGTGAGGCCCTGGAAAGTTGACTGAGTCAAGCAGTGCTGCCCAGCTGTCCATAAGACAGCTCCCAGTTAGTGATTCTGCAGTCTTTTCTAATTTACCTAAATGATCTATGTAACTTAGCAGCTGAGAAAGTAAGTACATGGGAATCTATCATTAGAAATGGCTTTTATACATAAATAACAAAGGACTGTTCACATAAGAAGGAATAAACAACAACTATGACCTCAGATATGTAGCAACTAATACTTTTCGAATAGAAATGAATTCACACTAACTTTCAYAGAGGACAGAAGCTAATCCTGGAGATGATGAGTTTATGAGCTGTGACAAATGAGAATAGAGATKCTGTTCTCTGCTTTAAGTAACCAGAAGGAATACAGTAATATTAATGACTTGCTATGTGATTGTATTCTTCTTTTCTTAAAAAATAGTTTAGTCAAAGGCTGAAAGAACTTTGCCAGCAAGATGTCCACATTGCTTGAGATGCATCGTAAACTAGCATTACACAAGAAGGACATGAACCTGTTGGAGTGAGTCCAGAGGAGTGCCATGAAGATGATCACAGGATTGGAGCCCTCCTCCTCTGAGGACAGGCTCRGAGAGTTGGGTCTGTTCAGCCTGGAGAAGAGAAGGTTCCTGGGAAACTTTACTGCAGCCTTCCAGGACCTCTACAAGAAAGCTGGAGAAGCCATCTTGTGCCAGAAGCCAAGGCCATGCARTGTTATGACAAAGGACATTGTCTTTAGACTGAARCARGGTAGATTTAAATTAAACATCAGGAATAGATTCTTTACTGTGAGGGTGGTGATGTACTGGATTAGGTTACCCAGGGAAGCTGTGGATGYCCCATCCCTGGAAGTGCTCAATGCCAGCTTGGATATGGCTCTGAGTGACCTGATCTAGTGGAAGRWGTTCCTGTCCATGGCAGRGGTAYTGGAACTATTTAACCTTTAAGGTTCCTTTCAACCCAAACCATTGCCTAATTCTATGATTACTTTAAATRCTATTTAATGAATATTTCAACACACAAATTCCCTTTTATAAAAGTTCTATATTGCCTTAAAAGTTAATGTGGATATTAACTGTTATCAAGTAAACTGATCTTATTACCTAATCATCTGTTACAGAAAATTAATTTTCTTAATGTGACAGATGCAGTACTCTACTGCATTTGAAAACAGTTACTTTGCATACAAAGTCCGGTAACAGACTTGCCCTGTAAACACTCAATGTACTACATCTATACAAGTATATCCCTGCCAGGACAGTGTAATAAAACTGCTTTTGGGACATTTGTCACTTAAAAATTAATGTAAACACATTTGAAAAAAGGCTGCATTTTCCTTTTGTATTAATCTTACTTAATATTGTAGCTAGCGACATAAAATATCTCTTGACATAATTTCAACTCTGAAAGTGTTACATTTTATTTAGCTATCAGCTCTTATTGTTGAGGAGCAAGAATATTCTGGAAGAAGCTGGTCAAATCCCAGCTCACACAAAAGAATATGAAATCAATAGCACAAAAATATGTACATTAATGAGACAGGGTATAGTGAGGTGAGATTATCTGGTCTGTTGGCCTTCATAAAGAAAGAAATAATTTGTATTGGATAAGACTGACATCATAAAAGRTGTTGTATCTGATGTATCTGGGAAATGATACAGAACTCTAAATACTGTCAATAAGTTGGRTGAACTGGGAAGAAGAAAAACTGARAACTCAKTAAGTAGATTTTTTGTAAATGAGAACACCAGTGTAAGACTTTATATATGAGAAAATAGAAAAATTGAAGAGCTGGGTAATTTTTTTTCTTCTCTTAGGGAATTGAGGAATACAGTTCTGACATTTTCCTTTCATCCTAGACCTGGGATCCACTGAAACAATATTTTTCTCTCTGGTATTTGAGAATGGACACTAAATTCTTCAATTCTGTTAAGCGTCTTCTGTTTTTTGAAAACAATCCTTAATTACTTCGCCCATTTCACAAGTAAGGGAAARCTGTATTGGTTATCAAATCTTTGAAGAGTGACAGTGAACACTGTAATTGTTAATCAAAACAGGTTTTCTTCATGTAATTATGTCTGAAGTACTCCCTTTTAACAAAATATACAATTCACAAAGTGCAAAGAGGAAAAAAAAAAAAGGGAAAGTTGGCATCTAGCATTCCCAAAACCAAGAATTTTTACATCTCAAATGAAATTGTGGCAGTAGCTTCATGTTTTATTCTTTGTCTCTTAAAATACATGTTTTCCTCTGAGTGCCTTATTTTGCCTCAGAAGGACACGGCGTGCCAGAAAAAATTCTTTTGGAAAACTAATTCATATGTAACCAACAAATGCTTTTCTACATAAGGACACTGAGCTCAGTGAATAGGGTGTTCACGAGTGGAATTTTAAATGTCGGTAGCAACTCAAYTCTTCATAGCAGACCCTGGAATTTTCCAGGTGAAGGTCTTATCAGAGTTCTTTGTGCATTTTCTTTCAGGCTCAGCAGAATATCARTGCAGAAGGATGTTCCCTGTATCACTGTTACGTGATCTGAATGTTTTCTGGGTTCTTTATATGAGAGGGTTAAAGCCACAGAGTAGCTTTTATAGGTTAGGCTGGGGGAAATAAGTTACCTTGTTTTCAGCTTAGGTTTGGTGAAAGCATCAAAGAATGAGTGAGTTGAAGGWCTCTCTCCAAAACTGTGTAGATTGAATCATGTTCTAAACAGGGCACATTRCTTGTAAACTGAAAAAGCTAGGCTATGATGCAAAGAAGTAGGAATGCTGGAGAAAGGTGCTACAATTTTTTACCACTTCTGAAGGACTTTTGAATAAATAGGTATGAGCTGCTTTACTCTTTTCCAAGAATTTCTTGCTGATGTTTAGACCACTTTGTGAACCTAGACCTCAAACAGTGCTTACAAAGMGGCTTTAAAACCAAAGATTCCTTTGTATCATCAGAAACTTCAAGGAGAAGTGTTTTCAATCCTTAAATGAAATGCAAAATACATTTGAAGCACATTTTTCCAGTATATTTATTCCATCTAGAAGAATAGTAATTAGGATTGCTTTTTATGATCAGGCTTTTTATTTTATACTGCATGTTTTTCACAGATAAGTATTTGTCTGATGGAATACAAACACACTATATGCTTTGTATTATCCTACCACATAAAAGATGTCCAGCAYTGTGATCCTAAACTGAAGTTGAGTCTAAAACTTACTCATTTTTAGTTGGTTAAGTTGCATTTCCACGTGAACCGTTCCTC
>NW_026623257.1:3757323-3785216 GCF_030028575.1 Malurus melanocephalus | reverse complement strand
TGCAGAAGTCAGCATTGTGGAATCTAAGGTGGCATTGGGTAATAAAAATAATTCTGGTGTGTCCTTAAAGTTGAAAAATAGTGAAAGCTATAGTTGTTTCTAAGAAATGTCAAAATGCAGAAAATAACATATCTTCTGCAGATACAATTAAATCATTCCACAGTGTGATCCATGATGACAGATCCACAGATTGTTTGAGTGAGGTGGAAAAAAAAAACTACTTCTGTTTGCTGACATTCACCTGTGAAAGGCATRCCTTCTGGTGGAGCTGGATGTGAGAGAAATGGCTTTGTGTATTACCAACAGAATGTTAGCACCTCTTTTAGTTACAGAAAATATGATTGATTTGGCTGAAAAGGAGCATTCTTTTCTTTCACTTCATGATGSTTCCTACAAATGTAACAAAATATTAAAGACTGTTTTATGTTGAAATACAACTTAAAAATTTCAAGACAGCARTGAAAGCACAGAGACAATACGAATAAGATTTATGATTGAAGTACCAAACTGATATGTTTAACTGCAAGAAATTACTCCATATATAAATTGACAGAGAACTATAATGAATATTTGCTTACAGTTAATTGCTCAATTTCTATAATACACAATAGAAGAAGTACAAAAGAGATAATTCATCATTTGATCTTGAAGGTTGTGTAACCAGTGTTTTCAATCATTTTTCCCCACCTGCCAAAATAGTTACAGACTTGCAGGAGATATTTAATTTTGAGAGCACTGAATGCTACAAAATAATGAGATGTGCTCCCACATGATCATTATATTTTACAGATGAAGACACCTTAAAGTATATTAAATACTGTGGGTTTCAATAAAGTTTGTAGCCATGTTTCAGAAGGTCAGGTATTACCAAAAAAAACACCCACAAAGCAAACCCCCTTTTTAATACTTTATTGACAGGGTACTTTCCAAAAAATATATCAAATTTCAGGTGAATGAAAATATTTCATCAAGCAGCATGTAAACTAGTCTGGGTGAGTCACTGTCACAGGTAATAACAGTAAATTTCTAAGAGATATTTGTATGAGAACTTGTGTGTGAGTTAAGCAAAAAAAGCTCTGCTAGTCTTAGTGTGGACAGTGATAAATTCATGCACCAATGGAGTCAGGAAGAGATTACAGATGTAGAACTCTGTGTGGCTGTTGGATGCATTACAGRTTCCACCCAACCATTACCTCCTGAAACCATCCTGTAWTACTRATWTTCACAGTACTATATGCATTATTGWTCTTTCCCATATTGCACGACTCACATCCCAGCTTTTATGGAAATTATGGAAATAAGTATTAGAATTGGCATTGCTACTGAGTGAGCTGGATGGTATCTTAACTGAAATGGGTTGTTTCTCTCTTCGTTTCTTAATAGATTGAAGTTTTTATAAGCAGAATAGAAAATGCCCCCTAAACCAGACTCTGCATAGCTGACAGTGTTTTTTTCCTTGCCCTTGTCTTACATGGGTGTAAAGCATAATTGTATTTTTAAGAGAATTAGCTGGGTTTTGCTCTGTAACTAGCAATTTGACTGTCACAACAAAAATTCTACAAATGAGATTTCAACAAAAAGGATGCAAAAAAAAAAAAAAAAGGAGTATATATTTTGCATTTTAAGAATTCTGCATCATATTGTCAGTCTTTGTTCTTGTTTTGAAGTTTCTCAGATACCCAAACTCAAAAAGATCCAGCATTTACATCATGCCATATGTTTGTAAATTACCAAAATGGATGACTTTGTGACCACTAGATTGATATACAGTGAATTTTAGGTTGGCACTTGATTAAAACCCAAAGACGTATATTTACCAAATATGTCTCTATGATTAACTTGTTTTGGAAAGATTTGCTCCCTGTCCATTATTAATTTACCTAACTTAAAGAAGTACACCTGATCAGCTGATTTTTTTTTAAGGGTAGGTGTTGCACTGGAGAGGACATAAATAGTTTAACAGATATTACTTAACACTCTCCAGATTTTGAGATACCCCAGGGTATTTTTTGATGTGCAAGCATGTGAAGTGTAGGGACTACCTGATAGTGCAAAAAGCTTGATTGCCGTTCTCCTTATAGCTGGAAACGGATTCTCAAATTCATACTGAATAGTCACAGAATAGATATTTTGAGAGATACTACCAGTTTATGGATGAAAATGTGGTCTACTTTAATCATGTTACTACTTCAGTTGAAAAKCTATGAAAAGTCTCATTCCTACCAGTTTCACCACTGTGTTTGACATCACTTCATATATAGCTTGATTTTCGTGCCTCTTGTCCTTCTCTTTCATTAAGTAATGGAGTGGTGGACAAATAAAAAATTATTTTTAAAAAATGGAAGGAAGTTAATCTTTGGGTGTTTATCTTTGATGTTCAGTCTGTCAGACCTGTGTGTCCTGTGGTGAAACAGCTCTATCRACAGCTCAGTTTTCACTGCTGTGAGATTTGTCTGCTCTTCCAAAAGGTGGGATATGTTGGCCTTAYGGTGTTTCTAGATGAACTAGTCCATTTGCTCTTCCCCTCATTGTCCAGCCCTGCCCTGCCCAAMAGTCTGAAGCTGGATTTAGCTTTGCTCACTTCAGCAGTTAGCTGCTCTCACTGTACGAAAGATTTCTGTGTTTCTGTGGACCATGAACTTCTCGCACCAGCATACATACATGCCACTTGCCCAAGGAAAATCGTTCATGGATATGCATATTTGGAAATATTACCTTTGCTATTTTATCAGATATCTCTCAGGGTGTGCTATGTTCAGAATTAATTTTCAAAATGTAAATTGAATAATGCATGTGCTTCACAATATCACAATGCAATATTATTCCAGTATCTTTGCATAACTACATCTTAGTAAACTTAAAATAAAAGGTAAAATTTTCTCTTCTTTTGCTTCCTAATGGTATTGCCAGAAGAATTTACTTTATTAGATTTCAAAAGATTTTATTCAGAGCTTCAAATTGTTATGATTTAAAATACGAGTCTAAGCCTTTAAAACAATTTTGTGATGTTAGTGTTTAAACACAATTATGAAGATATTTTGTTGGCCATCCTTACAGTATAATAATGAAGAGAGCAGTATATTCACAGTAAACATGTCAAGCCTGAATAAAGTGATCATGGAGCTTTTGATAGACAGAAAAGCAATTTCATTTTTTTAATTAGAGGGTTGGAATTGGTGTCATAATTATATATTGTTCTGACTGATTATTAACATTTTTACTGCCTTGTAAAAATTATAATAATAGGGTTAAAAGGAAAACTTCTCAAGTGATTGCAAGGACGATCAGGAGAATGCCGCCTTCAAATAAGAAGTTCTGAAACATAAGTTCAGTTGATTTAACCTTCAGCTAAAATAATAAGGTAACTGTAGATTTGATATTAAGTCCTGTGTAGAATACATGATCAAACTGAATAAAGGGGCAGAATGCTAATTTACTTTGTCAGTGTCTAGGTGCCTTTTTCTTTCCTATATAACAGTAGAAAGGAAATATAGTCATCATTTATTTCTAGATTAATATTTCTGCAGTACACATACTGCTAGTCAATTCAATGCAATGCTGAAGTAATTCGAAACTTGGTTGATTGGGTAGGTTTTTTAAGCTTTGCAGATTATTACTTGGATATTTTGAATTAAAATTTGTGTTTTATTGTGAGAGGTCTTGCTTAAATTTTGTCTTAAAACATATTTTTTGTTTTAGATTACAACTAAGAGTTGTGGGTCTGTTTTCTGGTTTTTTTGGTTTGTTTTTTTTTCTTTTTCCTCCTTTTTCTCTCCAGTAGCAAAATCTGGGAAAAGGCAGATACAATAAGTAGTTAGGAAAAGGTATTTAAAAGAGTGAAAAAGCAGAGAGATAGAAATGATTTTGTTGGAAATATTTTTTTAGATCGTAGCTGAAAATTGCACACAAAMAAAACCAGTCAGTAATTAAGGCAGGAATCTCAGAGGCAGTTTCAAGTTTTGTACTCTGAGTCAACAACAATGAGGATTGGAACCTGCATTTTTTTCAACTCTTCATCAGTTTTGTTTTTCATATTCTTGTTTCATATTGTGTGGTCTTTCCATCAAAGTGTTCTTGCTTCTGRCCTTTTCATTTTGCATAGCATTATAATAATTACACTGAACAATAATCAGGAAAAAGACGTAACTTTATGTTCCAGTGATTAAGAAATTCCCAAAGGTATGGAACGCCTATTGAATTTGGCATTCCAAAACAGGCAGACAGCTGTTTGAAATCAGAGTCCCTTGCAGGACAGTTTACTGCCTCAACACCTGTTACTTTCTTGTGTTGTTTCTCTTTTGTGCTGATTACAAATAGAAAGTTCAGAATCTTTTTTTTTTTCCTTTTTTCTGTGTCTTATTTTTCCTTTTTTTTTTTTTTTTTTCCCCTCATTTAATAACAATTATTTCCCCTCAGAATCTTTTTTTTTTTCCTTTTTTCTGTGTCTTATTTTTCCTTTTTGAAACAAAAGTCTTGCATTTTAGAGCTACCTCAGGATATGGCCAATGAGTGCACTAGATGTACTAGCTGTTTTCTCTGGTCATGAACTGCTTTATGCTGCAATATACTGTATTTTAAACAGGAAAAAAAAACCCACCAAACCCTGTAATATGCCTACTTTGAGTGGTCTTCCCGTCCAGCCAAGTTGCTCTTGATACATGGAAGGTTTTCCATTGTCTAATGGAAATATGTCTGAAATTATAATCTAAATTACTAGGAACCCTTCATCCTCAATATTTTTGCCTTCTCATACTTTCCTTTAAAAGTGATGTTTCTCTGACTTGCACAGTATACCTGACAAAGACTGTGGTAACAAGACCASTGTGGGAGCAATCACTGCTCACTGCTGTCACTAGATAGTGTGCTACTCTAACCCATCTACATGTTTCCAACTACTGAATTCTTTTATTTATCCCCAGAGAGCAAAGAACAATAAATTAAGTACTTTCCTAATCRTGACTGCAATGTGAATGAGGACGCAGTGAAATAAAAGTCTCAAGTTTTTAAGCATTTGCAATTTTTYTCATGATAATGCTTCAATAGTGAGAACAACAAATACTTTAAATTCTTTTTACCTCCATCTGCATTATGTCATTGTGCCTCCCTCCAAGGCAGCAAGAAAACAAGCATACGGGGAGCATGAAAACCAGCTYCCAGCACAGCAACCAATGAAAAGAAAATGGCTTATACTGCCAGAGGGAAGTGTTTGGATTGCWTAGTTCTTCACTGTGGAGAGTTGGGTTTGTTTTTTTTTCTTGAGTTTTGTTTTGTTTTGCTTTTGAGAAAAGTATTTGCACTTGAGAATGAGCAAATTGTATGAATATAGCACCTGCTGGCAAGCTGACAATGGGTAGAAGCTCTACAGGCAGAGCTCAGATRAGTAGAAAAAAATGCAGTAAGGCTTTCTATTGAGATGTTTTTGCTTGCTTGGAATTCGGTGCATGTCTGGTTTTGTTTCACTTTCTAGGAGGCTTATTTTATGTAACAGAACTTCTGCCTGAGGATTCAAAGATCATAGAGTAATGAAACTTATAGATCATTTGTGATAGGAAGAAAAATCACTGAGTTCAGAGTCTCAAATTGCCTTGTTTTCCAAGCTGTGGGTGGAAAACAATAGGCATTTCTACCCTTTCTTTATCAGCAAAATGAAGAGATGAAAATCAGCTTCTGACAACATTGGGGAAAGCCAATTTAGTGTTTCAGCTTTCCAATTCCTTTAGGGTATTTCATTTTGCTGTTGCTGCAAAGCCCCAGTTTTTCTGGAAAATTAAAAATAGTTTGGTAGTTGTTAGTTTTAAGCTACTGAATTAAATTTTTTGTTTTAATTTTTGCTTTCTGCAATACATGATCAGCTACTAAAACTAGTTGTCTTCCAGGTATCAACCATTTCACATCATTGTCTTGCTATCCTACCTCACCTGAACTTTTCCTTGYTTTTTTTAAATTCACATAGTTCAAAGTAGCTTTAAAGTTTTCTTTCCTTACCTGTTTGCTCAGACCAGCAAAACATTTCATCTGTAAATGGAATTTACCATCAGAACAGAGATCAGAGGTTTGGACAGTTGAAATTATCAYCATTATCATTATCAATATGCAGAACTGGTTGGGCACACAGAAAGGATCTCTGCACTGAGTGAAACACGTTGGTGGCAGGGAGGGCTGTGGTACYGAGTAACTATTGCAAGGAAATTGASTTGTACYTGTAAGCTGCTCCCAAGTGAAGCCTCCCAAGTGTGGGTTCCTGCTGCATGAAATGAGGACAGATTTTGCACAATGCTGAGGACAGAGCAACCAATCAAGGACACCAGGGTACGTGYTGTAGAGCTGTAAGAAGACAGCTGCTTGTACAGGTAACTTCAGTTTCCTGTTCCTAGTTATGGGATTTGAAGACAGTGAAGGCCATCCAGAGAGCTGTAGCAGAGTGATGGTCTGCTGTAGAAATATGAAGGGTTACTTCTAGAAAGGGAAGCACTGTGAAATTCAGGGCTTCATGAAAATAATAGTGTCATGTTTAAACATGTCAGCGTTCTCTTGAGTTAGTGTTGACACAGTTTGCTAGTTATTTAGACTCTCAAGTCCACAGAAGTACACTTTCAAAGCAATGGAGATCCCTGAAATTCTGAAAGAATCTATATATAATCCAGGCTGAAGATACTCTTACTTTCTGTAGTTCACTTGGATTTAGAATAAAGGCTGTATATTCTCTGAAATTTAATGAAAAATACTGAGAGTGTTCATAGCTCCCTGTTAAAAAAAAAATATATATATATATATTTTTTGGATTTGATTTGCTGGATTTTTGCTCACATCCATGTTTTCTTCGCCAGCCAAAGTAACTAAAGAAAATAAGTTGGGAGGAAAAAAAGGCATCTTTTTTTTTTGACATAAATGTTGAGTTTTATCCATGTATGGAAAAAACATTTATGAATTTTAGGAACCACTAAAATAGCAGTACGGGAGACTCTTCTTTCAGAAGAAAAGCTTTTCATTCCATTTTGCAATTTTCCTTTATTTTCTGACAGACTGCCAATACTGTGCATGACTTTTGCCTAGAAAACAAAGCTGTGTTTTAGGCAGAACTAATTAATTGCATTTGATCTTATTTTCTCCTGGCCCTTTCTCATGATAAAATCTTGGATCTGCAAAGATCCTTCTTCAGCTTGAGCTGTAGGAGTTTAGTGCTTTGTGGCAGCGACTGACTTACTCCCAGTGATGATTTGTGGAGTTAGTAGTAGTGATATCAAACATAGTGTTTTGAAAGTTTGCTAAAGRCCTTTGTAGAAGCAAATCTTGAACTCACGTTCTTCATATGATTTAGCTAGCACTTCATGATTCTTTCTTGAGGAAACAAAAAGAATGTGTTATGGAGATACAGAATTTTTTAGACATTGTATTAAAATTTTAAGTTAGCACACATCTGGGAGTTGGTGCTGACTACCAATGAGATGGCAACATCTTCTAGTCTGTCTTTGTAATCAGTTTTATACAATGTATTAGAGTTCTGGTTCCATTTTCCTGAACCAYAAGTATTTTATAAGAATTTTTCTCTTAGGAAACTCTCTTTCTCCAACAGGGTGATTATCCTTGCCAATTTGTGAGGCTTTACTTTCTACAAGTAGGCCAGTGGTAATATGTATATTTTGTATATATATTGTATAAATAGTATATGTTGCATGCTGTTTGGCAGCAGTAATCAAGTTTTAGTATTTCCATGTTGAAATAGGAGTTTTAGATGTGGATGCACAACCTTTGTGTATGTAGCTCTTCACATTCTTGAAAAGGGATTTTTTATAACTGTTAATTATATTTTTGTCCTTTAAAAATTTGACAGTAATCTAGACATATTTTTCTCTCTCTGCTCTATCAGTAACATGATGTAGTAATTGTAGTGTATCTGAAGCAAAAGTCACAGCAATTAAACAGTACTGTGAAAATGCATCATCTGAGCAAACAATATGTTCATGGTGTTAATACATTGTTCTTTGTGTTTCAGACTGTTAATTACATTAATTACACACAATGAGTTTGCAGTTGAAATCCTGATTGCCAAATCTAATTCAATTTTAACTGCTGACTACTCTGACAGTATAGACTGCTAACTGCAAACAATATTGCTGTTTTCTCTCTACAGTGGAACATTTTAGCAGCATCTTTTGATGCCTGTTGTAAAGTACGTAGATTGAGTATTTCAGCAGTAATATCGACTTTTCTGTTCTGCTGACAAAATCTGTGGCTTTATTCTGGAAACTTTGGTTACTTTAATAATGAGGACACCTACCGATCACAGAACATCTAAGGCTGACAATTTTTATGGAACTGATAATCCTATTTTTATAAAGTTGGATTATAATTAACTTTTCAGTGTTGTTGATGAGCACTGAAAAGTGGTTTTCAGGAAGAAATCATAAATATATTCCTTGACTGAATCACAGTCTGATTCCCTGTAAATATGTCCCTGTCTGCAAAGTCAAAATATGGTTTTGGCATGTCTGTCTTGTGTGATGAGTTTCCTTCAGAGATTTCTGAAASACTGCAGACACACAAACTTATTGACCTGGGAGGAGCTCAATTGGTTTATTTCTAAGTGTTCTTGTGGTGGTCTCCCATTTGAGAAGTTAAAACTATATGAGGCTGTGATTTTTCTGACTAAAATTTGTAAGAAAGTGGCATGACATGACATGACATGACATGACATGACATGACATGACATGACATGAGCACAGGAATAGGTATACAACATAAGATTTACCAGACACTGTCAAACTAGCATTACATAAAGGCATCTACCATGTCTCCGGCAGTGACAAGTAGCCAGTGATTATGGAAGAATATTAGAAAAGAACATGGACAAAGGGATCTTCCTCCTGCATTGTCTTCTATTAGCTAATTTCTACTTACTCCTGTAGTTCATACACTCTTAGTTTCTATGAGAAAGATCCATCACATTAATAGTCACTGACAGTGCTGTCCTTGTGAAGTTGAACACATTTGTACTTTTGGCTTTGCTGCAATGAGACCCATGTTAGCAATCTCAGATTTAATGTTTCTTCTGAAATAGCTTCATTGCTTCAGTGCTTTCAGATGCAGCTTGATAACTAGGATAAACACAGTATGAGATTGATGTGTTCTTGTAAGRTTCTCTAATATGTGGTATAAATTCCATGATTTGATATATATCTGGWTTAGCACGTGTGGTGCAATATCATAATTATTTGGGATCATTTAATACTTAATAAAACAGAGGCATAAATAAATAAATTTTCTGAGGTTAAAATGTTTAAATCAATAAGAGAATAGTTTTATAACAGGCATAGTACTTAGGACCTTAGATTTTCATAAAGTGCTGTTTCTACTTCTTGGCATAAATATGTGTTCTATGAGCACCTTACAAAGTTTATATATACTTTGTTTTACTTTTAGATAAATAATTCTGAGGAATGAAGATATAATTAATATTTTTTAAAAAATTTATAGAGTATTGCATAACTTTCATGTTATATGGTTTGAAAGGTGTTAGTGAATGAAAATGAATCTGCTGGAAAGAAGGTCATACATCTCAAAGTAAGCCTTGGTAAAAAGAGATTCAAGAAATATGAATGAAAGCAATCATTCATATGCTTTCATTCAAGGTTTGATATTGAACAGAAAAAAAAAAGAAAAGCATTTTTGTCTTTTAACYAAGGACTTGTATAATTGCCTTAGCTGTGAACAATTATATGGTCTATACTTGCTCTTGCTGGGAGTAAATAAATCCAGAATATATAGACATATCCTTAAGGGTCTAAAATGCACATGCATTTTAGGTTAAATTCCTTCTGTTGATGGTATGGTTAGTTTTATCTCACAGTTTCATGGGACACAGGACATCTCCCCTAACTCTTGAGTTATCTGCTCTCGTTGTGAACAGAAGAAATGCAGTTGAGCCTGCCCAGTGCGGCATGTGGCTCTGCACAAGGGAATGTTTTCATGGAAGATCAGTGTGTGCAATTGATTTCAAAAGAAGCATATAAAATATCTCAGCTGTWGTACCTAGTCTTTCTGTTACAATTAGTTGGTTTTCTACCAAACTTTCTTTCTTGAATGCTGAATCATACTAGATGAATAAAAACAAGTTTGGAGAGCTTCCTTTAGACTTGCACAAGGAAAGAATAAAAATTCATCCAGTCAGTTCATGGATGAATTTATCAAAAAAGACTGTAGGACTTCTTGCTGATGCCAGTGTTCATCAGCTCCTGAGTGTTTCACAGATCAGCATTGGGTTCTGTGTTCCTGGAATGTATTATATTTAGATGGTGATTCTAGTTAGGGATTGCAACAACAGCAGAAAAGAAATTGAACAATTCCCGATTTTATTGCTTTGAGGACAGATTATCATGTTTTTAAATGGAAAGAAACTTAAATGAGTAAGTGGTTCAAAGAAAGATAAAAGATTAATGTTAACACAGTATGTTTTGGGGCTTTTCCCCATCAATACAAGATTTTTTATATTAATATTTAACTTTAAATAACTTTCAAAATTTATGCAAAATATTCCAYCATATACAGCACATAATTGTTGTCATAGAATAAGAGTTGATAAGTAGTAAAATGAAAATATTTTGTTCACCTCTCATCAGGCTCTTTRGCTTCCTCTCAATTTAGGCTGAAATCCACCTTGGCACAGGCTGAAAAGAATAGTTAAGCTCAGTGAAATGGGAGTTGTGATTTCATGTCTTATGTGCTGGCACTGAATATTGGATTGGAGTTCTTGTGGAATGTGAGTCAGTGTGTAGGAAAAAGGAGCTTCTCACAAACACAGCAGCCCCACAACTGAGCTGTGCTTTGCCTCCCATTTTTMTGAAACATCATACATGTGCCATTAAGTGGCTGCAGTGCTACTCTGTGAATGCTATTTTCATCAATTAGATTTTAGTTTTTCTGCCTTTCATGTGCTCWTTATTTTTCACTTTTTACTCCTGCAGTTATATTTTGACATGAAGAAGAGTTGATGATTGAATATTCTCCAACAAGAACAAAAAAAAATTCTGATACTAAATTATCCTAAAATGAAACCACTATAAAGTAAAGAACTTTAATCTGTACTAGCTCATATCAGAGAATGGCTCTTCTCTAGAGCAGAGAAAATGTAATAAACACTATWGTTTTCCATTACAGAAAACAACCAAAGACGACTATTTCAAATGGAACCATAAATGGAGAAAAATGGARTACTGTTAGCCATAAAAGTATCTATTACTGATGACAATTCAAGCAGGATAGGAGATTTTCAAGATTAATTCCCAGAACTGCATGCATTCCGTTTTAACTAACTCCATTAGCACATTCAGATATATTCCTGAGGGTTTGGAACAAGGAGTAAAACTAAAATTGTTATGGTATACTGCAGAAGAAAAAATATTGAAGAGTTTTTTTCATAAATTTTACTGAAAACARCCTCTCTAAATAAATAACATTTGCACTTAGTTTCTAAGAGTTGCATTTGGTTGTAGAAGTAACTTTTATATSAAACATGTAGGTAGTAAAGTACTTATTTTAAATGTATCAGAGATAATTTCCTGAAAACCTCATGGATTTTTAAAATTTTTTTATAAATTATTTATTGATAAATTAATTGCAGTTTTCTACTAGAAATTTGAATTTCTTTCCCTGAAAAAATGACTTGCTCCTTCTAAAATAGTTACTGAGAAAGTCTCACTTTATAATTGTAATAAAARTATTAACACATAAAAAAGGCAAAAATAACTGCCATCTGTTCCAATCAATAATACAATCTCCCTTTATGTAATATACACTTCAAAAGTAGAAAAAAAAAGAAAAAAAATTTGACCGGATTTGAGCATGCTCAATTTAGCTTTGTACATTTCAAACRCATAGTAAACTCAGAGGAAAAATCTAAACTTTAGAACCCAACTATTTAAACCACTTTAAGGAATATCTCAGGAAGGAAAGAAATCATGTGACTTTTAAATGGAGAAATATATTTCTATTGGGACAGGGGGRAAAAAAATCAACATTGCAACCCCAAACTACTTTTTAAATCTCATGCCTAAATATTCATATAATAGAATAAACTGCCTAGTTCAATAGATGTGAAAGAACCACAGTTCTTCAGGGGTACTCATCATTTTTTTAGTTGCAGATTTATTGAAGTTTCTAATGAGAAGCCAATCCCAAATGGAAAAAAAAAAAGCATTATGAGGTACCAGTTTTGAAGATGTTTAGATAATATGGAGTTTCATTGAGTAGAATATGCAACAAATTGTAAGTTGGTTTTCACTTTGGGGTTTTTTAGAGTTTATTTATTTATTTTAAATTCATAATAAGAAACCAGCAAATTTTATTCGACTGTGAAAAGGTCTGATTTTCTGAATTCATAGCAGCCAAATTCCTTATCATGTTATTATTTCATAGGGATGCACTGTTTGCTGCCGAAAATGCAGAATGCAGCACCTTCATTGTGTCCCTGTTCATATGGGGCAGAGCCATTACAGATTCTATTTGAAGATGATAACCTTTAATGCTGCCTTGCAAACCTAAGGCTCAGCRCTGGCTTGATGTGATGGCTTTCCATTGCCTAAATATTTTTTCCTCTTAAATTTTAAAAGTAAGGATTCAGATAAACACCTGCTTAACATATGGGTTTCCCTCCATAGAGATGGGGACTGAAGGTGAAAAACCTGTATCCTCAGTAGGGTCTTTCAATGATTGCTGTCAGTGAAGGATTAACTACTGACGTGACACATCCTTTGGCTTCAGCTGCCTTTGCTAGTGGTCTCAGAGGGGTACCATCCTGTAATTTGAACAGCCCAGCTCTCACATTAAAGTCCCTCACTTTGCAGCACTGAATTAATCTCTTGTGTTTTAGTAAAGAGGAGCTATTTCTAAAAGTTAATCATGTCTTCAGGCTGTGAAATTTTATGAACTTTTATCCCTTGACACTGAAATTTGCCTGAAATATTCATGAGCATTTTCATACTTTCATTTGAAGCAATGTGTTTGGTGTTTTTGCTGTTAAATATTGCTGAGTTAGTAGGTTTTTTGTTTGTTTTTTTTTTTTAATTAGTTTGAAGATACAAAAATCTCCCCCAGTGAAAAATGATGACATTTATTGAGAAAAAATTGTGTTTTTTATAAGAGTCTTATTGTTTCTGAATGCAAAAAAAAAAGAAGAATTTTGGTCTTATATTCAGTTGTGAGCAAAACTAAACATGATGTACCAGATGCCAGATTAAAAGTTTGATTTCAGTGAACTCTGATACTGATCTTTTTCAAATATTATAAGATGGAATGAAAATTGACTATATATAGTATATATGTGTAAATACTTACAGTATACGAACTGTGATCACATTATGCGTTTTCCCAGGTTTTTAGCTCTCTCTGCATGTGCTTGATTTCTGGGTTTTTGTATTGGTCTGTGTGGGACTGCATTTCTTTCCACGATGGAATATGTCTCCCTCTTTGTGATGAGGAAAAATATAAAGTGTTGCYTCCACAAAATTCCTGCAAATGCCGTCACCTCATTAAGAATTCCTTGCTTCTCTCAGGAAGCATCCCTTGGTGCATATTGCCCCGATGGCTTCTCAATTCAACAATGTTTTCATGCCCCTACCCCATTTTCAAGTTTTTGCTTCAGCTGCTGCCATTTGCCTTACTAGCAGTATCCTTCCCCTATGTAATCCAGTTTTGAAAATAAACCCTGACTTTTTACACCTCCCAGTATAAGCACATATTTAATTCCCTAAGTGATTGGAGCAGCATAGGAACAAATATCCAGGAGTGACTGTATGATAAGAGTTAGTAATGATCAACATTTTAGAAGTATTTAAATTAATTGCTTATTTCAAGCTATAACAAATTAAATATGTCCTTAGCTTATCAGAAGGAAAGGGTCCTCATTAGAATAGCATTGATACAGGGAAGCAATGTAAGACAAAAGGAGTAGTTATCAGATATAGATAAACCATTTCAGTTTTGTCATGTTATTACTTAGTTTAATTATTTTTTTATCTCTGTAAGAAGACAATTGAGTGGGAAGTGAAAATGATAAGTATAAAATTGTTACCAATTTGTTGCATCCAAGTTTCYGATTAGCTTGCTTCACTTCCCATCAATTGGAGACAGTCTTGTTGAGTTCCGTAGTCTAATATTTAATCTGACAAGAAGATTATTATTATTAATCCAGTTATGATAATGCTAAAACTTGTGGTTCTGTTCAGTATATTCAGTTAAAATTAGATAAATACAAAATTTCCAAGAACCTATCCCTTTTCCTGATCTTCTCATTGCCCTTGACCAGCCCCGTGGTTTCCCAAGGCTCACTCTGCAGGGCTGAAGAAGAACTGCAGACAAGAGGACAACCTTTATTTGAATTTTCTCCAGGGATTGAATTGATGTTTTCGAGCCCATAGGTTTAATGGATTGTTCTTCTGTCCATTTTTGAAGGTGGTTGCAGCATCTATATTCCCTTCATCCTTTCTGTGTCCGGGGCTCTCATGGGCAGCCTCAGGGAGGTTTAAGGTCTTGCCTTAAGCACACTGGGTGAATTCCACAGTTATCCCAGTGCACTTCATGCACAGTGAGGCTGGGCAGGTGTTTGACTGTGGAGCTGGAGGCAGCCTGCAGCAAAGCCTATATGCCAAGGCCAGTGGGAAGAGAGGGAAAGGATGCTGAGGAAAAGTGCTTCATTACCGTACTGACACGGGAAAGTTGCCAGTGGGTGAGCAGCAAACAGTGAGAACACTTGGCCAAAACCATGTGCAGTCAGTTCTCATGACTGATCTAGGTGTGGTGGATAAGGGAATATATCAGTCTAATCAAGAATAGATCAGTTTAATGAGGAACACTGATATGTTGTTTGTAGGTGTCCAAGTGGAGCTCCTAGCCAGTGGATTACTTCAAGTGTCCTGTTGTACTGAGATACCTGACATTAAGGACTGTGGCTGCTGGCCAGAAACTGTTCATGTGGAATTCTTGAAGATTCTGTTTGTGAGAGATTGGGAGTTTTTAAATCTATTTTCAGAGTTATTTTAAACTATCTTTAATTTCTTTTACTTTGCATAATTTTCTGCTGTCCCAAATCTGTAACATTTAACGCATTTCTGGAGAGCAATCATTTTTCTCTTGGCCTTGATTTTTTTAAGCTCCTTTAGTTTTCTTGTGTGAAAAGTGTCTGCAATTCCATTAATATGTTACTAGCTTTCCTGGGCTCCTCTTTAAATTCAAATTGGACAGACTGACCAACACTTTACAGATTACTCAAGACAAAACTGTGGTGAAAGGCCATTAGTGTTTTTATAGCACCATTAGTTATTTTTATCCTTTTATGTCTTTGCTGGTATACTCAATTTTTTTCTTTAAGGTAAAATGTCTTGAGGTAAAATTAAAGATAAGTTGTTTTTATTTTTTTTCTGTTGACATAACTGAACTGTAAACTTAATCAAAGTCTTGGGTCTGTTAAGTATCTTTTTGTTTCAGTTTGGCAGTTTTGTGAATTTTTTGAACACAGACCTTTCCATCTCTTTCAATAATGACRTTTCTTTTGCCAGAAGAAATCGGGACCTGTTGAAATCCATGCCACTCTGTTCTATGAACATCGAAATGTTTAACTATAGCATCTCTTTTTTTCCTGTTAACAATTGATTGCTTTTTGTAATTAGACAGATAAAAAGGTAGGTGGAGAAATGCTTGTTACACCAGAAGCTTCTGTGGTACAACACTTGATTTAAAAGAACTTCAGTGTCGCTGCCTTCAGAAAAGGAAGCAGCTGCAATAAAGAAACAGCTATTTGAAGAGAAATGGGGACTAATGAATTGAACAGATTGCTTAGGGCATATTCAAAAAAGTCTACAGGTGGTAAAATTGAAATTAATTAATGCTTGAATTAATATCTAAAGAAATTATTCGGAATTTCTCYTAATCAGATGATAACTACTCTAATCTTGTTGGGGTTTCACAAGTTACTTTTAACAGGTTTAACATTTCAGTCCCTAAAGTATTTAGAAAAAGGTCTTTAGGTGTGATAAATTGTCAAGTGAGAGTAATTTAAAGACTGGAAGAAAAGAAKTCACACTTATTTTGGCTATAGAAATAAAATTTATTTTACACTCTTATTGTTTTCAAGTATCTATGAATGTGTAAAGCAGATATTTTATTAATGCACTTGACAGGGAATTAATTTATGTTAGTAAAATGGGTTGTGCTGGGTTTCTTTCTTAGTTTTATATTCAGTTTATGTTTTTAAATTATTGTCTAGTTTATTTCAAAGATTCTTTAGCCGCCATGTAAATTAACCTGTAATTTAAAATGCACTAGGGCTGAGGCTCAGAGAGTCACAAAATCAACAGCTCCAGGGACACTAGGGCAAAAGATTTCAGCCCTGGAGTTGGTACAGAGGCACGCTCTCCTTGTCCTGCCTTCTGCATCCCCAGTGTTCCACGTGACAGCAAAAACAGCTGCTGCAATATCCCCTCCTTTTCATCCTACATAGAGAGTACCAAAGAGTGCAGCGCAGGAGAGTTTCTTGCTCTGGAGATGCCCTGGCCTCTGGGAGAATTCTGTGTTAGCTTTCTGCTTGCTGGATGGGGTTTTGACTGTTTATTAAAAAAGCTGTTGGTATCTATGATGAACAGAAAAAAAATGTACTCCTCTACAAATTAGCCTGGAGATGGAGACTCACAGTATCTCTGAATTTATGTAAGAAATTGTGAYATCAAAAATGAGAGTTCTATAATGTAGAGTTTCTGAAGGCATAGAATTTTTATAACTAGAGAAAAATTAATTACACTAAAGATATGTGTTTGGGACCAAGTCACAGTGTCAAGCACATGTTATTTCTTCAAACTTTGAGATTTTGGCTGGAAGGGTAAGAATTTTCTTAGGTAGTTAGAGGTTATGTTAAACAAAGCCACAAATAGAAGATAGGTATTAAAAATTGAATTCATATTTGCAAAAACGGGATTGAGATTGTTTAAAAAAATAAATAAATCAACTACAAAGAATTTCAGTAACCTGGATGTGATTGTTTGTTCCTTAGTTTCCTAAGAGCACAAATAAATTAGTCAAAGGTAAATTATGGATTGATTTAATTTTGCAATAGCCATTATTTGTTACTTAAGATTGTATGGATAATTTTTACACATCAAAGTGTTATGTCTGAGGAGTTTTAGAGTAACAATAATCAGCTGCGTGTACAAACTAGTTCTATGTTTAGTCATGCAACTCAAGAGCTGAAAACTGCCACTGAAACCTGTTAATTGGAAGTTAAGAATACTTACCAAACTAGGTGTTACAGGTTTTTTTCCTCCTTTGTCTCTAAATTGGGGATACAATGTAAAAATAAATGTAAATTACTGTTTTTCAACAAATATTCTTTGGTGATAGGTTACTAAATTTAAAAGTGATCATAACTGAGAAAAGCAACAGCCAAGTTTGCTGTTATTGAGGAGAAAGGGGGGTTTGCTTCTATACAACTTAATTTTTTCACTAGTTTTTGGGGTTTGGTTGTTATGTTTAGGTTTTTTAATTGTGTTTTCTAGTGAAGACCTCTTTTTTTTAAAAAAAAAAAAAAAAAAAAGTATCTTGCCCAGCAGACTACTTTTCTACTAAATAATGATCCAAGGAAAGTAATCCATTAGTTCTGCTCTGACTCAGCCTTACGTATAGTCTGATGAATCACGGGTATTGATGAGAATGTTTTACACGTCTTTTTCAAAGGCCATGATGCTACTTCAGTTCCAATCATTCACTAACTGCAATCATTAATGTTTCCTTCATGAGACTAGAGTGTAGAATGCAAGTTATTGAGGTTAATACTCTGACCTCATTCACTTAATTATTGTGTTTTATGCTGATAAATTTCAGCCAAGCATACAGGAATAAACACTCTTTACTGAAAACTTCAGAATCTGAGATTTAGGTGCTGTGTAGTACAAAATAAAGAATCTAACTGTTGCAGCTGGTTAGACTATCGTACTTATACTTAAGTGTGATTCATCTGGAAGAGAATGTAAAATCATGTTCCGTACCAGTTTAGATGCCGCTGTTGCTAATCCTGTTGCCAGCTGTGTATCATCTGTACCATAATTGAAGGGTTGCTTTGCACACCTTGGGTGCTATTATTTACCTAAGCCACAGATTTGAAGTTCAACCTACACTTGAATATTCACATGTGTATCACATCTTAGAAAATGGAGTACATGGGTGCATAATAAGATGATTTAATTGCATTCATTATCCTTATAATTCAATTTCATTATCCTTTATAATCAAACCCCCTTAGTTTGTCTCTGGGGGAAAGTTGCTCTAAACTTCCTGGGCTGGCTTCAAGATGCAAGTGGGTCTTAATTGTGGGTTTGTCTTTGGTGGTTTGTTTTTTGATCTTTAGTCATTCTTAATAGCTGTGCTCCTTCTTTTACTTAATTTTCACTTCACCACTCTGAGTTGCTTATTTATTTTAAGGTTGTGAGATAATGGTGTATGAAATATTCCTCCCAACAGGAGATTATTATCTTTGACCAAGAAGCATCTGAATTTTGAGGGATGCTGCATTATTGGCAMGTAAAAAGTTGATATAAATGTGTTTGGAACTGGAAGAAAAAAAATGCTTACCTGGTAAAGTCAAGAATTTCAAGACTCTTTGGCGAACTGTATTTTTTTTTCTATTATAACATCAGAAGGCTACCTAGGATATTTTGTTTGTTTCAGTGAATTGATTAATCCGTYTAGGGAGGTAAAAAGACATCTTTTGGAAGAGCTGCAAACTCAAAGGAGGAGAAAATAAGTCAATATTTCACCTTTGGTCTAATGACAAAAAGTTGGAAACAGGTCTATTTTACAAGAGACCAAGAACAAGCAAATGCAGATCTGCCTTATTTTTCCAGAGTAAGACTGCTGTCATCACACAGAAATTAAATCTGTTTTCCCACTATTTTCTGCAACAAGTTGATTACTCAGTGGTTGTGAAGATTAATTTTCATTATTTGTTATTAATAGGATAAAACCTTAAAGGAAATAAACCAGTGCACTGATAATGGCATGTAATTTTTAAACATTTCAGTGGGGTGTTATGTTCACACAGTCTACAGATGATACTGATAATTAATTGAAATTGATTTCATTACTTTAAATTAAAATATTTTAGTTGATCTCAAAAGTTTTTATTTAGAAGGATAAGAAAAAGTGGATTGCTTTAAAGTTTCTAATATACCTTGAAAAATGAATATTTTGCATTTATAAATATTTTATTTTGATGTGCTTTTTCAAGATTTTTTTCCTAGATTTCCATTTTAGTTCAGCCATAACCTTAGCTAGCTCTTTATGTTCATTTTTATTGTTGTAAGATTGTGATGATAATTATCTTTGCCWGATAAATTAGCATATTATTGAATAGTTTTAACATACTTTTCTTTTTCATTAATTTTTAATGCAAAACTCCACTTTCCAACTCCTTTTTTTTTAGATTGTATCCATTTTTCTACAAGGGTGGATAAAATATATTTAAAAAAAAAATTCACTGCTAGAAAAGAAAATTAAGAAAAAGTGGTACGTATTTATTATTGAAAAGTTTAGAACAGGTAAAGCTGCAGTTACATTAAAGTCTGCAYTTGATATTGGCTTACATAAAGACAATAATTTGGAAACTGTTCAAGTGAAAAAAAATCTTTTTTTTCCTACTAATTGATATATCTTACTAATTGATATATCTAATTGATGTATCTTCCTTATCTTGTACATGAAATTATAAAATGAGTTTAAATTATAAAATTCGGCTAAAGTTGGTGATAGGGAAAAATAGATTTTAAATAGTTGACTTAAGAAGAATTGTGATGAGTTTTAAAGGATAAAAGTAGATTTTTTTTTTTCTTTTAAACCTTTGTGGACTTCTTTGAGCAACACTTAGCTCTTTGCTTGGCTTTTTTAGATTATCTGTTACATAAGACATTGTGTTGATTTATCATGTTACTCAGTTGCCATTTCATTAAAAAGGTACTATCTGATTAAAATTCAAGTGAGAAATTATTAAGTTTATTTTTTAAACTGATGATATTAGATTGCCAGGAAATATTTCCAAACTACCTATTGCATTGACTCCCTATAAATTCTATGGTTATGACCAAATGGTCATACGGATGCAATCGTAGGCTTTGAATTTGCATTCTGTTTTCAAGTGTGCTAAAATTGTACTGACACCTCATATAGCTTATTTAAGCAGGATGCCTGCACATATGGCAAGCATAGTGTGAAGAACAATTTTGTAACTAGAGCTCATGCACGGTGCTGTACCGTGCTCAGTCAATCAACACCATCGTGGCAGAGYGGCAGAACAGAATCTGCACAGTTATTTTATTCCATCACTGTGTATTGTCCTGCAATTTATAATGACTGTTTTACTGCTTCATTTTCATAAAATGAATCCTACATCTACATTTTCACTGCGTGCCCAGGTTGCCTTGGCCTGTTTTGTTTTCTAAATGTGGTTTAGCAAAGCTCCCTGCTTCCAGTTGACAGTCCCTCCTGAACTGGTTTGCCAGTATGAAGTGAAGGTTAAAGTCAGGAAATCTCCAACGTCATTATGTTTGTGCGTGGTTTGTGGGGAAACTGGTTAAACTGGTTAATTGGTTAACGGGTTGGATGTGGGACCATTGCTCTTCCCTTGAGGGGAGGACAAATGGGACAAGACCTGAGCATCACATACTCTGTTTGTAGCAGCCAATCAGTCACAGTAGTTTTTCTAACCACCCTTTCAGTGCACAGATAGCTGCGGGCACAGCRCGTGCAGCCTTTTATTTGGTAGGGATGTTCGGGAACTGATGTAGTTGTTGTAAAAGTAAGAACAAACACAAATCTGTAGGAAGAATAATTTATATGTTTTTCTCTGTGAAACAACTTGTTTATGCTGTATTTTTAGTGATGACTGCTAATGARCAGGTATCAAAAAGCCTCCTGTGCTTTCACTGGACAGACCATGTAATTTTTAAAGAAAGCAGGCCYATGGAATTGCCATTCTGCAGCAAATTTTTATTTCCATCTTAAATTCTTTTCCTTCTGAAAGACCTTCTAAGTATGCATGCAAAATTTTTAGTAATAGTTGTGTTTTGTAAAAAAAAAACCAAAAAAACCCCACAAAGCATAATGCTAGCAAGAGAAATATTGAAGAAGGGAGGATCAGTGCGTAATGAAAACCTCTAGGAATACATGTCATTTGTAGGGAGGGAAAGATATGTAATATTGGGAACTAATTTATCTATGTATCATTTGCCTTCCAAGACTGACTTCAGCTGCAACAGAGATCAGTAAAACACATCTGAGAGAATATGCYTCAGCTATTCAGTTCTGGAACCTTTTCATCTGTTGTGAGGCAATATAGAATACCAGAACTGTAGGAGTAACATTGTTCTGAAGTTCCTGGGAGGCAGAGCAAGAACTTAAGCTTCAGAAGTTAAAAAGGTGTCCAGGGTTCAGTACAAGGAATAGAATGTTTCCCTAAATTTCATTTTTGCTGGAGAGGCAGGCTGTAGCTTTTATATTTAGCAGGAAGAAGTAACTTGTTTGACCTTTTAGAGATGTCTGTTTCCCTCTGCTGACCCTACATGACTAGCTGCTTGARACATTTTAAAGGCCTTAAATTTTATCAGATTAATCCAGCTTCAATCTGTTCATGGCCTCATGGAGACTGAAAGTGTGTGTGCGTACATAACCCTTWTCAGATTGTATTTTCCAAACCCTTTGCATGTGCTAATAATTATAGCAATGTTATGAGTAAATTCAGATACTTAATAAGATTATACCTAAAAAGTGCCTTGCTAAGAGGAACACCGTGCAAAATGTAGGAGTCATAATGGCAAGAAAATTAATTACTAGAAGAATCTGATAAATTCAGTCAAATTTATTTTTGTTGAAGATTTTCACTGATATTTTCCATTGTTTTAGTACCAATGAGAATTTTGAGACATTGATCCTATCAAGTCTTTATGGTGCAGAGTTTTGTGAACCCACAGGGGGTACTGTAATGTACAGCCTGGAAGTTCTRCATCCTTAGTAAAACCACAATGAAWCTACTCTTAGATCTTACYTTTTTTAACAGATGCAYAATATTTTTTGAGTTTTYATGTACTTTTTCTAGTTGAAATTTTATTTTTTGATCATTTTCAGAGTCTCAGGGTAAAAGGAGGATTTATAATAYACTGGTTTTCATATGGTGTTCAGTCTCTTTACAGTCCTTAAGATCAAAAGCATCCTCTTTACCATGCAGATGAAAGTTACTYTGTATTGCTGTATTCTTTCCCAATAAGTTTTTACTCCATTATAAAAAATAAAACATCAAAACAGAAGCAAGTTCTCAGCCTATAATTTTTGTATTCTTCCATAAAAAATGAAATAGTACTTCAGCMAGAATGTTGTGCTTAATAACTAATCTGATTTTTGTTCCTACCTGCTAGTGGTGTTTCAGGAGCACAGGAACACAAAGACAGGAGATATCCTAAACATCAGTTCTTAAAACTCAGACTGATAATTGAAAAAATAACTAAATATATTCTCTCTCTACAGCCATCACATCCGCAGAATTATTTGGAATTCTTGTGCWTGGAAGTGGTGTGCTGCTTTTTCAGAGAACATAAGACCAGTTTCCAGAGTGCACAAGGATTTTAGGGAGACCATGCAAAAATGGCATTTTAGACRTCAACAGTGGCAAATAAATTTGGAACTAGAAAGACAAGGTGTAAGTAGCTGATCTAAATATTATTTAAATGTCTGCTTGAAGACATCATTTTTTAAAATGGGAGAGAGTCCAGTGCAGCAGGTGGTGGTGATAATTTTTTTGCCATGCTTTTTCCCAAGTTTAAATAATTTTTATTTTGCATWAGATTTTTAATAAAGGTGGCTGCTAAACCCATGCTACCTACARCAGTGAAAGTATGCTAAGAGCACAACAGTTTCACTCAAAATTATCAGCATGCTGTCTATATAGTGTGGGAGTACATGGTATAAAATGTGTGTGGATTTCAGTAAACAGAAAACAGTTTGTTTGGCTTATTTATGTTTCTCATGTGATTTCAAGAGAGGAAATAGTAAAATGAAGAAAGTTCTGTCTGCCAGAAGCCAGTCACTGGCTGTATTCTGTGCCTTTCTTGTATTCTTCTTCAAGTATTCTTCACAAACCAGATTTAGTAGCCTGGCTGAGGTGTTAATTCATTTCTTTACTGCTACGTTGCCTATCCCTGAGGAAGGGGGTAAAAAAAAAGAGCTCACAACTCACAACAGAAAAATAATCTGAGTAACTGCAATTGTTGCAAGACTTAATATATAATTAAAAATATTCAATGAGTACCAAAGGCTTACGGGTTTATTTCTTYCTTGCATGTTCCGTTCTCTCATTTTTACAAAATGTGTGTAAAACGTGACAGTAATTGAGAAGTGTCAGTAACTTGCTGGGTACAGAAAAAGTTCTTTATGCTTTGAAGTTCCGTGAATGCTGGTGCAGCACTTTATTCCTTAATATTAATCCTAAAAATTCCTTAACGACTGAGTAGCAGTTCTTAAACTAGTGATTTGGGAGTCCCCTGCTAGCACACTAATGATTCAGACAGCAGCATTAAATCAGCTGCTTTAGTTTAAGTACTTCTTGAATGTACATAAAGTCTCACTTTACTGGGAATTGAACTAACTACCTGCAGTCTGAAAAGCAGTAAGTTGTGCTCTTAAGCAAAGGTGAATTACTAATAAAGAGAAAGTTTTTTCCCWTATGTGCTTTTTGAAAGCTCTTAGCTGTTTGGGTAGAAGGGTGGTACAGCAGTTGTTGAAGCTTCACATGTTGGGCCCTGCCAGTCCTTGGAGAGATCTTTTTAACAATTCTCAGAAAAAAGTGATTCACAGAAATTCCGTGATAAAGGCTTTTGGAAGACACAAGAGACAATACTTCAATACTTAACAGTGTTTCACAGTTACATTAAATTCCCCTAATTTGTTCAGCGGCTGCACTCCTTTTTTTTTTTTTTTTTTTTTTTTTTTTTTTTTTTTTTTTTTTTTTTTTTTTTTTTTTTTTTCCCTTCCCAACACTGATTTTTAGATAAAATGAGGGTGGTACTACCAGTATCGAGTCTACCCTCTGCCTGTGTTGATTTCACACATGTTTTACTTCAATACTATTAAAAAACTTTTTTGTATGCATAGTTTTGTGAATTTGTCTCCCATGGGTTACACTGCTGACAAGACCACTTGATAAACACTTTATCTGTTTTAGATTTTATTGTTCTCAGATCACACCTACAAGCAGGAAGACAGCCCAAAATATTAAGAGCAGTTCATACATGAGCTAGGATCTCCAGAACAAGTTCAAACATAAAAAGGAAGGAAACAAAAGGTGGAAGCAGGGACAGATGATCTGGGAGCAATACAGAGGCAGTGTTTGAGCCTGCAGAGATGCTGTTAGGAGGACAAAGCCCAGACTGAACAGAATTTGATCAGGGATATCGAAGTACAATGAGAAAGATTTCTATATGTACATAAGTGATAAAAGGAAGAGTAGGAAAAATGTAGGCCCACTGCTGAATGAGGCAGGGAACCTGATGACAAAGGACATGGAAAAAGCTGAGGCTCTGAATTCCTCCTAATTTTAACTGGCAAAACCATTCTTCAGAAGGCTTAAGTTCTGAAGACAAGGAAGGGCCTGGTGCCAGGAAAATGTGCTCATGGTGGAAGAGGATCAGGTCAGGGAATATTTAAGMAAACTTGACATATGTAAGGCTATGGGCTGTGACAGAAGGTCATGCTTGACCAAACTGATAACTTTGCATCAGAAAATGAGCACCTTGGCAGATGGTTATAGAGCAGTGGGTGGTCAGGAAGGCCACTTAGGTTTCAGCAAGGCTTTTTACACTCTTGCCTGTAAGATCCTCATAGAGAAGCTGACAAAGGATGGACTGGATGAACAGATACTGAGGTGGACTGTAAACTGGCTAAAGGCCCAGACTCTGGCCAGTGGTATCAAATCTAGCTGCAGGTCAGTAGCTGGCAGTGCACCCCAGAGGTCCAGCCCTTACCATCTTCATTAATGAYCTGGATGATGGGGCAGAGCGTAACCTCAGCTKGTTTGTTGGTGGCCCAACACAGGGAGGAGTGGCTGACAGGCAAGAGGTTGTGATGACATCCAGAGAAACCTGGATAGGATAGAGAAATGGCCTGAACAGGAACATTATGAAATTCAGCAAGAGTGGATGTGAGGTCATGCACAAGGGGAGGAATAAACTGAGGCAGTGTATGTGAGGGGGCTGGATAGCTGGAGAGAGGCTTAGCAGGAAAGGAACTCTGGGCCCTGGTGCAAATAGAGGGAAACATGGAGAAGGCTGATGGCACCCTGGGCTGCTTTAAGAGTGTTGTTACAGATAAATTKTGTAACCTGTGCAATGGAGTTGGACAACCCAAATAAACAGATCAATATAAAGAAGTGTGTACAGGTAGATACAAGCAATACAAAGCCAGCAGATGAAAGGATGCAGAGCTAACAGATAAAGCCTGTCTGGGAGAAAGGAACACACAGATTATTACATTGGTTGCAGAACCATGGAATAATGGGATGTTTCTTTAGGAGTAAATGCTAAACTGTCATAAAGATGAATAAGATTTTTTTCTCTTGAAGCAATATTTAATTTAGCGTGTTTTTTTTCTTTTTTAATTTACATTGATTTAAGTGACTGTTTTAGTCATTTCTGTTTATAGATATATATTTTTTCTCTTGGTATAAAACTATTAGCCTCCTAAAATTTAATTATTTCTTCTTATCTTCCTGACTCTGTTCTAAAAAGTCCATAGTGGTATTGAGAATACTTCCTTTACAATCAATGTTACTTTATTGAAAATAAGTCAAAACAAAGTTTGATTTTGTGTGTGCAGACACTGATGTATACTGTCCCAAACTGAAAAGAGAAAAGGTARGCTAGAAGATGTAGAGTCTCAGTATCTTTTCCATTTCCTTGGTCAGCTGGAGAAATAGCAGTCTACATTTATACAATGATACTAGCAGCAAGTAGAGAAATCTTTTTTCCCAGATGTCTTTTTTTCTTGAGTGAGTGATATACACCAGGTTTATTGAAGCACACATTTGTAAACTTCAGGAATCCAAAACCGTCCAACACCATTCAGAYTTTCTGAATAKYGTGCATCTCCTTAGYTTTAAARGGAGAGAATATTCCAARYAAAATAAGTGAAGCAAGTGAATTTKTTCTTTCTTACAGGAAATTTTGTCTTTCACCTGAATTTTTCTCAAATTGGACAAGTGCATTTCCCAATACAGGCAGGATGGTATGCTTGTCATATAACACAAGAATTTCACTGGTTCTGATTCACACATTTTTAGGCATTATGTGATGTCTCTAATGGAACAGTGTATTGCCTCAGGCTTCCTTTTTTTTTTTCTTTTTTAGTATGTCAGGTTGAAGGAGAACATTATTTTTAATCAGTAAAAACTTAGTAAACATTTAAGCCTTGAGTACAGTCTTTTTATCTGTCACAACAGGCAGTCATCCTTTGTTTCTGATTGTAGTACACTGAAATTCTGAGGATAGTGCTTTAGTATCACTCTGTGCACCTCTAGCAAGAGTCTGAACCACTCATGAGCAAAATATAGATAATAAAAGATAAGAAAAAAAAAAAGTTGCTGTTCATATTTGATAGATTAGAAAACTGAAGCAAAGTCTGCCAAAACTACTCATGATGATCAAACAGTAAATGATTTATCAGGCTATTCATCCCTGAGTTTTCTCACCTCAAAATCATGTTTYAGTTGACAGAGAAGTCTTAATTTTGTTCTTTACATTTTTACTTACTGTATTTTTGAAATTTAAAGAACTCGCTGGAGGAAAACAGAACATTTTTCAGATGTTCTCCTAATGCCAGGACTGTTGTATTCCCATCTCTTTCCTTTTGCTCCTAAGACAGGCACACACTGCTCTGCTTTCCTGATATGCAGTCAACTGCAGTCAGAACCATACTAAATAAAGCATTCAGCTGTTCCAAGTTCAAAGTTCAAAGCTGTTTCCTTTCCTTCAAGTCACAGATTGTTTTCAACATAGAGCCGGTTTGTAGGAAATAAAAAAAATTATTTTGTAACCTCACTGAACAGACTGAGACCCGATTACACTTTATGAAGACAACATGTACGCCTCTGTGTAATTTAAAATATGCTGTGAGACCTTCTGTGAGCTCAGAATATATCTTCTAAGTCATGGCTTAAAAAGGGTGTTTGCTTCCTTTATCTTGGGACTTTTCTTTCCATGCAGCAAACATCATCAGACTTCAAGCAGTGTGAAGGAAAGAAGAGCTTTTGCCTCTATATATCTAAGGGAAATGATATGCTATTACTATTGATTGTTTGACAGGAAAATAAGCYCATACCAGTTTTTGCTTTCACTATCATTCTCTGAAGAAAATTTATGATGCTGCTATGGTAAATCTAAAGCTGTTCCTCTGCTTTCCATTTTGTCATGTTTCTGCTTAATACAGATGTATTCCACTTTTTTGTTTATTTGACTTTTAGTAAGTCTGGTTTTCTCTTCATGCTAGATATTTAGCTGTGTCCTTTTGGTACTATWAATTAAAATGTCACTGCAGACAGAAGTCTCAACCTAAATTGAGAGTAAGTAATGGTTGGACTAGTCTTGAATCTTAACAGAATATATTTGTGTATACATTTGAGAAAATGTAACTTTGCTTTGAATTTGAAAAAAAATTCTTTTGGAAATCTGGGCAGTGTTGTGACAATAGCGGTGTTCAATGTTCTTAATGGACTTAGGCTATGTAAAAATTGATGGTGGTTATCTATACATGTATGAATGAACTTCTATTTAAATAGGAAAATATGTTTTCTTTTTTCTCTTTTCTATCTCATTAAATGAAGA